>NW_008342003.1:259956-305819 GCF_000622305.1 Nannospalax galili | reverse complement strand
ACACACCCCACATCCCCACACACACCCCACACACACACACACCACACACACACACACACACACACTACACATACACACCACACACACACACCACACACACCACACACACACACCACACACACCACACACACACTACATATACACCACACACACCACACACACATACCACACACACACACCACACACCACACACACACCACACACCGCACACACACACACACACATACACACGACGCCCCATGTCTCTGAGCCATATTCCATTACTTCTTACTCAATGCTCAGCAATGCAGGACAGCCTAAGGAACACTAACACAGCTGGGGAATTTCTCCCCCACCCTGGGCATTTTGTGCTCAAACTCCAAAGACCCCAGGTTGTGACTTCCTGCCTCTTGGGGCATGCTGAACTGTGCGGAGTGTGCTTATCCAGTCACTGTCCAGCCTGAGGCTCTCTGACGGCTGCATTGTGCTGTCATCTGCTGGTGAGCTCCTTTAATAACTTCTCACATAACGCAGAACGCTTTCTACCCACACGCCCTCCCCAGCCCACTCCTTCCAAGCTTCTGACAATGTCTACATTTCCTTCATGACTCAGTTCAGTGGTTCTAGTCTCTGGGACCAGTCCTTTCCAATCAGCAACTCCGTACATGTTTGTCTCCTAAGACATGGGGTCGCTGAGGTTACATAGAAATGCTAGAGACACGGGGCAGCCTTCGCAGCAGGGGTCCTCAGGAGTCAGTGAGCGAGTGAACGAGTGAAGAACGAACGGATTGCTCTGGGGCTCACCGTCAGTGGCCCAAGTATGAAGCCGTTCAAGTTCCACTGTGGGTTTCAAGTCTAGCACAGACCTGTGCACCAGTGAAGTGGCATTTTGATTTCTTTGTTGACTGATGGATTTACCGACTCTTAACGCTCCCAGGTCCAGTACAAGGTCAGACCATGGGCAGTTGTAAGAGTTTATACTCAGATGTGCTCTGTAGATAGAAGAATTCTCACGGAACAGGGACCAGCTTCTTGGGTGTGTAGCTTGTAGTGTCTGAGCAGAGCAAGGCCCCTTGCCTAGAGGGGGCCTTGCTTTTAGCTCCGCTCTCTGCTGTGGCTGAGTTGGACGTCTTTATGCGTCTCAACAGAGGGCCTGAGTTTTATTCTGCATTGGACCCACAATCCTGTCCTCAGACCCAGCCACACAGCTGCTGCCAACTGACTTGGCTCATGCTGGGAGATGTTTGGTGCAGTCGGCAGAATCTCCCTGACCGACTGACCATGGCCTTCTGTCTTCTTTGCCGAGGAACTCCGACTCTGAGAGTTGGTATTCTGCCAAGGGGAATGTGGCGGCTTCGGTCGTCACCCAATGAAAAGCTTTTAAATGGCTCTTAAAACAGAAGTCATTAGAGAGTCTATTTAAAAGGACAGTAATTGCTTAGCTAAAAAGTATTACTAATTCCATGAACTTCCTCATAGCAACTTCCTGTTTGATTTTATATGATCCAACATGAATTTCAAAGATAAAAAGAAGCCCTCAGTGTGAGCCGTTTAACTACCCAGGACTCCATTTGCCCTCTACGGAAGATGAGAGAAAACATTTAGGCCAGCTAATTTCTTCAACCAACTTAAAGTATGAAATTTAGCTTAAAAGTGTTCTTTGCCGGGCGTGGTGGCACATGCCTTTAATCCCAGCACGCGGGAGGCAGAGGCAGGCAGATCATTGTGAGTTCAAGGCCAGCCTGCTCTACATAGTGAGTTCAGGTCAGCTGGGACTACAGTGAGACCCTGTCTCAAAAAGACAAAAAAAAAAAAAATGTTCCTTGTAGCCAGGCATGGTGACACATGCCATTAATCCCAGCACTTGGGGAGCAGAGGCAGGTGGGCCTTTATGAGATCAAAGTCAGCCTGGGATAATCTACATGGGGAGTTCTAGATCAGCTGGGGCTACATAGTAAGATGCTGGGTCCAAAAAACAAAAAAATTCCTTGCAGTAGCTTTATAATGGACTTTGACAAAGGCAGCTTTCTAAGGATGAGCTAAAATGAACGATGAAAAGACTCAAGGGTAAAGCCTCCATGATGCGTAGCTATAATTCTCTACAATTATTTCACATGGTGTGTATGTTGAGAATACAACCGGACTGGAAAAATCACTCGAAAACTTGGCGGCTTTCCAAAACTGATATTAAAGAATCGTTTTCTGAGTGCATGATTTTTGTAAAGGTTCATTTACTTATTAAAAAGTGTTCTGTGCCCACTGTGTAAAATCCAGAAGGGGATACAAATATGAAAGACAACTTCTAAATAGTTAAAGTTTGAGTACCACCCCCTTTTAAAAAATAAGAATAAACTTATAACCCAGACATTATTTTACAACCTGCCCCTGTCCTGTGTTGCAAGCAGATTTCCATGTCCTTGGACATCTTCCATGAAGTGACATTTTGCATAGTAATCTGTGTGCATATTGATATACCATAATTGATTCAGCCCATCCTTACTGTAAAAATACTGAGTAGTTAAGTTTTCTTTTGGGAGGCTGGAGAGATGGCTCACCGGTTAAGAGCATAGGCTGTTCTTGCAGAAGACCTGGGTTTGAATCCCAGCACCCACATTGTGGCTAACAACCATCCGTAACTCCAGTTCCAGGGACTCTGACATCCTCTTCTGTCCTCTGCAGGGACTGCATGATACAGGTGCACTTACACACATGCAAGCATAACACTCATATGCATAAAATAAAAATAATTTTTTAAAGTTTTCTTTTCCACAAAATTAAGCATATATTCAATAGTAGCCTCTTGTATACCTACATTGTACATTCTGTCTATCTTTTAGGGTGTATTTTTATTTTTTTTAATTATGTTTATGTGTGTCTATCAGTGTGTGGGTATGTGCATATGAAGACAGTGCCTACAGAGGCCAGAAGAGGGCATCACCCTGGTGCTAGAGTTACAGATGGTTTTGAGGCCCCCCCTTCTGGATGCTGAGAACAGAACTTGGGTCCTCTGGAAAGGCAGCACATGCTCTTAGCTGCTAAGCTGTCTCTCCAACCTTGCAGTGTGCTGTTAAGCACTGAGCCAGCTCTAGTCCTTCACCTGCTTTTTAATATTACATAGTCTACATCTCTCCATGTTGTGACTTGAATTCTTTCTGCACATGCATTTGCAGACAGTGTGTGTGAATGCACACCACCCACACTTGCGTGTGTCAGCACCGTCGTATGCTGGCTTTGGCTCTCTGAATGTTTCTCCTTCAGGGAGTGCTGCCGTCTCTGTGCTAGGTTCTTCTCAGTGATGGACAATGACGTGAATCTGTGGGGAGAGGAGATACATAGAACTCACAGCAATGTCGAACAGAGGCAAGAAGAAATATCAAGGAAGCACAGAAGAGGAAATGCCCGGGAAAACTGAGGGATCTGGGGAGACCGTGCAAAGAGTATAAGGGCAGAGACGAAGTGCGAACACAGGCCGGACCGCACTGGACATGATGAATGTGGACCAGGAGAAGGTGGGGTGGAACCACATCTTAAAGACCCAGAAGGCAGTTCTCCACAACTATCCCTTCTGTCTGTAGGCAGTGAGAAGGCAGTGGCTTGCCTTACTCCATCTTCTTTTGCTACAACAGAATATCACAGACTGGGAAGTTTATAGAGAAGAAAGATTTATTTGGTTCATTGTTCTGCAGACTGGGAGTTCAGGCGACTGCATTTGGTGAAGGCCTTCCTGCTTGTGGAGATGCTAGAGTCACAAGGTAGAGCAAGTCATCACACTGTGAGGAGAGCACATGGGAAGGAGCCAAACTGCTTTTCATAACAGACTCATCCTCGGGATAACTGACTGACTGTTAAGCTATTAATCCATGAATAGATTGACCCACTCAGCAGCACAGAAAGCTTAGCATCTAATCATGTCTTAAATGTCCCATCAGTTAATGCCCTGAGTTCTGGTGGGGATGGTCAATCCCTAGCAGTGACATCTTGAAAGCCACGAGAACCTCACTATGGTGAAATTTCCAGGAAGAGATGCTCTCTATGTTTGCAGTTAGGTCTCTTGAACAGTCTAGGTGAGGGGATGGGAGACCTCTCTGGCCACAAGCTGTCCACACAACACGTCAGTCAATGGCATGTTCAAAAGTACCTGGTACTCTGACTCATGCAAGAGGGAAGCTGGGGAGGGCACAGATGACAAGCTAAACCACCTGCTTGAAGGACCTTTTCATCAGATTCCTAGGCTGTTAGAGTTAGAGATCTTATATCAGGGCTTGTTTTCTCCAGCGGAGGGCCAACGGTACATCAACAAGCAAGTGGCACTTGGCAAATCCTTATCCTGGAGCCAGGATATAGCCAGGCTGTATAACCGCAGTGCCTCCTGTGTGAGCGATAAAAACCACAGTGTCTTCTCAGGGTGAAGCCATAGCAAAGGAACACAATGACAGATTCAAAATCTGAAGCTTCGTTTATCATTCCTCTTCGGTGGATAATCTTACACTTTAATCGCCATGCCTGGATCATAAATGCTGTGAAATCAAGCATGCTTGTAGAATCTCAAATACTGATGAAAAAAAATGAATAAAGTTTGAGGTGTTAGTTCAAAGACAAGTCAGTATAGGGCCTGGAGTGGGGGTCAGGTACCCACAGCAATGAGACACTAAAGAATTAGGGGTGGCTGAGGCATTCTGGGTCTGTAAGGAAAGCCGTGGTTCTGTGGGGCAGATATTTCCCCAAATTTGCTCATGAATTCCTTGTCCACATTACTACATGTAAACATGACACCTCAATGAAATTGAAATAAAAATAATGGGCCAGAGAGATGGCTCAGCAGTTAAGAGCACAAAGGGCTCTTGCAGAGGACCTGAGTCTGGTTCCCAGCATCCACACTGGGAGACTCACAACTTCCTATAACTCCAGCTCCAGGAGACATGATGTCTTCTTCCGGACTCATTGGGTACCTCCACTTACATGTGCGCACACACACACACACACACACACACACAGAAATAAAACTTTAAAAAATGAGCAAAACTTGTTAAAATTGCTACAAGTTATGTTGTCCATATTCCCTTACAAAAACCTGTTTACAGCAATTTAGCCCTATGCACAATCGGAGGAACACTCATCGGCCAGATCCTGTGCAAGTGACGCAAAACACAGGGTAAAGACAGAAAGGCCCCACAGACAGGCATTCAGAGCGGCCATCAGCATCAGACACCAGATCAGGCAGAACAACCCACGCTGTTCCTTCCACTTTTGGAGCCCGGTTTTAGGAAGAGGAACGAGCACAAATCTCAAAGTCCAGGTCACAATAATCTCGCTGTGATTACAGTGTGAGGGACTACAGTCTTGTCTAAATTGGAGTTTAATGTGATCCAAATATACCCTGCTTTTTTCTCGAGAGCTAGCGAATCGTAGTGGTTCATTTCGTGGCTCTGTCTGGTTTGCATCCCCCCTCGTGGTCTGCCCTTGCTTGTGTAACGGGCTGACTGGGAGTGGAGAAGCAAGAATCTCCCAGTTTCTCCTGTTGCAGATGTCCAAGATATTGTCAGGATGAAAATACATGGTGAGGCAGTAACGGGGGAGTGCGGGTCGGCAGCTTTGTGGAGGTGGGGGTGGCTTTCTGCTCTTCTTCCAGGGTAAAGCAGGAAACACCAGGTTTAAATGAACAAAATCAGCCTGGAGGGGAGCTGTGGTATTTGTGAGGCTAATGTTCACCTTGTAAAGGCAGCGCTCCTTACCACAGGGCCAGTCCTCTGAGCAGGGAGCTGGGAGAACAGCATGTCCTGCTTAGAGGGGCAGAGTCCAGCTACAGATCTGGAAACCTAGTGTTTCCAATCAGACTTCAGCTCTCTGTCCCAGGAAAGGAAGCACAGACCTCTATTAAGCACACCTTCTTCTGGGCTTGCTGTAAAAAAAAAAAAAAATGGCGAAGTGTGAGCCCAAGATCTACTAGTCTCTCGAGACTGAGTGAGGGGGAGGCTAGGGAACGGGATGTGGCTTGTTGGCCCTCGTGCTAACCTAGAAGAGCTGGTGGTGCCAGGCAAAGCCCTCAGCCCGGGGTTCGAGCACCAGTGGGATGAGATAGTGGCTCCCCATAGGTGCTCGCCCTGCAGGCATCTTCTGTTTGCTGTCCTTGTTGGCAAGAGTTATGTGCCATATGCCAGAGTAGGAATTCAAACCCGTAGGGAATGTGCGTGAGTTGAAAACCTATGTGGTATATTCGTGTCAATCAGTGCTGTGTTTCTGTAAATAACCTTCACGACTTTGAACGGTGCCCTGAGAACATCACACCAGTTCAGGCAGCATCCAGGACACCCAGGGAAGACGATTATTTCCAGGCATCAGCTTGATTCCCTCTGCAACCCTGCCTGTGCACACCAAAAATTTATGTGGAAGAGTTTATTCTTGCAGACTTTCCAGAACTCAGCCAGAAGATATCCCCGAAGCCATAGTTCAAAAGAAGAAATCCCACTTGTTTTTAATCTGAGTGCAAATAAAATCAGAGGTTGATGTTCATATATCACAGGAGAGTTGTTTTGCAAGAGCAATAAAAGGAGATGATGGAACCGGGAAAAATGGACACTCAGCAATGGGACCAAGAATAAGCTCTCCGTGCTGACCTTTTGGTCAGAGCCACATAATGCAATTTGTGTCATCCCCTCTGGATACTTGTTTTTATTGGTTTCTGGGAATCTGTTCTTAAGCTGTTATGGTGAAGTAAGATGTTCAGCTCTTGTCATTGCCCAATGTCTACCTTCTTCATAAGACCTTGTATTAGGGACTGTACATGGAGGTCTTTCCCCTCAGGAGATTGCATTCCGGCCCCACCCCTGGCTTACAAATGGCATTTCAGTTGGTCATCACCTAGAGACTTCTGACTGATGGCTCTCTTCATTAAGAGTCCTGATGAGGGGCTGGAGAGATGACTCAACAGTTAAGAGTGCTTACTGCTCTTGCCCAGAACTGGAGTTCAGTGCCCAGCACCCATGCTAGGTGGCTCCTCTTACGACCACCTGTAACTCCAGTTCCAGAGGATTTTATGCCTTCTTCTGCCCTCCAGGAACATTTTCATGCACATGTGCATGCACACAAAAACCACACACACACACACACACACACACACACACACTAAAAATCTTTTTTAAGAAAAAGAACATTTATGGAGGCTGGAGAGATGGCCCATCAGTTAAGAACCCTGGCTGCTCTTACAAAGGACCCAGGGTTGGTTCCTGGCACCCACATTTTGGTTAACAACTCTCTGTAACTCCAGTTCCAGGGAGATCCGATGCCCTTTTCTGGCCTCTACAGGCATTGCATGCACAGGTCCACTTAGATACATACCAAATAGCAGATGATGCTGGTACAATGAGAAGGGCCCAGAGACCTGGGGGCCCAGGTTTTGGAGGCCACAATGGCTTCTGTGGAGGATTTGGTAGTGGTAATGTGGCCATGGTTGGGGGTCATGGGATTCATGGAGGTAAAACTAAAGACAAGGAGTGAATGCCAGTCACCAAGCTGGGCCGCTTGGTCAGGGACATGGAGCTCAAGTCCCTGGAGGAGCACTCCCTGTTCTCCCTGCCCATTAAGGAAGCTGAGATTATCGACTTTGTCCTGGGAGCATCTCTTAAGGATGTGGTTTTGAAGATCATGCCAGTGCAGAAGCAGACCCAGGCCGGCCAGCAAACCAGGTTCAAGGCTTTTGTCACCATTGGGGACTACAGAGGTCATGTTGGTCTGGGTGTTAAGAGCTCCAAGGAGGTATCCACTGCTATTAGAGGGCCTCTCATCTTGACCAAACTTTCCATTGTCCCTGTGTGGAGAGGCTACTGGGGAATCAAGATTAGCAAGCCCCACACTGCCCCATCCAAGGTGACAGGCTGCTATGGCTCTGTGCTGGTGGCCTCATGCCTGCCTTGAGAGGCACTGGCATCATCTCTGCTCCTGTGCCCAAGAAGTTGCTGCTGATGACCAGTATTGATGACCTCTACACCTCAGCCCAGCTGCATGGCCACCGTGGCCAACTTCACCAAGGCCACCTTTGACGCCATCTCTAAGACCTACAGCCATCTGACCTCTGACCTCTGGAAATAGATGGTCTTCACCAAGTCTCCCTATCAGGAATTCACTGATCATCTTATGAAAATCCATACCAGAGTCATCCATGCAGAGGACCCAGGCTCCAGCTGTGGCTAATACGTAGGGTTTTTATATGAAAAAGAAGTGAATTAAGTCTTTTAGAAAAGAATAATAAAATATTTTTTAATTAAAAACAGCATTTGGGAGGCTGGGCGTGGTGGCGCATGCCTTTAATCCCAGCACTCTGGAGGCAGAGGCAGGCAGAGCTCTGTGAGTTCAATGCTAGCCTGGTCTCCATAGCGAATCCAGGCCAGCTGGGGCTACAAAAAAACCCTGTCTCAAAAAGACCAAAAAAAAAAAGTATTTTTTATCAGAATGGGGCTTTTTCCACCAAGGGGCGGGTCCGTGTTCCTTCTCATGAATCTTAATGATTAAAGCGAAAGTGAGGTTTATAAGCCACTGGAAAAACTGAGATCTCATGAGAACAATCTGCAGCCAGATGTCATTCCAGAATCTGTTGGTGGACACTTCCTAGTGGCTAGGTTCTTGGTTGAGTCCATGTTAAGATGGCATTTTGGTAAGTCACCACATTCCTTAAGGTCACGGGATGCTGGAGAGCCTACAGCTGGATCTGCCCTCCCTCCATGGAGGGCTCCAGGTTTGCTGCCCTGAGACTTCACTTTTCCCTGTGTGCTCTGTATGACTTCATTCGCGTCACGCTGAATGTCAGCCGGAACTGATCATACTCAAATGCCGAGCATAGCATTTGAGCTTCTTCCTGAGCTCCAGCCTCCTCTCCCTAACATCTTCATTGAATGTCCACTGTCCACCTCAGTCAAGGTATGGGGCTTCTAGTGTTTCACCCAAACCTCTTACATTCCTCCCATCTCAGCTACTGAGAACTCTCTCTGTCCAGTTGCTCAGCTTCTTGGAAGTAGCGTTTGAAGCCTCTATTCTCAGCATCCCATATCCTGCCATCCCCACCATCGGAAACCATCCCTTCCCCCACCACCTCAAAGTTCCAAGAGCATCCAAGATTTTCCTCCTGCTCATCACCTGAGTGCTCAGAAGAAACTTGGGACTCAGTCCTTTCTTACCCTTGTCATCACTGGCTTCCTTGCTCAAGCCTCCATTACCCCATGTTTACAGTCCCATGGAAGCTGCTGACTGACCCCCATCTTTCCTCTGTTGACCTCCAATCTGTTGACAAGCTGTCCCTGGAAGGATCCTCTTCCTATTTAAGTCATGACCCATGACTCCCTTCTCAAAGCTCTGTAGTGACTTCACCATCTCAATCCACTGGAATGTAAAAATTTTCTCCGGAAACGTTGAACTCTCATCCACGACTAGACTCCCAGCTCCTAGAACAGCACCTGGTAGATGGAATGAGTGTGCGTCAACATAATTGATAATTGAGTGAGCTGGTTTCTGCTCTTCCTTCTGGAGCACAGCACTGCCCTTGGATCTACTGGCACCTGAGTTTGCCTCCAGGATTTGAGGGACGTTATAAAGAATAATCAGTGAGTGATGGCCTTGTTGCAGTTTCAAAGTTTCCTTAGTTTTTATTTAGTTACATATTTCTGCAAACTGGTTTGAATTCTGTAAGGTCACAATTGTCTCTAAAAAGACTGGTTTTTCTCTGGCCCTTCATGAGTCAGGAAAGCCACGCTATCTTGGCACTGTCTTCTTGTCTCCTCACCCCTGTGTCATTTCCCACAGGCATCAACAGAAGGGTCGTGTATTCCCTGGCGGACTCAGCGGGTGGGTTCTTCTCCATCGACAGCTCTTCTGGCATCATCACACTGGAGCAGCCTCTGGACCGTGAACAGCAGTCATCACACAACATCAGCGTGCGGGCCACCGACCAGAGTCCCGGACAGTCCCTGTCGTCTCTCGTCACTGTCACCATCACTGTCCTGGACATTAACGACAACCCCCCTGTGTTTGAGAAGAGGGACTATCTGGTGACTGTGCCCGAGGATACCTCCGCTGGTACCCAAGTCCTCTCAGTTTTTGCCACCAGCAAAGATATTGGCACAAATGCAGAGATTACATATCTCATCCGTTCTGGGAATGAACAAGGGAAATTTAGGATCCACCCAAAGACAGGTGGGTTAATAACACTCCTGATACATCCTGCTTCTCCCCACCCCCCAGTTGTCTCTAGTGGGATCCCCATCCTCCTCCTTCCTCCCTTGCAGGAGGAACAGTGCTCTGGTGATCGGGTCTTCACGCAGACCTCAGAGCCCTGTTTCTCAGGATGGCCATGTTAAATTCCAGGCTCCATGCTATGGGCTTACTTGGCCGCCATAGGATGTCTAGAAAGCGAGCTTGGAGCACACTCTAGTGAGTGTTTCCTGGGTAGGGAAGGCGGTGAGTGGTGCCTACGTTCAGCCATAGGGTGCACTTGCCTCTCTGTTCTGTTTGCTTGTCTACCTGGATTCTACCAGCATGAGCTGGAAGGCGTGCCTGGAGGTTTGCTTCCTCCGTCCACAGTCCTCAGGCAGATTATCACTTTCTGGTCAGCAGTCGGGGCTGACATTGGCAATGGTCTGCGCTGTCGTCTGCAAGTCTTCACAAGCCTGTATAACAAGTGGAATGTATCAGCTGGCTAGAACTGGCATTGTGTTTAACTGTACTCCCTCTTTATTAGAGCAGCAGCCACACCCATTTCAAACTCTAGGAGAAATGTGTAGCTAAAAGAGAGCCTTTGAGAGAGTTAGTATTAGAGGCATGTTGGGTAAAAAATAAAAATAAATGCGCAACAATCCAAAGAATAAGAGGAGTTGCTACTGGAAGGTCCTGATACTCGTGCATTCCACTGTTTAGCTTTCCATGCAAAAGCTTTCTGTGGGTATTTTCACTGTTTCCAGTTCGCCTATGAGTAGTCCAGATGGTTCCCATTTTACAGGTCAGAAGTGAGTCTCTCACACCTCCTACTTTATCCACTTCCCAGATCACTCAAGGAGTATGCACCTGTTATGGTTGGTCTTTTCTTTAAGTAGTTAGTGCACAGCAAAAAGACGCTGCATGACCAATACCATCCGCTTAACCTGGCAGATGTTCTAGGCTCATATTAAACCCCTAGGTCTGTCTCACATCTTCCAAATGAGAAAAACTGAGCTTTTGAGTGGCTAAATACTTTCCCTCAGCAACCACCATTCAAAGTGGATAGTCCAGGATTTGAATTCAGGCCTTTCTGACTCAGAAAACCACACCTCTAACCCTGAGAAGCATATACTACGAACATGCAAAAATGTAGGTGGTACAGTTCTTGTGTGTCAGTATAAGAAGCCGGAAACTTGCTGACTTCTCCCCACAAGTGGATAGTCCAGGATTTGAATTCAGGCCTTTCTGACTCAGAAAACCACATCTCTAACCCTGAGAAGCATATACTACTAACATGCAAAAATGTAGGTGGTACAGTTCTTGTGTGTCAGTATAAGAAACTGGAAACTTGCTGACTTCTCCCCATAGTAGCTGCTTATTACAGCCACTACTTCTAATTAAATGTGTGGAGATTCCCCTCCATAAGAACTCATTATCCTTGTCCTGTCTAGCGCTGACCATTGTATGTGAACAGCATGGGGAGGTGCTTAAGGACTGTTTGAATTGGCACTGGGTATCCAGACTGGGCTGCAAAACAACAGCAACAGCAGAAATAAAATGCAAACACAGACTCTAGAGGCGGCAGCTCTAAGAAAACTCAATTACTGAGCCAAACGGGCTCTTGGAGGAATTATTTCTGATTCTCATCTTAATTCAAAGGGGCCTATTGGCAGCCTTAGCACTAGGGAAGTTCTCTGTCTAGAACTGTGCAAGGAGATGACTCTTGCTTGTTCTAATGATCGTTTTCCAGGTGACAGAAGGACAAAAGTCCATGGGACCTGCTCTGTGAGCACCCTGAACAGCCTCCAACTTCAGAACACAGCACAGGGCCCTTCACCAGATGGGCTGGGACTAGAAGCATGTACTGGTCACAGAGCCCATCTTAGAGGTGCCCCCAACTAGCTGCCTTCCCTCATTCTACTTGCTTGGTTTAAACAACTCCTTGGTGTCATTATCTGAGTTCTGTGGGTGTGGGCACAACTCATCCTGTGTTTGATGGTGAGGCTGTTTGATTCCCGACAGCTCCTTCTGCCTCCTGTCACTGTGCTTTGGGGTGTCCTGGTCTTTGGCCTCTGTGCATGGTAGTTTTAGATGGGTGCATTACCACTTGGCAAAGCAGCTGTGCAATCTACTCAATTCAGCTGCGTCTGCTGGTGACGCTCGGTGGCTGGAGCAACACCCTGAAGCTGCTCCCGTACATTGCAATCCACTTGCAGTGTCCCTAAGCCCACCTGAAGACCCAGGAGCTTGAAGGATGTCCTAGGACCGTCACGGAAACCTGTGCTTTTAGTGTCTGATGGACAGCTATGCTCTCACTGACAGCATTAATCAAGCTTCTGGAATCCTGGAACGCTTTCAGGGAGGCATTAAATAAACCCCAAGCATGTAAACGTCTTGGCTACAGATGATGTAAATATTGCCACAATGACAGTCCAGCTGACCTATGTTTTTTCTCTAATCAGATCTAAAGTTCCCTATTTTCCTTCAAAGGGGGTATTTCTGTCTCTGAAGCTCTGGACTATGAAACATGTAAAAGGTTTTACCTGGTGGTGGAAGCTAAAGATGGAGGCGCCCCAGCCCTCAGCGCTGCAGCGACCGTCAGCATCAATCTCACCGATGTGAACGATAACCCTCCCCGGTTCAGCCAAGATGTCTACAGCGCCGTCATCAGTGAGGACGCCCTGGAAGGGGACTCTGTCATTTTGGTAGGTGCTAGGAGGGTCAGAATTATGAGGCCAGACATCCTCCCAGTGAAGAAATGAACAAGGTTCATCTTTGTTCACACTTTTGCTTTTCTGTGTGCCTCCAAGAATTCCTGTCAAGCATGGGTCTTTCCCCAGTTCTGTCTCTTGTTTGCATCTTAGAATGGGTCTTTCAGATTGGTGTATGTCAAGGATAATTTGCTAGAAGCTTCATTTTTAAAATCCTTTTGAATTTATTTATTTTCATTTTATGTGAATGAGTGTTATGCCTGTACGTTTGTAAGTGCACCACTGTCGTGTACTTACAGAGGACAGAAAAGGGCATCAGAATCCCTGGACAGTTGTTAGCCACAATGTGGGTGCTGGGATTCAAACCCAGATCTTCTGCAAGAACAGCCAGTGCTCTTAACTGCTGAGCCATCTCTCCAGCCCCAGCAATTTCTTTTCTTAAAAAAGTGTGCACCTTTAAAGAAAACACAGTAGATCCGAGAATGAATTTTTAAAGATAAATAGGCCCAACTCATAGGAATAATGTCACCCACATTCAGTATGGGTCTTCCCACCTCAGTTAAACTGCTCTGGATGCCCTCACAGAACTTGGAGCTGTGTCTCCAGGTCATGCCAAATCCAGTCAGGTGGACAATGAAAATGAACCAGCACAAGAGGATAAGACCACTATTCGCAGAATTGGGAATGGGTCATGAGTCAACCCCATCAGTTAGCTTTGGGCTTTGTCCTTACCGTCTTAAATCCTGATGAAAATTCAGCCTATAAGAAGTGTCAGGCTCTGAACAGGTGGAAAATAAGAAGGAAAAGTAACAGGGTTCTCTGTGAGGGCCCGTCTTCTTCATCCCATCTATCACCTCCTATACTGGAGACTGATCATGGGTACTGGACAGCATAGGGCATGGGACATTGTCAATCAGAGACCCTAAGAATCAGCTTTAGACACTGTCAGCCAGAGACACTAAGCCTCAGTCTTAGACACTGTCAATCAGAGACCCTAAGAATAGGCCTTAGTCACTGTCACTCAGGACCCTAAGCATAGACCTTAGATACTGTCACTCAGGACCCTAAGCATGGACCTTAGACACTGTCACTCAGGACCCTAAGCGTGGACCTTAGACACTGTCACTCAGGACCCTAAGCGTGGACCTTAGACACTATCACTCAGGACCCTAAGCGTGGACCTTAGACACTGTCACTCAGGACCCTAAGTGTGGACCTTAGACACTGTCACTCAGGACCCTCAGCGTGGACCTTCGGCCCTTCTTCTCACACTCTGTCATGTTTATTTTCCATGAAGCTAATCGCAGAAGATGCGGACAGCCAGCCTAATGGACAGATTCGTTTTTCCATTGTGAGTGGGGATCGGGACAGTGAGTTTGCTGTGGATCCCATCTTGGGGCTTGTGAGAGTTAGGAAGAAGCTGGACCGAGAACGGGTAAGCCAGTTAGGCCGTCCACACCTACACTGTCCCTGGATTTAGGCTCAGGCTCTGGATAAATAGCAAGGAGGTGCTGGTAGGGTTGGGTTAGATGTCTGAAAGAATTTTCTATTGATAATAGCTGTTGGTGATTTCTTATTCTGAAGATCTTAAAGGGAAAATATGTGCCTTTCTGGATAGGTTGAATACATGTCTTCAAAGAGAAATTAAATATAGAACTGATGTCCTAACAGTGATGCTGAAAGCAGACTGAACCCTCCAGGTGATAGAGCCCCCTAACCCAGGAGTCTACAGATCCACAGTGACAACTGCATAGAATAAAGGCTCAGAACCAGAGTTCCATGGAGAGGTGGTTCCTTCCCTCAGGGAACAGTGGCAGTATTGGGAGGCATCTTGGTTGACAGACTAGATGGAGGGTGGTACTGTGTCCTAGTGGGCAGAGGTCAGGCTGTCTGCTAAACATCCTGCAGAATAGTCTACACACACAGAGAAGGATCCAGCCCCAAATGTTGATGGTGCAGAGGCCTATGGAATCCAGGGGGAGTCCGGTCTTTAACGTGGCACAGCCAGAGACCGCAGGTTATCTGAGCATGCTCAGAAGGGAGGGGCACCGTGGTTCCTTGCTTCAGGCTCTATACCTCGGCAGGTGTCCGGATACTCTCTGATTGTCCAGGCGACAGATAGTGGCTTTCCTGTGATGTCAGCAACCACAACTGTCAACATTGATATTTCTGACGTGAACGACAACAGCCCGGTGTTCACCCCCGCCAACTATACTGCTGTGATCCAGGTAAGAAACCTTGTCTTCCAGGCCCTGCCTGTGCGAGCTCAGCATCCTTCCTCTGCTCTGGTTTGCTGCCTTGGGGCTGCCAAGCAAACACCTTAGAGTAGTAGATTCGTATTCAGCCAGAGTTTCCTGTGACAGGCTCAGAGGCTGAGGCGTCCAAGATGAAGGCTTCCTCCTGTCTCATGTGTGGGGTGGCTTCTTTCCTTTCCTAATGGTGACTACGCACTGTCCTGACAGCTGAAAGGACAAACACGTCCCTTAGATGAGCACACTAGCGCCTGGAAAGGCCCCAGCTCTTAGTACTACTGCATCAGGACTGAGGTACAGCCTACGAGTTTGTGGCAAGCACAGGCATGCAGAGGTGGCACTCACTGGGTTACATTATAGTTACTGTTCAATGTCAACTTGTCCCTTGCTAGGGTAAGTGTGAGAACAGTCTGATTCTTCAGCCACAATTTTTAATAAGAACTACTAGTGCCCCTTCTCCTAAGTGTTAGATGCTCCATACACACCACCTGTCCCCACCACGACCTGTCAGGGAGGATGGTAGACTAATACTCCAGCCTTCACCCCATGCCTTATTGTTGAAAGAGCCAAGGATCTATGAGTGTTATGATTGCCTTTGATTGCTGTGACAAAACACTCCGACCAATACCAGCTTGGGGAGGAAAGGGTTTATTTGACTTATTTGACTTACAGCTCCTGGTTCACAGTTCATCAGGGAGTCCAAGGTAGGAATTCAGGGCAGGAACCAGAGGCAGGAGCTGAAGCATAGGCCACGGAGGAACGCTGCTTACTGGCTTGCTCCCCTGGCCCCTGCTCAGCCTGCTTTCTTATGCAATACAGGCCCACCTGCCCAGGGGTGGAACCACCCACAGTGGGCTGGGCCCTCCCACATCACTCAGCAATCAAGATGGTGCCCACAGACATGGCCACATGCCAGTACTATGGAGGAAATTCCCCCAGTTGAGGCTCCCTCTACCCAAGTGTGTCAAGTTGACAACTAAAGGTATCCAGGACAGTGAGCTTGAGAAATTCACCCAAGATCACACAGCTGGTAAGGGGGAATCAAGATCTGAACTTGGATCTGTTCTGTAAATATAAATACGCCTGCTCCTTCTACAGTGACAAACTATTTCTAAGCAACTTTGAGCTCTTTTGGCAGGGAACAGAGATCAGTGTGAACTATCCCATAAGTCAGAGAAAGACTGGATCTTAGGACAGAGCTGCTTCTCTTTAAAATTAATCTCCCATATGCAATCTGTCTGGCACTTTAAATCCACCTCTTCATGAGGTTAGACCACAGGAAAGAATATCTTACTGGCATTCTGCTCTCAGAGAAGGTGAGAGCTCTCTGAACTGGCTTATCGAAGTTCAAAAGCACAGTGCTGGGCACTGAACTTCCTGTGAGCCCCAGGGGTTCTGGAAGCTGGAAGGTTAGAGTTAGGGGGAATCAGGAGCTCCAGATCTGGATCACTGTCAGTGTGGAGGACCCGGACAGATATTGGGGTTCATACCTTAGGGGTTGCATGGGAATTCTGGAGAAGCAACTCCTACCTGCCCTGGTTTGGGGTCACAATGCCTCTTAATTCCCAGGGGTTTTGTGGAGAGGAAATATATTGGACGGCCCGGGTTTCTACAGGCCCCTTTAGAATGAGATCGAAGGTCTTGAGTCCGGCCATCTGTGGCTAGCTTCGCCAACCCTCAGCAACACCAGTTTGTCTGGGAATCAGACTGAGATGGGGTGAAGCCAGAGGCACTCTGTCTGCTCATCCCGCACCTCATCAGCCCTGTTGTCTCCTCTCCTCCGTCGCCTCCAGCAGCTGTGCCCGAGATCTCTGTCATCCTCCACAGTGTTTTGCCCCACCTGCACCTCCGTCCCCTCTTCTCCCAGACCACTCATGTCTCTATGGTCGTGACCCACCGGGGTGCTCCCTGCCTCTTCCTGCTTCTCTGGGCTTTCCCCAAACAAAGCAGGCTTTGCCTTCTCAACATTCAGCCTCATGACATGCATCCATCAGCTGGACAGACTGTTTTCAGATGCGCAACTGGAAGTTAGCGGTGAATGCTTGGGGCTAGGCCCCTACCCTAGGCTGGGCTTGTCTGTTATTTCACAGCCTTTCTCCTCAGACAGTGACCCCAAAGGCCCCCATTCTCTCACTCTGTCCGCCTCTTCTGTAGAGGAAATGGCCTTCAGAGAGTGAGCAAACAAATCAATAAATCTTCTGTTTTCTGTGGAGCTGATTATGCTGTCCTTGCCAAGCAGTAAATCTTCTCCTGGCTGACATGATCCCACGGTGGGTCCAGAGAGAGGCAGTGCCTTGAGCATAATGGCCAAGCAGGCGTTTGAGGGATGCAGGACCTCTCTGGGTCCTCCTGTGAGACTGCACCAAGCTTTCCACACCAAAAATAATGGGCTTACTGCAACATTGTTTCTATTTTCTTTCTTTCTTTAAAAGTTTTATTGCATTTATTTGGGGGGGGGGCGGTCGTGCATGTGTCAGGGCACAGATGTGACAGGGGACAACTTGAGGGACTTTGTTCTTACCTTGTATGTGGGTCCCAGTGTTCAACCCAGGTCATCAGACTTGGTGGCAAGGACCTTTACCTGCTGAGCCATCTTGCTGACCCCTTTTTTCCTTTCTCACTCTCTCTCTTTTCGTACATGGTCTCACTACATAGCCACAGCTTGCCTAGAACTCACTATATATTCTAGGATTGCTCATAGTCATGACAATCCTCCTGCCTCTGCCTCCCAAGTGCTGGAATTACAGATGTGAGCCACCACACCCAGCACCATGCAGTTCACATAAACATTCAGCACGTGAAACTTGAATGGGCCTGCTCTCCCAGTCCTCAGACCACAGTCTCATCTGGGGCTAAACCCACTTAACAAGCTGATGTCATCAACAGGCTAATAGTATTGACATCACCACAGTCTGTGATAACACTGTTGTCTAAACGCACTGGGGCAGGGACACCAATGCCTTCACCACAAAGACTTCATTCAGTGGTTCCAGTGAAGAAGGTGACCTTTGGCCCACAAAGTGTTGCCATATCAGAGAGAAGGCCATGTCTTCCAAAATGCTGGTGATGTCCAGGCCTCCTTCTCGTAATTCTCGAACTCAAAAATATTATATATGCTTTCGTTCCCCTACAGGAACACCCAGCACACCTGTGTTGTGGGGTGGGTTGTAAAAGCCCATTTTCCACCTGCCAAATGGTTTTGTATACTGACTGGGAGCTGCTCCCATCCAGAGTCCAGTGTGACTCTGTCACAGTGTTGGGCCTCTGAGTAATCATATTGTGACAAGTGTAAGGGTGCAGGTTCCCATTCCAACAGGGTGATGTAAGGATGCAGCTTTCCATTCCAACAGGTGATGCTTTCTTGGTCTAAGTGGATTTCCACGCTTATCACAAAGGTTATTTTGCTGGAAAGAGATTCTTCCCAGAGCCCTGCAGGTTACCTCAGCACTGGAAGCTGGTGAAAGGCAAGTGGATCTGGCCCATCTTTGGAACCTAGGAAGCTGCTCAGTGGAGGGACTGCACTGTCACCTGCAGAGTACCATCTCTTGGTGCAGTTCTGGGGAGGTAGCTGCAGACACCAAACAGGATCCTTTAAGCACTGGCATGTTTTCAAAAGGCAGATAAATACCCCAGGGAAATCCCTTCTGCCAAAAGCCCGGTTTCGCAGCACAGCACCCCCAAGCCAGTAATGATAGGGTTTTTAAATGGTGACAAGAGGGGTAATTTTATCTTCCTTTTTGCAAAACTCTTTTATGCAGGAAAATAAACCAGTGGGCACTAGCATCTTGCAGCTGGTGGTGACAGACCAAGACTCTTTTCACAATGGGCCTCCCTTCTCCTTCTTTATTTTGTCGGGAAACGAGGAGGAGGAGTTCGTGCTGGACCCTCATGGGGTCCTGCGGTCGGCAGTGGTCTTCCGGCACACCGAGTCTCCGGAGCACCTGCTATGTGTCCAGGTACGGCCTTCCTGTCCAACCACACCAGGAACCTTTCTCTCCCACACTTGTCCCTGTGCCTGTTGGTTGGTTTTTCTTTGTTGAGCAAGTCAACATAATTCACGGTGGTGAAGGAATGTTCTTCTAATCTCGAATTCAATTTCACACCAATAAAAGTGCCCTCTGTGTGTGAAATTGATCAGGAAGGAAGGGAAGCTTGGCTGTTCAGGAAGGATGTCCCTGTACATTATTCCCGGCACTCAGTCAAAGACCTCGATCAGTACTGTGAAAATTCCCTTGGTTCCCGTGGATACCCAACGGCAGCACATCCATCAGAACGTC
Organism: Nannospalax galili; assembly: GCF_000622305.1. Taxonomy (NCBI): domain Eukaryota; kingdom Metazoa; phylum Chordata; class Mammalia; order Rodentia; family Spalacidae; genus Nannospalax; species Nannospalax galili. Next base: position 286,421 of record NW_008342003.1, on the reverse strand, counting down.
TGCTTTGTACTGCCTGTCACTCACCTCACTAAGGGAGGCCACCCATCACTGCTGTAGAATGCTTGGCTACATCCTGGTCTCTGCTAGGTAAGCCTTCCTCGGTGAGGCAGGAGGGGGCCAAGGACTCCACTGGCATTGAGACCAGTACCCCAGTCCTTCAAGTTCAATGGCCTGTGTGACAAGAAACAGCACAGAGAAGTCAAAGTGAGCCAAGCATTGTGGCACACACCTTTAATCCCCACACTGTGAGATCAAGGCCAACCTGGTCTCCATAACGGTCCAGGAGAGCTGGGGCTGCAGGGAGGCCCTGCCTCAAAAAGACCAAGAAAGATCCTGAAGTGCCAAGAGAAGTCACTGAGAAAAATGGCCGAGTGGTCAGGAGTCTGCAAGCTCGTGCAGAAAAGAAGACCTGAGCTCTGTTCCCAGCACCTACCTTGCATGGCTCACAACCACCTATAACTCCAGCTCCAGGGGATCCAATTCCCCTGGCCTCTATGGGCACTGCACTCACATGCGTAGACACACACACATACACACACACACACACACACACACACACACACACACACAATTAAAAATAAAATAGTTTCTTTAAAAAAGAGCTGCAAATTATCATACGTGCAGAATTTCCACCTGTGACTTTGCTAGTACCAACGTCTATATCCTTCCTGTGAAACTGACTCATTTTCCAATCCACTGTTGCCCACAGAGGGCAGCCTAACCCTTACAAGGGGTGGTGATGATGTCACAGTAATTCTATGTGCTTGAACAATGTTGAACTATCTTTTATAGAATAAACTATAACTGAGCGTCCTCCACTCCATTTTTAAAGTTTTATTGTTTTTATTTTATGTGTATGGTGTTTTGCCTGCATGTGTGTAGGTGTACCCATGTTGTGCAATGCCTGTGAAGGTCAGAAGAAGGCACTGGATCCCCTGGAAGTGGAGTTGCAGGCATTTGTTAGCCACCATGTGGGTGCTGGGAATCGAACCTGGGTCCTCTGCAAGAGCAGACAGCTTTTAACCGATGAGCCATCTCTCCACACTCCCTTACTCCATTATTAAGTGTGAGTGTGATCCCCAAGCACGTCCATGACTTGTCCAATTGAGGCCCTTTGTCCTAGAGTAGTACTTAAATAATTTCTAACAATACTATAGAAACTCCAGGGCCAATAGAGATTCCCAGCATCTTCTCCCAACCCCAGTGCAGTTCTCTTAACATCCTCTCCAGTTGCTAGGGAGCAGGTATCACATTTCCCACAGAGAACTCTGATTTGCTCAGGGGAAACACCCCATGCCCTGATTTCCTCCTTCAGAAGAACCTGTTACTGCTTTCTCAGTCCTCGTATGGCCTTCAGGTCGTTCCTCTGGTCTCATGCTCTTCTGTCACATCTCTACACTTCTCCCAGGTTAACCCTCCCACTTCGTGCTATTGCTTGAGGTAAGACATAAGCTAAGGACAGTTCCTGATCCAATTCCTGCCCTTGGCCTGTTTTTATAAATAAAGTTTTATGGGGCTGGAGAGATGACTCAGTGGTTAACAGCACTAGCTGCTCTTGCAGAGCACCCGGGTTTGATTCCTAGCACCCACATGGCGGCTAACAACCGTTACTCCAGTTCCAAGGGAATCCGACACCCAGTTCTCACCTCCTTGAGCATTACACAATATGGGTGCAATTCCATACATGCAGGCAATACAGTCATACACATAAAAAAATAAATAATAACAATAAATAAGTAAAGTTTTATTAGAACAAAACTTTACTCATTCATTCCTATATGCTATGGCTGCCCCCAGGCTGCAAAGACAGAAGCCAGGGTTTGCTGACAGATCATATAACCACAAAGGCTACAATGAAGGTCATTTAGTCCTTTCCAGACAATGTTTGCCAGGTCCTGCCCTAAGATAAAACTATCCATGGCTGACTGGGGCTTGAAAACAGGTCATCATTCCCAGACTTTAGCTTTTGAACATCCGAGTCCTTAGATCGACCTCGTCTTCCCATTCTTCTATGACCACAGACCACGCCCTGCCACCTTATGCCCAGGGACACCAAGCCCTCTGCCACCTTTCTGGAGTCTGGCATTTGAGTGGACAACCTCTGAAGCCTATGAAATTCAAATTCACCACTGTCTTTTGAGGCTGTGTACAGTTTGACTTCAGGTTCAACCTAATTTTCCATTAATCTACATTTCAACATCTCTGATTCATGTAGCCAAACAAACAGAGCATGTGATGAGGGTAATAATACAAGTAGCTACAACCTTATGAGCAACCCATTTTAAGTACTTCTACAGGTGTTACCTGTGCTAAGTACTATGCAATCCCTCTCTTTTTTTAATGCCTATGAGAACTCTGTGAGGCTGATCTTACTGTTAAATTCATATTAAAGATGCAAAACCTAAATCTCAGAGAAGTCAATCAATTCACTTAAAGCCAGATACAGAGACTATGGCAGAGCTAAGTTTCATACTCAGGTCTGTATGATGCCCAGTGGCTTGTCTTTCACTTTTAAGGACACATCTCTGTCTAGTCCTGTCTGCAGGGTCACCGGGTCCCTGAAGATCTGACCCATGGGGACCTGACTTCATTCTAAAGCCTTATACCATCAACCCCCCCATGATGCATGACAGGTGCTCAGTAAAGGTCCGTTGTCATGTGGCCATTCCATCAATTCTTCTATTAAGAAAAGAGAAAGGGGCTTTCAAGTTCCCATTGTCTCTTTGATACACCATTTATAAATTCTAAATTTAACCATGATGTTAACTCTCACCCAACTAATGTCATTTCTTTAATGTGCCAAGAGGTGTCACAGTCAAAAGGAAAAATCCAACAGAGAATAGAGATTCCATCTCCAAGTCAGAACGTAGTTTTATAAGGTTCCCTCTGCTTTCTGTCCAAACTGTAAACAAGAAAGGCTGCTGTGGGCGTGCTGGGTCTTGTAGAGCCTCTGCCTGCTCTTCTAACTCACCTCCAATGGGTTTATTTTGTTGCCACGTGTTATTACCCAGAGAGAGTAAACACAGAGGGACTGAAGGTGACAGATAGGGAGGCTGTGAGTGCATAGCCTCAGCCTTTAACCACAGGAGATGGAGGGAGACACAAACCTGGCTAAAGGTCTAGATGTCTTCTGTCTTGGGGTAATTTATAAATTATCCTTCTTTGTCTTAACTCCTTGTCTGCCGTCCTCTTGGTTTTTAGGCCAAAGACTCAGGAAAACCACAGCAAGTTTCCCACACCTACATCAGAGTGCGTGTCATTGAGGAGAGCGTCCACAAGCCCACAGCCATCCCACTGGAAATCTTCGTCGTTACCATGGAAGATGACTTTCCTGGTGGGGTCATTGGGAAGATCCACGCCACGGATCAGGACATGGATGACGTGCTCACGTTTGCTCTGAAATCAGAGCAGAGGAGCTTATTCAAAGTCAACAGTCACGACGGGAAAATCATTGCGCTGGGAGGGCTGGACAGTGGCAAGTATGTCCTGAACGTGTCAGTGAGTGACGGCCGCTTCCAGGTGCCCGTTGACGTTGCTGTGCATGTGGAACAGCTGGTGCACGAGATGCTGCAGAACACAGTCACCATCCGTTTCGAGAATGTGTCCCCTGAGGACTTCGTGGGGTTGCACATGCACGGGTTCCGGCGCACCTTGCGGAACGTGGTGCTCACCCAGCAGCAGGACAGCTTGCGAATCATCAGCATCCAGCCCGTGGCAGGCACCAACCAGCTGGACATGCTGTTTGCGGTGGAGATGCACGGCAGCGATTTCTACAAGCCTGCCTACCTGATTCAGAAGCTGTCCAATGCCAGGAGGCACCTGGAGAATGTGATGCGCATCGCCGCCATCTTGGAGAAGAATTGCTCCGGCCTGGACTGTCAGGAACAGCACTGTGAGCAGGCCTTGTCTCTGGATTCCCACGCGCTCATGACCTACAGCACAGCCCGCATCAGCTTCGTGTGTCCACGTTTCTATAGGAATGTGCGCTGCACCTGTAACGGTGAGTGTGGCTGAGCTAATCGGTCCTACATTAATGCTGTTTCTCTGCTCTGACAAAATACCTGATAAAACGCCTAGGGGAAAGGGAGCTTATGTTGACTCAGTTTGTGCACAAGTCACAGCAGCAGGAGACTGAGGAGACCCCTGGTCACGTTGTCTCTGAAGTCAGGATTGACGGTGATGAGGCTGGTGCCGGGCTCTCTTTCTCCTTTTTCATTCACTCCAAGGCCCCAGTCCGTGGGATGATGCTGTCCTACAACCACAGCGGGTCTTCTCTCATGAGTTAACCTTTCTAAAACACTTCCATAGATACACCCAGAGGCTTTCTGTTAATATTATTATTTTTATTTTATGTGTAGGATTGTCTTGCCTGCATGTATGTAAGTGTACCTGTGTTGTGCAATGCCTGTGGCAATCAGAAGAGGGCATTGAATTCCCTGGAACTTGAGTTGCAGACATTCATCACCATGTGGGTACTGGGAATCAAACCTGGGTCCTCTGCCAGAACAGTCAGCACTTCTGACCACTGAGCCATTTCTCCAGACCTACCCAGCAGCAGAGTTTTTATGATGATTCTAAATTTAGGCAAGCTGAAAGTGCAGTGACCCTGATACTTTAGTAGACTGGAAGACCATTCCTGCATGCAACCACTCATGCAACTAAATACCAACTACTATGTGCCTAGTAGTCATGATCCATGCTGGGGCAGTAGAAGACACAGGCCTGTCAGTCCCCACAGTTAGGAGCTTTAGCTGAGTGAGCTGCAGAGACACCCACGTAACTGTGCTATGAGACATATAAACTCCTGCAGTGGGCCCAGGGAAGGAGCACCTGTGGGTTGAGATACAGTCAGTAGGAGTTGGGGAGCGCTGGGCTGAGGAAGACTGAGAGGATGAGAGAAGAACCCAGACCAAGGAGACTGAAGGAGCTTCACTCTCCAAGAGGGGCAGCTGTGACAGATGGGAACATAGAGGCCTGTGGCCACCCCAGGCCATTAGCCAAGATGAAGAACTAGGAATGAGCCCAAGGCAGCGGGAGTCATTGCTGATTGGAAGGGGAGAAGTGATGTCCTTTGCAAAGGAGTACAGAGTGGGTGAGCAAGAGGCTGCTGATGGGATGCAAGCTAGGAAGCTGTGACAGAGGGTGAGGGCAGCTCCCTTTGCTCCAGTAAGAAATAGGCCAGATGGCTGGGAACACAGACAAGGGACAGAGTCTGCCCTCTGAGCTGCTGAGACTGAGCTTGCTGTCTGTCCATGTTACAGTCATTGAACCTTGACCTTGGCTGGTCAAAGGTTGTAACTGCACAGCCACATGCCCACAGTAATCAGTGAGAATTCTTTCTCCCTCTTTTCCTTTCTCTGACATGTAGAGCTATAAATTCACAGCCCTCCTCTATGAAAACTGTACCCAGAGCTTTTCTATTCAGTGTGAATTTGGTCCACAGGGACTATGGCCAGAAAGGAAGCCATCTGTAAAACGTCCCTGTGGGTGAGTGGAGAGTCAGCAGCTCTGACCTCTTCCCTTGATGCAAGATTTTGGTTGCAGTTTGGAAAATGAGCTCATCGAAGGGAGGACCTAGGGACCTCAGGCCCCTCCAGGAGTTGTTTTGACAGCCTCCCAGCCTCAAGCACGGGCATTTGCCCTGTGGTACCCAATAACTTCCGCTTGCATTTTCACTGGGTAGATGCAATGGTCACCAGACCTGTAGCATGTGTATATTAGCTGCAAAGTAACTCAGAGCAAGCATGCTAGGTGAGACGCCTTTCTGGCAGATGCCACCAACATGAATGATTTATGAATACCAGCTGCCCAAGCCTCATCTAGATGTCCTTTGCAGACACAGTGATTTGTGCACAAAGCTATGGTAGGGAATCTCTGCAGTGACTCACAGCAGGGTTCAGGAGGAGCTCAGGACAGGACAGGGCAGACTCTGTAGGAGAAGCCACACCCACTTACTAATCCTTGTACTCTGAGAACTCAGAGGAAAACGAGGAAGTACATGGAGACAGTGTGTTCTAGACAGTGATGATTCCAAGTGAAAGCCACGCAGCCTCCCTAGGCACCAGCAATGCTGAGGCCGGCTTGCGAGCCCTACCTGCTGTGACGCTGTCATAAGCAGCAAGACACGGTAGAAAACAGAGTCCTTCCTGTGGCTAACAGAGGTCCGTGATATTTGTACATGGAGACCATATATGTCCTGGATCTTTGGGGATGAATGTGAGTTCAAGGGAGATGGGGGAGGGCAGGCTCTATAGGAAGAACTTGAATGCGTAATTTTTGTTGTGGGTGGCAGGACATACTCTCTGGTTTGTAGATGACTCCAGTGTCCTGATTGTGATATGTTCAAGGTGAGGTTCTCTCCCAGGATGCCTGTCATCCCCATAAGCCTTTCTACTCAGTAAACCTAGCATGCCTTGCAGCGTTTGTGATTCAGTCCCTGCATAGATAGGAGGCCTCCCGGGATGGCAGTGCGCTTTCTCCAGGGAGAGCTCTGCAGGGTCAGGACAAGCTCGGTCATTCTTAGAATGAAACTGAAAAGTAAAATTCTAGATTTTAATGGAGCTCAAAGTGTTATCTGGCTTGGACTCATCTTCAGTAGGTTTGCAAGGAGTATCTCCAGCCTGGGACCACATGCCTGTCCCAGGTACTGTAAGAGCACAGGCTGACTGTGTAAGGATATGAAGCTGTTCCCTCAAGGCTCCTGAGCTGAAGCTTGCCATTCGGCAGATGGGATATTTTTTTAGTATATGACGTGTGTGTACATGTGTTGATATGTGTGAGCACACATGTATGCACATTCATGTAGAGGCCAGAGGTCGACATCCGCATCTTCCTTGATTGTTCTGCTCTTTATGTATTGAGGAGAGTCTCGCTGAGTCCAGAGCTTGCCAGTCTGGCAAATCCAGCTAGTCTTCTTGTTCCAGGGATAGCTTTCTCCACCTCCTGAGCTCCAGGATAACAGCTGGCCTACCACACTCCCTGGCTTTTATGGACTCAAGTCCTCATGTTACACTGCAAGTACTTTACCCACTGAACCACCTTCCCAGCCCCAATAGATAAAATGAACATGTGAGCTCTAACTTCATCTGCGAATTAGTCCACTGATGAATTCATAGTCGGAAGGACTGTTAGCAGGTGGTCCAGCTGAACAAAAGGGTCGGTGGAGACATGCCTCCGAGGGGTGCACCTTGTCCCCTCACTCTTGTCTGTCTCTCTGCTTCCTGGCTTCTTTGAGGTGAGTAGCCCTGCTCTGTCAAAGCCTTTCACCCTGATGTTCTCCTTTACCTCAGATCCTAAGCAATAGAGCGAGCAGGGCCACGGACCAAAGCCTCTGAAGCCATGAGCCGAAACCAAACTTTTGATGTATAGTGGGTTTGCTCAGGTGTTTTGTCACATGGACAAAACACAACTAACACATCTGCATCTTAATCACAAGGAATCTTCCTTCTCCATGTAAATCATCATCTCAGGCATATGTGCTCTGTAAGAATTCTCAGATAACCCTGTTTCTTAACAGCATGATCAGAATGATCCCAGGAAGGCAGAGTGTCTCAGCCAGTTTCCAGTGGCTTACTACAAGTGCTGAACCCCACTCTCAGACATGGGCATGATTTGAGTTGCAACCTAGGGTCTGCATTTGCAGCTTACAAAAGCTGACACTTGTGCCTCTACTGCTGATGAGCAGAAACCCAAACTTTGAGACATAGAACAACAAGTTAAAGAGAAAAAGTCCCTCACCTTCAAGAGACAAGTTATTGGTTGTAATGATAATAATAATAATATCCTTCTTCTTCTAAAGTTTCCTTCTAAATAAGAATATAATAAAGGGTTATGAAGAATAGCCATAGGCACTTTGAGGCATATTTTCATTTACTAGAAATGTAACAGGGCTAGAAAGATGGCTCAGTGGTTAAGAACATTGACTGCTCTTGCAGAGGACCCTGGTTCGAGTCCCAGTACCCACATGGCAGCTAACCATCTGTAACTCAGGTTCCAGGGGAATCCATTGCCCTCTTCTGACCTCCATGGACATTGCATGACACAAATGCACATACAGACATGCAGGCAATACTCTCATACACATAAAATAAAAATAATAAAAAATTTTAGAAATGGGGGGTCATTGAATTCAATAGCTAATCCTCTCTCTCTCTCTCTCACACACACACATATACACACACAAAACTAGTATGGTTGATCCTCTGTTTATCCTGGGAGGCTGACAGATTCATTAAATTGCCTTTCCCACCACTTGGTGGATAATTAGCATGATAAATAGAGGTACTGATCATTCTGTGAGATTGTGGTGATGTTTGCAGGAGCTGGCCTGGATAGTCTACCCTCCTCCCAACTTCCAGCTCATCTTTTTCTCATGCAGATTTTTGGGTCCAATTATCATCATTAGCATCTTGAACTAAAATGCTGAGTTGTGCTAACAAAGTGAATGCAGACTTGAATTTTAGTGCCAAATGAGCTCATTAAGCCCCAGTCACCACAGAGCTCCTCCTTTGAACACAACTGGAGAAACACAGTTCTGATGTCCTGAGATGACTCCAGGTGAACATCGGCACTCTAGTCAGAAAGTCCGACACTGAGTCAGATGAGGAGTGACAGACGGCATGGACCTCCCACGGGGTAAGCAAGAGGAAGAGATGCCAAAATAAGTCCTAAGCCGTGCTGATTATCCATGTTTTAAATTTTTCATTGGCTGCTCAACAATCTGAAATAGAAATATATCAAAAAGGACACATGTGTCTAGAATGGGCTCCAAGGTAACCATCAGCGTTTTAAGTGTTTATGAGAGGCCATGGAAGAATCCACAGCCTGCTTTGTCCTATTTATGCAGATAGGGAACACAGAATGGAACTACACAGCCCCGTGAGGCCCATGGGGCATTTATAGTGGGCGAAGCCCTGTGCTAGGCACTGCGTGAGACAGCACCGTGCCCTCTGCCAGCAGGGGACAGTGTCAGCTCTGCAAAAGAGGATCTGGGGGTACTTCAGCTGTGGTTGAGACCAACCATGCTCCACATTTCAGCCTGCACAGCCAGAGAGAATTTCCCTGTCTTTTAGGGACCTCCACTCAGATAAAGCCTGATCCCCAACTTCACCTGAGAAAAGAATTTCAGGAAGAGCAGGTTTGAAATAGAGGTGGCACTTATCAAAACATTTTAACGTAGAGAAAGAGGCACACCCAAAGAAAGGGAGGTGCCCAAAGCTGGGGTGGGGGCTTCCCAAAGGACTTGCCTACATTACTGTCCTTCTAAAAGTCATATACAGGATTTTGGTGAGTTTTGAAGCTATTATCCTTAGAGGATTGCTTAGGGAATCTAAATGAGATCACAGGGTTGTTCCTAGGATACCTGACAGGATTACAGTTGATAAGCTGAAACTTTGGATCACAGGGACGCACAAAGGTAAAATATCTTCACGGTGAACAGTTAATAGTCATGTTTCTGAGAGTTGTAGAAAGTTCCCGGAAGAGGAATGAAGCACTGTGGTGGTCATACACACTCGGGCCTGCAGCCTGCTTCGTCGTCTTAGCCTTCCTGAGGGAAGTACTGTCTGCTTCAACCTTGCAACCAATGTTGGCTGTGCTGAAATTCTTGATTTGCAGCTGGGGAGCAGCTTTGACTAGACTCTGAGATGAAGGACTTCTTTTTCATCCCAAGTCCCTGTAACTATTCCTGTCTTCCTAGCCAATCTCATGGGGACCTGAGTAAGGTCTGGCAGGATGCTAGAATCAGGCAAGTGGTCAAGGTGGAAGGTTGAGGGCCAGAAGTGTAAGAGCCACGGCATGGAAGTGAAGAAGTGTATATAGTTCTGTCCACAAACAGAGACGGGGCGGGCATGAAAACTGCATTTGCTGGCCCGTATTCCCATGGAATTGCACTCACCGCTCTGCAGTCCTACAGAGGAGCTGTCAACTTTCTTCAAAGCCGAAGTGATGAAGACTCGGACAGGTTAGTGGCAGGCTCAGAGCTACAGACGTCGTAAATGGCTGGACTAGGATTCGTGTCTGATCATCTGACTTGAAGCATTTGTTAGTTATAGTACCCGACTGTGCAGAAGGAACTTGGAGGCCGCTCAGTCCAGGCCCCTGCCCACTCTAGACATCCAGCCTACGATTTCCCTGGTTTGGAAATCCAGCTGTTTAGCCACCAGTCCAGGGATCTTAAGATCATTATCTGCTTCTACAACTTTCCACAAAATGCCGTCTTCTCATATTGCACGGTGTCATCCTTTGCCGCCACACAGAACCGGATCTGCTCAGCCCAGCCCCACAGCCCGCCTGAGATAGCTCAGGAAAGTAGTCATGATTGCTTCGGTGCTCCTTTCTTAGCGGAACTCCAGAGTTCCCTTACTCCCTGGTATAAACAAATCTATGCTACCAAGAGGAAGAGCTGGCCTAACTGGGACACAGAGGAGGTATAAAGCAAAGAGGCACCAGTTCTAGTGGGAGGAGTCCAAGAAAGGCATTGGAAGTGATGACACTCCTTGCAACAGACCTTTGTCAGGTGAGGAATGCTTGTAGAGCAAAGGAAACCTGAAAGAGAAAAGCTCAGAGAGTTTTGAACACCTCCTTTCTCTCCTTGTCCCAGTGGTTAATTGAATGTGGTTTTTATCCCAGGCCTTCAGCAGGGTATGGGGGCACACAGGAAAGAGCTTGCCACAGTCCTCATCCCCAGAGGCCTGAAACAGCATCATGGTGTAAGGCAGGTGGCAGAGCTCAGCTGGGCTGGATGGGCAAGAGCGAGGACAGTCCTTGGAAGGGTGTGACAGGCCGGGGAAGGCGAGCCTGCCGGTAGGTAGCCATGGTAACGTAGTCTAATAAGTACAATAAAATAAAACCATGAGGGATTCTGAGACAATAAAACACTGAAAACGTGACCTTGAAGGGGTTTTTAAAGTAGGGAAAATCTGTGGTTGGCTTTGTTCTGTGGTAATTATATGAGGAGAGCATCCGCACTCCCAACCCCAGTGGCTTCGCGTAACCCTCCGTGTCACACCTGCTCTTGAGGTTCTCCTACAAGCTGGGAAGTTTTTATATTCTGTCCATCAGAAAAGTGTCTCCACAGACTCCTCAGGCCAGCACACACGCGCCCCCAGGTGCCAGGGGAAGAGAGATGCTACTTCTCAGCCTGACTGTGTCCTTGTACATTCCATCCACACGCTGTGGCCGGGAGAGGACGTCTTCAGTGGCACTCACTAGACATTAGCAAACCATACAGAAAAGATGTCCAAGCCAAGCGCACAACAGCCTGGCTCTTTCTCTGCTTCTGAGAGGACAGACACACACACCTAGACTACTGCAAACCTGACTTCTCAAGACAGTGTGTTCCAAAATTTCTTGCAGCCTATGAATCCAGACTGCAGCTCACTGACTTACACGGCATTTACTAAGACGTGGTACTTTGGCAAAGCTTGGGAGTTCGAATGTGGGGGATTTACCATTCGTTATTGGATTTTCAACATAATGTGGCAGTGACATAAATTACCAGGTAGACTCCGCTCAAAGTGGCAGCCTAATAATCACAGCTAGATGCTGATGTAGTAGCCGTTGGCACAGACACATCCCTGGGGGCTGTGGGACTTGCTGCAGAGACGAAGAGAGTCATAAATATGGCGGGGAGACCCTTTGACAGTCCCCGGGGGCCACCCTTCTCCCTGGAGCTTCAGCTCAGGTGGTTTCTCTGTGATCAGTGCTGAAGAAAGTGAGTTCGATTTCCACCGGAGCAAACATTTGGGAGGTAGAAATTTGCGGTGAACAGGTACATTGTGTGCACGCTTGTTGTGTGTGTGAGGAACAGATGCATGTGAGGTTAGGAAGATACAGACCTGAGTAGAGGAGGCACAGGGTGTATCTGAGGTAAAGAAAGCCAGGGGCTGTACACAGGGTGGAGAAGGGCTGCGGCTTTACCTGGGGTTGTAACGATACCACAGACACAGCTACACGGGCCCTGTGGCCATGCAGAATGGTAGCCTTCGGGCCTTATTTTGTACCTCCAACACTGCATGGTATTTCCTATCATCTCCGAGCTTATAAATTACAAATCTGACTCAACAGAGACAGTTGGTAAAAAGATCGCGCCTAAGGTTGGGTCACGTTAATGCCATGAGTTTTACAACCTTGTGTAAAGTTTGTCTTCATGTTGCTTTCCCATGTTTTAGCTCATTTAATTTTTGCCGCACTATGAAGAATCATTGTTCTGATTTTCTGAAAGGAAATAAAGATCCAGAAAAGCTGGGAAATGTGTTGAAGGCCGCCGAGTTAGTTAGCTAACTGGGTCTGCAGCCTGTCCAGAGGCTCAAGAACCTTTCCTACCATACTTGCACCCTCTCCCCAGGAGGCCTGGAAAGAAGGAGCAGAACTTACTCCTGCTTGATGCTGTACAGGGCCTGCAGCTGCCTGGTCCTGTGTTGGCATATGGCAAATGGAGTCAGAGTGAGAGTCTTCCCCTTCATGCTCAGTCCACATTGACGGAGTCTGGAGATGCAGAGCCAGCAGGTCTAGGGGCCTCCACTCCCCAAGCTGTCATGGAGCATAGCACAAGTTCATTAAACCTGGATTATTTAATGATAGTTAATAAGATAAACGCCCTCCCAGAAGCCAACAGGACTTGATACTGCCATCTCTTAACTGGCGCTCGGGGGCTGATGAGGCGCTTCCTGCCACCAGAGAGAGGGTCTTTGAGGCTCTGAACAATAATGGGATGCACAGTTGCCTGTGAAGATACCGTTAACACAGGATTTCTAAAAACAAATTAATGCGTCAGCACCCACACATGGCAGGCTGGCTTTTATACAACTAGAGAACTTAAAGCCCTTGACAGAAAACAGCATTTACCCCCAGACCTGAGGCCCTTTGAAGCCCAGGGTCCTCTGGCATATTTTAGGATCAGTGCCCAAAGTCACAGCCCTCACACAATACATGTTTCAGAAAGGATCTGATTTCTCAAGATAGCTTAAATGAGCAGAGAACGCTGCGTTGGGTGTGGAGACTCCTCGTTTGGAGGAAGCTGCTTTTCAATAACCGTGGCAGTCTTTGCTTGGAATAAACTGCAGTTTTAGCCCTGACCATGTCTCCCCCAGCTAAGGAACATATTAAATATAGACTACCTGCAGACTCTGACCTGCTTTTAAGCCCCTAGAGAGTGGGCCTGTGAGCCGAGTTTCCTGACAGAGTCATTGGATCAAATGTTTACACCTGAGCACACCCCACACTGGAGTATGGACAAGAGGCCCCTGAAGGCCTTTAAAGCAGCCATGTTCATTACCAAAACCCTGTCCCCGTCATTCTGAAGACTTGTTAAAAGCAAAAAGAGTAAAGAACCAATAAAATCCCAGGCAGCTAGAAAGAAAACACATATGCATTACTGTACGTTGAGTATTTGTATCGTTACTCAGTCTGGGATTCACTTACGATGTTCATATTAACAATTTTCATCTTTCCTCAAGCTTCGTTTGTTTCCGAGTGTAGACCGGGTCTAGCAAATTCATCGGTTAGTAGCTGTGGTTTAATGATATGGTTGCTGTGTGGGGGCACAATCCTGAGAAGGGAAAAGCTCTGGGCTTGAGATCCAGCTGCTGTAAGTAGATGTGTGCTTTAACTCAAAGTGACCGTGACAAGCCCTGAACTAATTGTCAGAGTAAAACTGGTGGTAAAAGGCTAAACAAAAATGAAAGGCAGGAAAGTAAATGCTGAATTTGCTCTGAAATGCAGTGGCTAGCTATTATTAGATACACTCATAAATAGTTTTATTTTTTAATATTATCGCCAATTTCTATGGGAACAAATATTGTTACTGTCCAGGTCTAAAATTATGCAGCTTTGAAATAGTGGCTTTACTTTGGAGTTTTGAACATGGCGAATTTCTTAGCAGTGTAGCCATTACATAAAAACAGAAGGGGTTGTGAACGCATCTTCAGCCGTGTGTCAGAGATACAGAAGCGGAGACTAGGCAGCAACTGGCTAAGGGTAAAAGCAACGGCTTTCTGTGTGCAGACTGTGTCCAGCTGGAGGTCGCTGTCAGCCGGAAGAGTCTGCCCGGGAAATCCAGCTTCAGCTGCTTTTCGGCCACTTTTGAGCGTACCCTATTCGCCAACATTCGGAAGGGCCTACAGGTGTGTAAGTCATCAGAGCTTGAGACAGATGCTCAATGCCAGTGGTCAGCTGGTGAAAGGGCGACTTGACTCCAGACAGACTTCAGTCGGCCACAAGGCTGTGTCATCACCACGCTTAGAGCACGCCTGTCCTCAGAACCTCATCTTTCAAACTTGGCTAGAAAATTCCCTCGCTTACAAAGACGTCTGACATCTGTCCGGAAGGTAGAGGCGCCCTTCTCTGGGACTTCCCTTGCACTCCCACACCTGTGGAGCAGTGACCTGACGTGTGGCATGGGTGTGCCTACTTCTCCATCAACATTGTTCCTGTCATCTTTACAGGCCCTGGCTCACCACCCCATTGGTTCAAATGATCACTTCAGTGCGTTTGTGTTTTTAATATTCTTTGTTGAATGAATTCAACAAATTACTGTTGTTAAATGAATATGCCTAAAGCTATTTAAAAACTGATCATTAGAGCTTCTTGAAGTGGTTTATGAGATGGTCAAAACACTGCTAAGTGGTCCATGAATATTGATGAATATATGACAGGAATAAGATTTGGGGTGCAGGAAATTGCAAGATGTACTTCAGGGCACTTGGGTCTCGTAGAACCATTTGTAGAGCTCATTCTAAACATCCGGCCTAAAATGCCTTCATCCTCTAAGACTGTGTGCAATGGATCAGCGTCAGGAGTGCCTTTTGCAACTTGGCTACAACCAGTTAATAACAGGATTTATGGATTCTGAGTTTGCCTGCTTAGATAACCCCTCGTGAGGTCTGCAGTTGCTATAATGTGTGTAGGTGGTTAGCACCACAGCCTGCTTCTCCAGACACATGACCATCATGGCATAGCATTCTTAATGAAGGGGGAGAGGCATCTTGGATAGGAGTGTGAACGTGGTCCAGCTCCTACCAGTGAAGGGAGCTGCCTAGGTCCTGCGTGTTCCCAGGTCATGGGGCAGAGGCAGCACCCACAGGGACAGCTAACCCAGTGAGGCCGTTTCAGCTGAGGGTTAATTTTAGTTTAATTCTCTTTCCTTTTGTCACATAAACTCCTTTCAAGTTGAAAAAGTTCTAATTTTATTTTAGATTCCCAGGACCCATGGAAAGCATGCCTCCTTCCACAGGCCCACGGATCTGCTTCTCCCCTGCTCTGACCTAATTCACCTGGGTTCTAATTCTGCTTTAATCTGCTTCCCAGGATTTTTTTCTGAGGGATTAACCTTTCATCTGACTGCACTATGAACATGGAGCAGGTGGAAAGGAAGCCTGCCTTTGCCAAGAATAATTCTGCTATTTTCAATAGCTGTCAAGGCCCCTTATAGTTAATCAATAAAATAGCATGTGGCAGAGGGGATTAGGAAACAAAGTGAGCTGTGCTTTTGCAGTTTAGAATTAGACTTTTCTTTAAAAACGTTCTCTCCATCTTCCTCCCTCCTGTTTCCCCTCCTTCCTTCCTCTCTCCCTCCCTCTCTCCTTCCCTCCCTCTCTCCCTCCCTCTCTCCTTCCTTCCTCCCTCTCTCACTCCCTCCCTCCCTCCCTCTCTCCCTCCCTCCCTCTCTCCTTCCTTCCCTGAAATAAACAGTAACACTGCCTACAGTCTCCTCTCAAATTTTCAGGGCAATGGTGGACATCACTGCAGAAGAAAAGCTAAGTCCTTGACGCTTGGAAGTGGCCACCAGCCTCCTGAACCCGGCTCCAGCACCTCCTGGCAGAGCCTCTGTGTGACACACTTTCTTTAGCTTAAATTAGTCCAAATGCAACTTTGGCATATTTTGCCCTAAAAGGAGGAGCTCTGCTCTCTGCTCCAGCACAGCATTGATACGTCGTGGGCAGATGTGGAGAGTTGTGACAGGCACACACAGGCAGTGATGCCCATGGGCTTCTGGGTGGCCTCTAGGCTGCTCACCTGAGAGCCTACAACCTGGGCCTTGACACTTGACTATGCTCCCTGAAATGTGTCCTGATCATGCTTGTTTTCCCTTTGTCACAGGAGGACTGTGCCCAGGGTCCAATGATCCTTGTGTGGAGAAACCATGTCCAGATGACATGCAATGTGTGAGTTATGAAGCCAGCAGAAGACCATTCCTCTGCCAGTGTCCTCCTGGGAAGCTTGGAGAGTGCTCAGGTACAGACTGGCTTGCGACCCATCGGCATCTAATTTCCTATTCTGAAACACTTGTCCTTGAGTAAATGTCTGCCCGGGCCTTTCCAGCAGACATGTCTGTGTGCGCAACACTTTATTTCAGAATGGGGCACAGCTGACACCCTCATGTTTAGCTGGGACGTGTGACAGCTGCACTCCGTGCTAAGGGAACATGTAAAGATGGGCTCCGTATGTGAAGGGGCGGCCCCAGCACCTGTCCTCATCAAGCCAAGCCCTGCCACTGCCAGCCTCCCTTTCTGCCAGTCTTTCTATGCAGAGCTTTGCCTTGATGAGGACTTACACTCACCTGCTTTATTCCCATACGTCTACCTTTTGTTCCTGCAAGGCCATTGCTCTGTTTACTGCAACATTAAGCAAGAGAAATGTTTCAAGTAGATGGTAAACTCAGAATCAGATGAACTCAGAACTGGACAGTATGGGTTGGACTACAGATTCTGAGAAGGGCAACTTGTCTTTGGTGTGCCCCTGCCAGTGCTCTGGAGAATTGCCTCACTTTGCTCTAAGTACTTCTTCTAATTCTCAAGCTTAAGCCATTATTAAAATATGTTTGATAAAACTGCCTACCTGCTTCATAAAAGTAAATAAGAGATGGGAAGGGAAGCCTTACAGTTTACGATGGGGAAGTGGGACTGTGCCCTGCAGGACCTCCCACATCAGCTCAGCACCAGCATGACTGATGTCACGTGGTTATTTGGTGTTAGGATATTTGTGGAATGTAAGTATTATGCAAAAGTAGTTTCATTGGCTTTTCTTTGTTTCACAGAATTGGAAATTCCTTTGTTGTTTTTATTAATCTGATTTATACTAGGAGGTGTTGAATTTAGGACCATGTGCTAGAAGTGCTCTCCCCTAGTTACAGCTCTCTTCTGAACTTTTCTTTTGTAAGGCAGAACCTCTCTAAGTTATCTAGGCTGGCAGTGAACTCACTGTACAGTCTAGACAGGCCTTGACCTTGAGAGCCTCCGGTGGTCGCCTCCCTAGTTGCTGCTGGGATTACTGGCCTATGCCACCAGACCCAGCTAAGCTCTTGAGTGTCTGAGGGAAGGCAGTGGTGGAGGAAGGAACGGAAGGGTATCTTTCAGAAATGCTAATTTTAGAAAGTCAGAGTTGAGAATCTAATGACAGTAAGAAAATCCGCATTATGGCATTTACTAAACTGCTCTGAGCATGAAACACCTGTGGTGTCTGGGTAGCTGAATAGCTAATAACTTAATGATTTGAAAGGCGAACCAGTTTTAATCAAAGCCAGCATCTAGATGCCATCCTTAACTTCCTGTGGTCTTTAATCTGCATTCCTGGTGGCGTGGGGTGGCTTCATGGGGCCCCCCCGCTCATGTCTGGATCTTAAAGGAACAGCATGTCGTTGGAATGGTCTTTTCAGGACACACTTCCCTCAGCTTTGCCGGAAACAGTTACATCAAGTATCGGCTTTCTGAAAGGAGCAAAGAAGAGCACTTCAAGCTGGCTCTGCGCCTAAGAACCCTGCAAAGCAACGGGATCATAATGTATGCCCGGGTGAACCCCTGCATGATTCTGAAGGTTCGTGAAGGAGGTGCATTCCTCTGCAGCTTAACTTTTTCTTATTTGTTATTGTTGAAATGGATTCTCACATTGGAGCCCAAGATAGCTTCAAACTCAGAACAATCCTCCTGCCTCAGCCTCCCAGGGGCTGAGATTATGGGTGTGAACCACCACACCCAGCCTGCAGCTAGTTCATATGTATTTGTGTGTGGTACATTTGTATGTTGGCTCTTAAGCTGGGAGATGCTGAGATTATTTTGTCTTTTGAGTTTAGAAGACCAGAGTGGAGTTTAGGACAAAGGAGACAGCAGCAGGGTTTTGCACCAATGCCCCACTCTTTGGCTAGTTCAATCACAAAACAGCTGGTGGAGATTGGGTATCTACCAAAAGAGAGCAGGAAGACCCGCCCCTGTGAGCTGCAGTCACTCCGCAGCTCGTGAGCAGCTCTCTGTTCTCACCTCCCAGACTAGCTGTGCTGTGGCTCAGGGAGGAACATCCAGGGCTGGAGAACAAACATTCCACATAACCCATCATGATCCAAACTGCCTGATTTTCAAATCCTTTCCTGGCCTCAGGGGCCCTGCTAAGGCAGTCAGATTTCCTGCAGAGCAAACGTGGCATTTGTATGCAGCTAGGGGCACCTCCTGTACAGCACTAAGACTGCTAACAGAGTGATCTGCATCTTTAAATTTAACTCTAATATAAATTTGTTAAATATTATCATCCCTTCTCACTAGACCAAAACAGCTGTTCTGAGAGTTGGAGTCATTTCCCCAATTGCCTAGTTAATAAGTGGTGAGGCCTGACCCCAGACCCGCTGTCTCCTCTTCATCCACACCCTCTCCTCTGCGCTCCCTCAACACTGCCATTCATTTTGACATGGATCACATTATATGCATCTAGAGACCAGATTCAGCCTCCTGGTGTGGGGACATGGGGAAAACGAGGTTCAGCCTCCTGGTCTGAAGGGGATGGGGAGACCAGATTCAACCTCTTGGTCTGAGGGGATGGGGGGACCAGTCCTCTGGTTGGAGGGCACAGAAGAGATCAGATCCGCCTCCTGGTCTGACATGGGGAGACCAGGCCTCTGGTTGGAGGGCACAGAAGAGATCAGATCCGCCTCCTGGTCTGACTTGGGGAGACGTGCTTCCTCTGATGCCCTCACCAGGTTTTGATTCCAGCCATTACTCTTTAGAGGCCTTGGGAGCCTGTTAGGTGAGAACACCTCCCAAAAGGAATACCTGGAAGTCTAACTCTCTGCAGGGCTTGGGCATCTCTAGGACCACGTGGCCCTTTTAGCTCCAATCTTTGTTTGAACGGCACATCTATGCTGATCAGAGGGCCCGAGCCATCATCCTAAAGGCAGCTGAGGAAAGACAGAAGTGAGCAGTTATGGGGTGCCAGGGCCTCTCCTAACGAGGATACCAGCTTTAGTTTACCCACTTGCTGTATTGCCAAGTATGACCTGGTGTCGAGGACCAAGTAAGCAAAGTCAAAGTTAGAATGTCAGCCACGTTTATAGGAAATCTCTCCTTAACTTTATGTACACAACTCAGAGAACAATTTCAGGTTGGGAACAGAAAGCAACATGGTTTTAAAAGAATGTAAGAGAGTGACCATAGATAGTTTGGAGGGGAAATGCATTCAAACCAGATACTTGTCAAAGAAGAATAATTTAAAAACCCAAGTCCTGTCAAATGTACTGGCACAGGCCTTTAATCCAGGCACTCAGGAGGCAGAGGCAGGTGGATATCTGTGAGACACAGGCCAGCCTAGTCTACATAGTGAGATCCAGGTCAGCTGGGGCTGTAGGGAGACCTTGTCTCAAAAAACAAGAAACACACACACACACACACACACACACACACACACACCTAAGCCCTGTTGTTCCCTCTCCTGTCCCAAGAAGCAACTGCTGTGGGTCCATAAATCACTTTCTCAGCAACCTTGCGAGGTAGGTTTCTGTGTGGTGGCTGGGAAGGGGCCATGCCTGTTTGGAGCCACCAGGCTCTACGGTCTGTGGCCTTCCCTTCCCTCTCTCGAGCTTGGGGGCTACTCTGAAGCTGATACTTTCTGTCTGCTAATCTCTGTAGAGCTCTAACCTAAGGGAGAGGAGATTAGATAGGACAGGGTTGGCTCTGAAAGGGAGCTTGTCCTGTGCACTCCCTGGAAAGTGTGTACCTTGTGCAGTTCTCTGGGGGTAGGAGAAGAGAATCAGACCTCTGAGGCAGCACTCACAACAGGGCATCTGACACTTCATGAAATGAGTATGTTTCTGAGGGTGTGTAACTGAATTTCTATAGATGGAGGACTGGAGCTGGTTTCTATTTGAAGGAACCCTCTGTGAATGCCTTGGGGATGTGGGTCATTATCTTTACCCCACTCTGTTGTATAAGTTTGTTTTTTTCACGTGCTGGGTTTGCCTAAAGCAGACGCAGCTGTTCTGAACTATGGCAGCAGCATCTGCCTAGGGTATCGGAATGTATTTGCTGAACCCTTGAGCCTCATGCGAGATTTAACCACACTGGCTTGAGGTACACTATGTGCCCTGTGCTTTGGTTCAGCTAGTAAGCTGGAATGCTTCACTTAAATGGCACCTCTTGGTTGTCTGTATTCCCTGAGAATGTTCTGTAAAGTGTAGTTCAAGCAGTGAGGTTGGGGGGGACCTCCCCTGGCATCGGTTCGAGAGCTGTGAGGAGACCTGGGGAGAGGAGGACGCCCATGGACAGAGGAGCCACTGGCTCCCAGATGTAACATAAAGTGCTCGTCCCTCTGCCTTCCATTAATGCCCTGGCTCCTGAGTGAGATTCAGTGCTTATCATAAACATCCAAATGCACGATGATCAAAGCACCGTTGAGATGAGAGAAAAGGTTAAGAACCAATCAATGAAGTTGAAAGGAGTAAAATAACAATGATTTAAAAAAAAACTAGAGGAGCTTCACCAACTGAGCATGTTAGCATTTCCTTGTGAACAGCATAATAGTATAAACAGTGGCTGTGCTCTCATAGCTACAGGACAAACTGGCCAGATTTCCATAAAAGACGTGAGGAGACGTTGCAACAGCCAGACACTTCCTCCATGTTCCTCCTTTAGATCCAGTGGGAAAATACGAGAAGATCTTGGTTGCTAATCTAGAATTATCAAGGGTTTCATCCCTGAGGAAAGTTAGAGGTGAAACCATCCTTCATTCTGAAGATCACAGATATTGCTAACCTGCTATGTCAGAGCTGAAAGGAAGACAGGGTGGGTTGCTAAGTATGTGCAGTTTGAGGAGCAGTCATTGTGGTAGGGCTTTTCACCACAGAACAGAGAGATACCAAGGAGGCTTTGCCCTCACAGAGCACTTCCACACCAGAGACACTTACCAAGTGATTTCCAGTGGACAGAGCGTCTGGGTGACAGGCCGGCAGGGTAGCCATTCTGTAGGTGGTAAGAAGAGGCCCTGGGACTGGGACCATCGTGGAACCATTTATTCCTTCAAAATGGATTTCTTCCTATGTGTCAGGCAGCTATTAACAGTGGCTTTGAACATAGGTTTTTGAAAGATCTCCTTTGCAGAGACTATTTAATATTTAATAGCCCGTGTAAT
This sequence comes from Nannospalax galili, assembly GCF_000622305.1. Taxonomy (NCBI): domain Eukaryota; kingdom Metazoa; phylum Chordata; class Mammalia; order Rodentia; family Spalacidae; genus Nannospalax; species Nannospalax galili. Next base: position 265,037 of record NW_008342003.1, on the reverse strand, counting down.
GGCTGGTTTAGATCGAACTTGATTAGACTTAGAAGGACTTTGGGGATGGGTGAGGCACATTTTTAGGCGTGGCTGTGCAAGTGTTTTCAGAGAGGATTTCCTGAGGAAGAAAGACTCACCTTGACTGGTCCCAGCACTCCATGGCCTGGGGGCCCAAGGGGTAAAACAGGAGAAAAGACAAAGCCAGGCCCTGGCTCCACCTGCTCTGCTTCCTGGCCACAGTGGCATGAGCTTCTGCTCTCCCCCATCCTCCCCACTAGCCTGGCTTTCACCCTCTGAAGTAAGTCCTTCCCTCATGCTGTTTCTGTGAAACATTTTGGTTACAACCTTAATAAAGCTAAGGGGTACAGCCCTTTGGCAAGGCTCATGATATACTGAACCCCACAGAGCCACACCCTAAGGATCAGAAGCAAATAAGACCATAATTAACACATTTAAGTAAAAATTCCTACTTTCCCACAAAAATGACTTTTATGGGTCTGATTTTGTGCCTCTGAAGCCACAGAGGATTGAAAACAGTGACAGGGAACACCATTGGCTTCAAACAATGTGGATACTTTGTAACATTAGGATGAGCACTCTGTCAATCACAATGTCATTGAACCTGCTCCTGACACAGAAATCATTTCAGAGACTTACGGACTTCTCTCACAGCTGAGGCACACCTCAGATTCCACTGAAATGTCTCATCTTCTGATTTAAGGAAGCTACCTTTTTCTTTTTTTTTCCTTCTTTCTTTTTTCAAAGACAGATTCTTTAGAACTCAGTAGAGACAGAAAAAGTAAATATGATCAGAACATAGGTTTCAGGTTTGATAAGGACTTGAGTACTGGGAGAGGATAAAGTGATGTTTTCTGTCCCTGGCATAACATAGCTTCAAAATAGGAAAAGAGTACTAAGTTTCACAAGGTACTTTGCATCAACATTCTAGAGCATCATAAAACAAGGCTGCTGATTCCAAACTCCTAGAATTGTGAGATCCAGATGAGCTTTGTAGAAAGGTGAGAACTGTGTAAGAACCTGGCCTTGTTCATCAAACCATGTTACTGCTATTACTTTTTTGAAAGGAAAAGAAGGGAACACCGTGCACAGTATTCATGAGGCATAACTTTATGTTCCTTAGCTACAGAAGTTCAATGCTGTGAGTGTAACAGACCCATGTCAGCTATTTTGCTGAGTGTTCAGAGGCAGGAGGTAGTGGTGGGGAGAAAGGATGGACCAAATAATACATTAATTGAACATATTTTTATTAAAACTTACTCAAATCACACCTTCAGCACAAGATTTCCCATGATTGACTCCGAACAGCCTTTCGTAGCCAGGAGCAAAACAGTGGACAGCCCGAAGCAGAAGGTGTCTCCCAAGCTGCATTGTGTCAGTTTGTTACTTACACTTAAACACAGATGTGGCTATAACCCACAAATTGTCATTGCTGAGCAAGTAATTTACAATCACTATTCATTCTATTTTAGTGAACCAAGAAAAAAAAAGCAATTGCATACGATTATAGGTGAAAGCTCTCTGTCAGTAAATGTTTGTTTTCAGTCCTTTTACATCTAAACATTTATAATACTGAGCAGAGAGTGTGTGTACATGTGTACGCATGTCTCATGTGCATGTGTTCCTGTATGTATTGTGTATAATTGGACATCCACATGCTTGTGTGTTCATGTTGCATCATGTCTGATGTGGCCAGCCATCCTGCAGCCAGCACAGCATCCTCATCAAAGTAAACCACAGTGGCTTTTTGTTCTCCAAGCCCAAACACGGCAAGGTGGAGTCGTGCTCACCCCAGGCCCAGGCGGTCCCCTCCGAGCTGGGACTAGGCTCCGCATTCCCTGCTCTGCCTAGCTCTCGAAGCCCCCGTCTTCCACATGTTTCACTTTTACGTGGCACAACCTGTGTATTTGCCATGCCGATGAAAAACTCCTCAAAGCCACAGAGCAGAAGTGAGGGACACTGCAGGTTATTTGACTTCGGAGATTCCTGAACACAGAAGCCGTGCGAGGAGTGCTGCTGGGGCAGCTTCTGGTTCTGCCATGAGTAAGACACACTATGCAAAGACCTTAGCTCACCCCTGTGAATGTGTCTAGTACATGTCTCTTTAGCTGCTGGTGACCCAAAAGGAGCCTCCACACTGGCTTTTCCTGTTATTTCTTTCTTTTTACTTTTCTTCTCTTGACAAATGTCTGTACCCTGCACAGAAGTATAGGTGCTAGCATGCCTGAGGACAGACAGACAGCTCTTCTTTCACAACTGGGACACTACTCCATGGGATCATCTGGTAGACCTTAGACAGAATCCATGAAAAAGGCTTTTGTCTCAATGTCCAGCTGTCAATCCCTTCATGGCCAGATATAAGCTTGGCTATGCAAGAGTCGAGCCCTCATCCTTTCCATCCTAGAGTCACCTAACATTTCAGAGAAATACAGACTAGAGAGGAGTCAGTGGGTCAAAGGACAATTCCTCAGCAGCAGAAGAGGCTGGGTATACATGAAGGATGGAGACTGCCCAGTGCCATCAGCTGGCAGCCATCAATGCTGCACTTTTGTTTCCTGCTGGTCATGTCCCTGTGTTTGGGGGGACATGGTGGATGCCTTTCCTGCTCTAGAAGAATCAAGGGGAGCCTCATGTCTCTACCTCAGCACCTTGACTAGGGTTGGGACCATCTTCAACCTGTCAACAGCTGACCAAAAGTCCCAGATATTAAATACGCATAAACTCTAAGCCAGAATGTCTAATTCACAGCTCATGTACCCCAGTTTAGCTATGAATGCAGTCCAACACAAAACTGAAAATTTACTTAAGACATTATGAAATGTTTTGTTTTATAACTCAATCGTGTAGTTCTAGAGTGTGAACTTTATATTTCTATAGGTGACAACATCATGTCCCAATATCACTTATAATAAATGTTTGTATGCTTTTGTAAACCATGGGTTGGACTGCAAATTGGACATCCCTGGGTTACACGTGTGGCCCAAGATGGTTCTTTTTTTGTGCAGTGTGGCCCAGAGAAGACAAAAGTTTGGACAGCCCTGCTGTATCCAGTATCCAAGCCTGGATACTCTGTGAGCTTTTTGTCTAAATGATGAACTCCGTATGAAAAGGCTAAGAATAACACCAGTGGGGGGCTGAAGAGATGGCTTAGGGCTAAGAGCTCTGCCTACTCTTGCAGAGGACCCGGGTTTGGTTTCCAGCACCCACTTGTGGCTAACAACCATCTGTAACTCCTCTTCCAGGGGATATGATGCCCTCTTCTGGCCTCTATGGGCACTGCATGCATGGGCGCAGGTACATACACAGCCGAAGAACACTAATACATATAAAATAAACAAACAAGTAAACAATTAAAAATAATAGCACCAGTGTTTAACATAGTCTTAAAATCCGAAATATATACAGAGCTGGAAAGAAGGGACTCTTTGCTTCTGTCTGTCTTTCTCTCCCTACATCACACTCACACAAACTTGATGGGGAGTATGTATGTAGTTTGTGTGCTGAGTTAACATGTAACCACCTCCCCACTGGACTAGAATCCCCAGGAGGGTAGAGCAGATCACTGTAACTCACTGCCCCCACATGGTGGGTGTCCAGTGAATGCGAGTTCACAGAAATCATACCTGTGGTAGAATAGGGTGCAGCGAGAAAGCTCACTTGCCTCTGAACAAGACGCTGCTGTGAGTTTTTAAAGGAGGGTGACTCAAAGGTAGAAACATCCCTCAATAGACTGTGGGCTTCCCAGCTGGTCCAGTCACCGACTGTGGGAAGATCTGCGGAGTTGTGGGCCTGTACTCCCCTGGCACACAGCGGGGGGGGGGGGGGGGGGGGTGCACGCCCGGGTGGCATCTGCCTGGTTGGCACCACAGCGTTTCAGACCTCGACTCATCCGCAGTCCCTCTCACACAGATTCTGGACGGCAAGCTGTGGTTCCAGCTGGACTGCGGCAGTGGCCCCGGGATCCTGGGCATCTCTGGCCGCGCGGTCAACGACGGCAGCTGGCACTCGGTGTTCCTGGAGCTGAATCGTAACTTCACCAGCCTGGCCCTGGACGACAGCTACGTGGAGCGGCGCAGGGCTCCGCTGTACTTCCAGACCCTGAGCCCCGACAGCTCCATCTTCTTCGGCGCCCTGGTGCAGGCGGATAACGTCCGCAGCCTGACCGACACCCGAGTCACGCAGGTGCTGGGAGGCTTCCAGGGCTGCCTGGACTCGGTGGTGCTGAACCACAACGAGCTGCCGCTGCAGAACAAGCGAAGCAGCTTTGCGGAGGTCGTGGGCCTGACGGAGCTGAAGCTGGGCTGTGTGCTCTACCCAGACGCGTGCCAGCGGAGCCCGTGTCTACACGGGGGCAGCTGCAGCGGCCTGCCCTCCGGCGGTGAGTCCACAGGGCGCAGGCCCTTGGGAACAGGAGGGTGTGCACCTGCGGGAGGCCCACTTCCTGAGAACCACCCTGCAGAGGGTACCAGAGCGTCTGTCCTCTGCCTGTCCCCTAGAAGCTTCGGAGCTCGATGGACAGTTACAGGCTGTTCAGGTTAGCCAGGCACTGGCTGCATCCCGTAGACTCATGCGTGGTCAGACCGTAGGTGCCACCACCCGCTTCCGCGCCCCTACCCTCTGGACACCCTTCCAGACTGCAGGTGCTTAGACTGGTAGGACCTTGTAAGTTGTGACATCATCATCCAGCTGCTGTTGCTGCAGCAAGACGGGCTGTCTGAGCTCAGCACACTGACTGGAACTCTGACCAGGCTTGGATATAATTTTACCGGAAGCTAAAGGGGGTGTGGAGTGAACCTCACTCCCCAGGAATAGGATCAGAGTGAAGGTCTTTGGAGCATACTTTTGAAATATGCTTTGAAAATAACCATAATCTCAGCTCTACAAAGAAGTGGAGACTCAAAAATGAGCGGGCCAACAAGGCCTGAATTTGATCTCTGGAACCCATATATAAAAAGCCAGGCACAGTGGCATGTGTCTGTAATCCCAGCACTAGAGAGGAAGAGCCCGGTTCACTGGCCTGTCAGTGTAGCCTATGTGATGAGTTTGTTCCAACCTAGGGAAAGACCCTATATCGAAAAAAA
>NW_008342003.1:195950-259917 GCF_000622305.1 Nannospalax galili | reverse complement strand
AGGGGGGGGGAGAGAGAGAGAGAGAGAGAGAGAGAGAGAGAGAGAGAGAGAGAGAGAGAGAGAAAGAGAGAGAGAGAAGAGAGAATAAGGAGGAGCTGGAAACATACAGGGGACCTCAGGACGGATTCCAGACAAGGATGCCACAATGCTTTTCCCTGGTAATTTCTTCCCTCCCAGGTGCATTGTGAAGAAGAATGGCGGGGGCCGGGGGTGGGGATGGATATAGGGAGAAAAAAGGAAGGGAAGGGAGGAAAGGTGACTCGAGCTGGTCCCTTGTTTGGTGGGAGAGCCAAGGTTGTTTAAGGCTCAGGAGCCTGAGATATGAGAATTCTCAACTTTACTTAGATGCAGGGTCTGTGTCTCCAGGTCAGGCTGGTCACCTCCCACCAGCACCCCCCACCCCCATCCTGTGTTCCTCTCCAGTCCCTTTGCAGAGCTGCTCAGCAGCGGCATGATTAGCAAATTTAAACCCTCCTCACAAATCACTTAGAGATCCTGCTCTGCATTACCATCTAATGTTCATGTGACCGACTCCGAATTTAGAGTCCATTTTATTATTAGAATGTTATAAACTGTCCTTGGAATGATGCAGTGTGGGAACACAGACAGCAAAGCTGTTCAGAATCCCATATGTCACTGCCACAATGAGGGCCCAGTACCCTGGGGGAAAGTTTCTGCCATCTCGATTTAAGAAATCTATTTGCTGTTTTTACTGTCTCAGCAGTATATGTAAATAAAGGGTTGTTATGGAGCCATAATTCCCAAATGATGGGCAGTGACTGTCCTCCAACCACTCTGTAAACGGGCCCCTCATGACAAGTCATGGCCAGTTTTTCACCAGGCGAAACAACTCTGCCAGTGTGAGCCACCAACGATATATGGAAAGAACATATAATTAAATCGGGTTGAAATAGAACACTGCGCCATGTCAGATCCTGGGTACACAGCCACAAATTGTAACATACTTTAAACCATGGCAGGGCATTGTTTTTCCTGGCAGAGCTGTAGTCTTCCACGGTGGGTTATTTTTTTAAAAAATCATCATCATCATTGAACAAAAGGGAAAGACTGTGGAATCTGGCTCCACAGGGTACGCTTCTTAACTGCCATGAAATCCTTTAGCGAAGGATCTGGAGCAGGCAGGTTATACAAGAAACTCTTAGGCCCTTCTGAGAGACACAGTTTTCTTTTGTGTTTTGAGACAGGGTCTCATGTATCCCAGTATGGCTTCAAATTCACTATGAAGCCAAGGATGATCCTAAACTTCTGATCCCCCTGCCTCTACCTTCTAAATGCTGGAATTACAGGCGTATATCACCACACCTAGTTTATGTGTACCAGAGGTCAAACCCCTACTAACAACTACTTTCTCTCTCTCTCTCTCTCTCTCTCTCTCTCTCTCTCTCTCTCTCTCTCTTTCTCTCCCTCCCCCCATCCTTGCTTTTGTGTCAGCCCAGTTTTAGCATGATGGACCCACCAGCCACATATTTTCCTACACCTTGCCTGTACACTGTACCACACCTCTGTTTCCCCATATTCCAGTTCCCTCTTGAAGGGTCGTGAGTCTTGGCTCCACAGCAAGTTCTTTTCCGTCCAAGGTGCTGTAGTCTCTTAGCAAGCCGTGGCTCTTCTTTGTACTGGGAGCTTACACGTGGTGGTGGTGGTCGTGGCACCCTTGCTGACTTCCACCAACACCTCTCCCTTGTCTCAAGCCTACTGCTTGCTGTCCTGAGTGGACCGTGCGGGGCAGACCTCCCACCAACCCACTCCCAAGCCTAGGGTTATGGTTCTGATTGCCCAGGCCCTGGAGTATGATCCCAGGAGGCGCAATCTCAACCTACTAGGAAGTCTCGAGTCTCCTGTTGCTTCCTGGGAAATCAGAGACTCTGGGTTCCTTTTCTGGGATAGGAAGTGCTGCTACCCACGGGCTTTGTGGATATGCAGATGATCTGCATCTAGGAGAAGAGGAAAATTTATTTTCTATTCATATCATGGGCATTTTGCCATGTCCTGTTTCCTACCTGAAAAGCCTCTTATAGCAAATTAGGAGGTGTGGGGTTACAAGAAAGAAAAGAACCAAAAATCAAAACTGAACCTTCTATGGAACCATGTAGTTAATCAAAGGTACTTAGAAGAAACGTCTTAAAAAGAACAGTGAGTGGAGCTAGAGAGATGACTCAGCAGTTAAGAGCCCTGGCTGCTCTTGTAGAGGACCTAGGTTCAGTTCCCAGCACCCACATGGCTGACAATGGTCTGTAACTCCAGTTTCAGGGGCTCCAACTCCCTCTTCTAATGGGTGCACTTACACACATGCTGGCAAAACACTTATACACATATAATAAAAAATACAAATAAATTCAAACATCTTGAAAGAACAGTGAGATGAAGTCTCTTGAAGACAGAATAGTCATATCCTCATGAATTCCCTCTGGCTACCAGGGAGCTAGGTTCAAAGGCATAGTCTTGGGGTTATCAAAAGCTAGGTAAGTGCAGCACCAAGAAAGGTCACTTAGGTTAAGTAAAGTAGACTGAGGACCTATGGTGGTAAGCCCTTGCCATGGTAATGCTGATCACAAAGTTCATCATGAGAACACTGGTCCTGTGCTGTGGGTTGCTGTAAAATCCTAGGACATGCATTACCATGGTCACGCTCTTAACCACAGAAGAATGCCAAAGGACAGTCATTGGATCTCCTGGTAACAAACTCCACTCCCCAACTATGGCACAGTGTTCCAGAACCCAGGCCAGAAGCATTTCTTTCATGATTCCTCCCAACCACCCTAAACCCATTCAAAGCCTTGGCACGCAGGTCAAGGAACCACATTGAGTGGCCTGGAATGCACAGTCAGCATTTCTGACCAGTCTTATAATTCTGCATGCCCCAGAATAAGTCATAGAGTGCAATCGGAGTGCAGAACACTGACTTCTAATGGGATTCTACAAATCAACCGCAGAAAGAAAGCTGTTTCTTAGTGATGCTTCAGAATAACATGCAATTCACAAACATGGCCTGGAAGTCAGAAACCACTGTGGAGAACTGGCTGAGGCCCATTCTGATCCCCTCATTTCCAGACCCCAGTATATGGGGAGCAGCCCTGTGAGTCTCAATGAGGCATGCTCAGTTCTCTGTGCCTCAGCGTGCTCTGCTCAAGACCATGAAGGGAAGCAGTGCAGCGAGCTGCACCCTCTCCAGGAAGATTAGCCACTCGGGCAGCTCCAGGAAGCCTGAATGCCGAAATGAAAAGTTGGTGAATTTTTAGTATAAGAGTTACTTAGACTGTTTGTGAGCTAACCTTGCAATGCTTCTATCCTGGAATGTTCGATTTTTACAATACTCTGGGCATAGTGCGATCTCCCTTCCCACTATCCCACTTTTCAGACCAACAGACCAGGGAGGTGCAATAGTCAGCCTAGCTTCTCACAACTGGTAAGGTGGTAACACCAAAAGTTTGCTCCAGATCCTTAGAACTCTCCAGCGCATGCTTTTACTCCTTAAAGTGTGTTCCAGGAACAAGCAATGCCATTGCAGGGAATGCCAGAAAGATGCCTTTCAGATTCCATCCTGAACCCACTGGCTCAGCCTGTACCTCCACCAGCTCCCTGGGCACCATCCTGATTTCACACCCTGACTGAGCGGCCCGGGAACTTGGGGAAATCTAGTTCCCATTTCCTGCACTGTAGTGGTGGCTCTCCAACTCTGAGATGCATCAGACCACCCAAGGACCGTGTTCAAGCGAGGCCTCGCTGTGCTCAATTAAAAAGGGAAACCCATTTGTTTGCCCTGTGCTTTCCTGCTTATGGCAGAGGAGCCTCTGCTGTGTAACCAAATCATTTTCACAAACTCCTGAACCTACTGCCAAGAAAAGTTCAAGGGCGGCAGGGAAGGAAGCTGAGTCTGCAGATTTAGAGTCTTCAGGGTCAGGTGTCTGTTTTAACACATCTCCTGGGTGGGTTCTGTGCACAGCCTAGTTGGCATTGGGGCATCCTCATAGCTCCATATCTGCAGGAAGTTAGGGAGTCCCGGGAGAGAGAAACAAGATACAGGACCTTCAGGACTCAAAGTCAGATGAAAGACAGCATCGTTATCTTCAGGAAGTTTAGATTACCCTGAGCTCATCAAAGATCAAAACAATCGTGTTTGCCCAACTTGGTCTAAGCAACGCTAAGTATTCTGGTGACCAAACTTCAGGATGGCACTGGATGTTGCCAACAGCTGGACACATAAATGATCTCAACAGCAAAGCTCTCCCCTGCTATCTTGGGCTGTTTTGTTCAGTATTTAGTGCCCCTCCCATGTAAGGGCCTAGGTAAGTTCAGTCTATCAAACTTTAACTGACTGCATTATGCTGGGCTCTGTTGAGTTCAAGGTCCCACTCTGTCTCTGTGACCCAGGGATGCCACATATGTGGCCCACCTCCCCACAGCCTACTCCTGTACTCCGCCTCTCAGCACAGACCCAGGAAGGGAGAAGCGTCCCTCCAGCATCACACAGTGGAGGTCATCTCAGGAGAGTGTTTTCTTTTCTGGGTGGCTTTCTCCTGAATACTGAGTTGATCTATTTTTGATGTTCTTTGGGACCTTGGAGATCAACAACATTAATAATAGATACAGCAAAGTTCAAGAGTCTAAGTCGTGTGAAGATGCAGAGGAACATGCTAGACAATGAGAGCCGACAGTATACCTTGTGTTGCCGGCACGTTGAAGACTACCTCACCCTCAGGAAGCACAGCCTGGGCTCAAAGGGCAGCAGCTGAAACATGGGCCAGGAGCGTTGCAGTCCTCACCTTCAAAGGTTTGCTCCTGACAAGGCCCAAAGATTTGAGTGTGGTTCGCTTGGGGGAAGAAAGTCAGCGACTGAAAGTTGCAATGGAGAAGCAAAGACAAAGGCCACCCCTCCCACCTGTAATTGGCATCTGGCCTGATTCCCACATGATTGACTTTTGCTTGAACTGGTGGACCTAATGTTTCCTGGTACTTAGCCTAAAAGTCCAAGTGCAAAGGCTCTCGTGGCCTCAGCTGTTGGCTGTGTGGGTGTGTGTGTGTGTGTGTGTGTGTATGTATGTGCGTTAGGTGTATGCACACATATATGTGTGTTTTAGGTATGTATGGGGGTTTGTGTGTGTGTTAGGTATGTATGTTGTGTGTTTGAGTGTTAGGTGTGTGTTAAGTGTGTATATGTTTGCATATGTGTTTATTCAGTGTGTGGGTCTGTTAGGTGTGTCTTAGGTATGTATTGGGGGGTTGTGTGTGTTAGGTGTGTGTGTTTCTGTGTGTTAGATGTGTGTGAAATGCATGTGCACATGTGTATGAGTTAGGTGTGTGCGCATGTGTGTAAATGTGTTTATTATGTCTGCGTCTATTAAATATGTTTTAAGTATATATGTGTGTGTGAAATGCATGTGCACATGTGTATGAGTTAGGTGTGTGCGCATGTGTGTATATGTGTTTATTATGTCTGTGTCTGTTAAATATGTTTTAAGTATATATGTGTGTTCTAGGTGTGTGTACATATTGTGTTAGGTGTGTGCATGCGCATATTTGTGTTAGGTTTGTGTGTATTATGCATGTGTGATAATGAGGGTTAGGTATGTGCATATATGTATGTATGCATGCATATGTGTATATTATGTGTATGTGTGTCAGTTGTGTGTGGTATGTATATTTTAGATTCTTTATGTGTGTGTATGTATGTGTGTGCTAGATGTGTATGCATGGGCATATGTCTGTGAATTTGTGAGTTATGTATCTGTGTATATTGTGTTAGGTGTGTATGCATACATTTATGCATATATGTGTGTTAAGTATATATATGTTTATGCATACATATGTTAAGTATATGCACATGTGTATTTGTGTTAGGTATGTGTGCATATGTGGTTTGGTGTGTGTACCTATGTGTATGTTTTAGTGTATGCATATATGTGTGTTAGGTGTGTATTCATGAGTGTGAATGTATGTGTGCATATATAGTGTGTTACGTGTGTGCATATATGTTTGGGCGTTGAGTATATGTGTGTTAGGTTGCTGTGTGCCTATGTGCATGTATATGTTAGGTGCACAGGGCCTCTCACTGCCTGGAACTTGCTGATACGGCTAGGCTGGCTGAACACCAAGCCTCAAGAAATGGTTTTCTCCATGTCCTCAGTGCTGGGAGGACAAGCATGTGCACCACACCTGGCTCTCCCAAGTCCTCATGCCTGCCAGACACTTGGCCTACAGGGCCGTCTCCTCAGCCCTGCAGCCTGGGGTTTGTGAGCAACCGGAAGTAAAGCTGACTTCAAACAACGACCTTTGCAGTTACAGTGAAGCACCTTGTGCCCGTGCAGCACACTGAGCTTCGGGAATCTAGAAGCTTCACTGTTCTCTCTGAAATGGGTGTTCACGAATGACATTCATCAGGATGAAGACGGAGCAACCGGAAGTAAAGCTGACTTCAAACAACGACCTTTGCAGTTACAGTGAGGCACCTTGTGCCCGTGCAGCACACAGAGCTTCGGGAATCGAGAAGCTTCACTGTTCTCTCTGAAATGGGTGTTCACGAATGACATTCATCGGAATGAAGACGAGTTCCCTGAAGCCAGCTCAGCCATAGCCACACGTGGCTGACTGACAGCAGCCAAACTCAGTCTTGTGCTCAGGCCTCCCCACACTCAGGCCCTCTCCCAAGTCATGAGCACTCCACACGTCAGCCAGCACGGACTGATGCGGCTCTGGGTCCAGGGCCTTGCTGCGTGTCTGTCGTTACTTCCACTTCTGTGTAGCTGGCAGTGTTTTCTCAAGTCTGCGGACCTAGAAAATGATGCTAGCCCACCCTGACAGCAGAACAGGGGGCCAAGTCCATGACCTGGGCAAATCAGGTCAGAAAACAACTGGCAGAGGAGACAGGAACTACCTGTGTTCCACAGGGCCAAATCCACTCTGTAACTGCTTATTCCAATTCAGTTTTTAATTCCTTTAACAGGCTTCGTGGTATTCTCCTTCAAGCAAGGGAAGGCTCAGGCACTTTAAGCTTGTCTGGCTGAAGGTTTCAGAGCCATCTGCCTGGACTGTAGCTGGGATCCTAAATAGGAACACAGATTTTGAGGCAAAGCTTAAAAATATACTTCCCATGTTGCCAGGATTTGAGGGAAAGAAGCAGTGGCTTTTTTAGTACATGTCTCAGTGCAGGACCATTCCCTTTTCACGGTCCGAGAGCTGCTACCAGGTCCATCTGCTCCACGCATCAAGAACCACCCACGAGGGCATCATGTCACCTAAGCTCCTGTTCCCTCGCTTATAAAAGAACCATGGTAATAGCATTTACAAGATGTAGAGCATGCCATTGTCCTAAGAATTAAATGAGATCTAAGTCATAGGAAGTACTGAGAATTTCTCCTGCTCATTCCACCTCCCCAAAACTCAACTCCTATGAAGACTTTGGGATTGTACAATGAATTACATTTTCTACTACATTTATGACAGTGTTAGGTACTGTTTGTGGTCAAATACTGTTGGAGTATCTTGTGAATTTTTTTGTGTGTATGTATGCATAGGTGTGTGTATATGTGTTGATGTGTATATGCATTTGTGTACATGCATAGGTGTGTGCAAGTGTTTTATGTGTATATATGCCAAGGTGTGTGCATGTGTGTATGTACATAGATAAGTATGTATGTCTGTAAGTCTGTTGATGTGTATATGTGTGTATGCATATGTGTGTGCATGTATGTTTATGTGTATATGCATAGATGTGTGCACATGTGTGTATATGTGTCGGTATGTGCGTATGTACTGGTGTGTATATACATATGTGCTTGTGTATGTGTATGTATGCATAGGTGTGTATGTGTGTGCACATGTGCATGTGTGTATATACGCATAGGTGTGCATATGTACGTACATGTGTATGCATGTGTTGCAGCAACATATGGGATTGCTGGTAAGAGCAAACATCTGGTGCTGTCTAGTGCTCACTTGGATCCCGAGGGGTGCCTGCCTTTTTCTCTCTGCCTATGTCTTGTCTGCCTCTAGGGAACTGCAGGAGTGGTGGGAAGTGATCACAAGGTCCTCCTCTTAGCAAGTAACAGTGTCTCGTCACTGATAATTCTAGAATCAGCACAGTGTTCTGGAAAGCTCTGGGACTCAGAAAGCCTGGATTTGAGCTCAGAGTCCATCATCACGAGTTGCAATGCCCTGCAGGGCAGGGTGCTCAAGGATCCTCTTCCTGTCTCCTAAGATCACTGTGGTCCTCTAGGAGTGACTGGGAGTAACTAAATACTAAAACACATCAGCACTGGATCATTCAGGATCCTTATGGCATACTTCTTGATACAAAAATTACTAATAGTAGGCTCCGTGACAGAATAATGGGGTAACAAAGCTGTGATGGGCTAATTTTGATAAGCATGCCTCACAAGGGACAAATAATAGGTACCATTCTTACTTCATTAAGAAAACTAATTTGAGCCCGGTGTGGTGGTGCACACCTCTAATCCCAGCACACTAGAGGCAGAAGCTGGCAGATCTTGGTGAGATCAAGGTCAACCTGGTCCACATAGTGAGTTCAGGCCAGCTGGGGCTACAAGGAGATGCTTTATCAAAACAAACAACAGAACAGGTAATTTGAGGAGTTTTTAACCCACTTGCTTCTTCTCTCGCCTCGTTGTAGTAATATTTAAAATTTCTCCAAAATTAAGCATCTGAAAGCAAATTTGTTCTCAGGGGCCTCTGCTCCCATACTGCCTGGGTTTCCTATCACAGCACAAATCTTTGATTCCTCTCCTCCTGGAGAAATCCACACAGGAAGCTGTATTAACCTGTGGTATTAGAAATAGCACTGACCAGGCCAAGACTCTGGGACCAGATTGCCTGGGTCAAGTCCACTCCAACTTTGTGACCAGGAATAAACCCTGGCGTCTTTGGGCTGCTTCCTTGGCTTAAACAGCTTTTCTGACCTTGCGTTCCCAGTGGCCTTCAGAGCCTGCCCCCCACCCCAGGTGCTCTGGTAAACCATCCCTACTGAAATAACAGCCCAGGTGTGTAGTGTTTGCTGATTTATGTGGGGTAAGTGTTTACATCCTGTTTTTTATTGCTCTACCAGTGGCTGAATAACCAGGTGCTCTGGTAAACCATCCCTACTGAAATAACAGCCCAGGTGTGTAGTATTTGCTGATTTATGTGGGGTAAGTGTTTACATCCTGTTTTTGATTGCTCTACCAGTGGCTGAATAGATGAAGACGAGTTCCCTGAAGCCAGCTCAGCCATAGCCACACGTGGCTGACTGACAGCAGCCAAACTCAGTCTTGTGCTCAGGCCTCCCCACACTCAGGCCCTCTCCCAAGTCATGAGCACTCCACACGTCAGCCAGCACGGACTGATGCGGCTCTGGGTCCAGGGCCTTGCTGCGTGTCTGTCGTTACTTCCACTTCTGTGTAGCTGGCGTTCCCTGAAGCCAGCTCAGCCATAGCCACACGTGGCTGACTGACAGCAGCCAAACTCAGTCTTGTGCTCAGGCCTCCCCACACTCAGGCCCTCTCCCAAGTCATGAGCACTCCACACGTCAGCCAGCACGGACTGATGCGGCTCTGGGTCCAGGGCCTTGCTGCGTGTCTGTCGTTACTTCCACTTCTGTGTAGCTGGCAGTGTTTTCTCAAGTCTGCGGACCTAGAAAATGATGCTAGCCCACCCTGACAGCAGAACAGGGGGCCAAGTCCATGACCTGGGCAAATCAGGTCAGAAAACAACTGGCAGAGGAGACAGGAACTACCTGTGTTCCACAGGGCCAAATCCACTCTGTAACTGCTTATTCCAATTCAGTTTTTAATTCCTTTAACAGGCTTCGTGGTATTCTCCTTCAAGCAAGGGAAGGCTCAGGCACTTTAAGCTTGTCTGGCTGAAGGTTTCAGAGCCATCTGCCTGGACTGTAGCTGGGATCCTAAATAGGAACACAGATTTTGAGGCAAAGCTTAAAAATATACTTCCCATGTTGCCAGGATTTGAGGGAAAGAAGCAGTGGCTTTTTTAGTACATGTCTCAGTGCAGGACCATTCCCTTTTCACGGTCCGAGAGCTGCTACCAGGTCCATCTGCTCCACGCATCAAGAACCACCCACGAGGGCATCATGTCACCTAAGCTCCTGTTCCCTCGCTTATAAAAGAACCATGGTAATAGCATTTACAAGATGTAGAGCATGCCATTGTCCTAAGAATTAAATGAGATCTAAGTCATAGGAAGTACTGAGAATTTCTCCTGCTCATTCCACCTCCCCAAAACTCAACTCCTATGAAGACTTTGGGATTGTACAATGAATTACATTTTCTACTACATTTATGACAGTGTTAGGTACTGTTTGTGGTCAAATACTGTTGGAGTATCTTGTGAATTTTTTTGTGTGTATGTATGCATAGGTGTGTGTATATGTGTTGATGTGTATATGCATTTGTGTACATGCATAGGTGTGTGCAAGTGTTTTATGTGTATATATGCCAAGGTGTGTGCATGTGTGTATGTACATAGATAAGTATGTATGTCTGTAAGTCTGTTGATGTGTATATGTGTGTATGCATATGTGTGTGCATGTATGTTTATGTGTATATGCATAGATGTGTGCACATGTGTGTATATGTGTCGGTATGTGCGTATGTACTGGTGTGTATATACATATGTGCTTGTGTATGTGTATGTATGCATAGGTGTGTATGTGTGTGCACATGTGCATGTGTGTATATACGCATAGGTGTGCATATGTACGTACATGTGTATGCATGTGTTGCAGCAACATATGGGATTGCTGGTAAGAGCAAACATCTGGTGCTGTCTAGTGCTCACTTGGATCCCGAGGGGTGCCTGCCTTTTTCTCTCTGCCTATGTCTTGTCTGCCTCTAGGGAACTGCAGGAGTGGTGGGAAGTGATCACAAGGTCCTCCTCTTAGCAAGTAACAGTGTCTCGTCACTGATAATTCTAGAATCAGCACAGTGTTCTGGAAAGCTCTGGGACTCAGAAAGCCTGGATTTGAGCTCAGAGTCCATCATCACGAGTGCTGTGTGCTGAAACAGCTGCAAAGTCTCCGCAATGCCCTGCAGGGCAGGGTGCTCAAGGATCCTCTTCCTGTCTCCTAAGATCACTGTGGTCCTCTAGGAGTGACTGGGAGTAACTAAATACTAAAACACATCAGCACTGGATCATTCAGGATCCTTATGGCATACTTCTTGATACAAAAATTACTAATGGTAGGCTCCGTGACAGAATAATGGGGTAACAAAGCTGTGATGGGCTAATTTTGATAAGCATGCCTCACAAGGGACAAATAATAGGTACCATTCTTACTTCATTAAGAAAACTAATTTGAGCCCGGTGTGGTGGCGCACACCTCTAATCCCAGCACACTAGAGGCAGAAGCTGGCAGATCTTGGTGAGATCAAGGTCAACCTGGTCCACATAGTGAGTTCAGGCCAGCTGGGGCTACAAGGAGATGCTTTATCAAAACAAACAACAGAACAGGTAATTTGAGGAGTTTTTAACCCACCTGCTTCTTCTCTCGCCTCGTTGTAGTAATATTTAAAATTTCTCCAAAATTAAGCATCTGAAAGCAAATTTGTTCTCAGGGGCCTCTGCTCCCATACTGCCTGGGTTTCCTATCACAGCACAAATCTTTGATTCCTCTCCTCCTGGAGAAATCCACACAGGAAGCTGTATTAACCTGTGGTATTAGAAATAGCACTGACCAGGCCAAGACTCTGGGACCAGATTGCCTGGGTCAAGTCCACTCCAACTTTGTGACCAGGAATAAACCCTGGTGTCTTTGGGCTGCTTCCTTGGCTTAAACAGCTTTTCTGACCTTGCGTTCCCAGTGGCCTTCAGAGCCTGCCCCCCCCCCACCCCAGGTGCTCTGGTAAACCATCCCTACTGAAATAACAGCCCAGGTGTGTAGTGTTTGCTGATTTATGTGGGGTAAGTGTTTACATCCTGTTTTTTATTGCTCTACCAGTGGCTGAATAACTGGCCTGAATATTTGGGCACCATCTCTCCTGGCCCTTGATGAGTGGACACTAGCCCATCTCTACCCATCATATGAGTGGTCACTCAGACCCCACAGGGAATCAGTCATGCAGAAGGCTAAGTGCTATTAGATCTCCCACAATGATCATGAAGAGGACACAGAGAAGGAAGATGTGTGTGAGCGTAGAATGGGTCTCTCTAAATGCTCAAGGCCCAGACCTCAGACTTCCTCTCTCATCAGATAAGTAATCAGCCCCTTAACCCGAAATAGACAGTTGTTTTCGTGATGGTGATACAAATGTCCCTTATTTTCACACAACCCTGCCTGGCCTGTGAGCTGCTCCTGACAGTATTACATAAAAGATTATCAGAAGCTTGCCAGAAGGGCCTGGAGAATAGAGACCTCACTTTGCTGTGCACTCAAGTCTAAGAAGAACTTCCTGCATCCCCACAAGTTGCTCTGTGTCTGAACAACGGGGCACCTTGACTGAGAACCAGCCAGGTAGCAAAGAAGCTATTTCCCAATCCCAAGTGCGTTCAGCAATTCCTGATTCTATTAAGGGGAGAAACTTTGCAAATGGGAACAAAATTACCCCAAGTCAGCACAATTTCAAGCAAGCGAACCTCAGACCTCTGCTTATAGCTGCAGGCCAGCCTCCTCGAGACGGTTTTCATCAATGATGTGGAGTCTGGAAAACACCCTTGAGAATGCATGCTGTTTTAGTCCATCGAGCCTCAAGTCTCTTCATCTGTACATCTATAACCCCAGCACTTGTCACCCACCATGTGTCAGCCCAGGGCCTTACAACGAAGAGCAAGATAGTCTTCACAGTATTTACAAAAGACCTTAGGGATAAGGGAAGTGCTGTTAGCCTCCTCCACAAAATGACGGCAGCTTGCCGCCACAACTCACTGTCCTGGAGGAAAGGTGCTCCGATACCGTAAATCCACAGAAGTGAGGGGAGCTGGGGACGGCACAACACCAACACAGGTTTGGAGGTGAAAGTCAGAGACATGGGTGGTAAGGAAATGAAAGAGCTAAATTCTAACGGGTGGGAGGGCAGCTGGAGAGATGCTCAGCAGGTAAGAGTGCTGGCTGCTCTTGTAAAGGACCCAGGTTCAGTTCCCAGCACGCATATGTTTACTAACAACCATGGTAATTCCAGTTCCAGGGGATCTGACGCTCTCTTCTGGCCTCCATGGGCATTGCATGCCATGGTTGTACTTACATACATGCAGGCAAAGCAGTCATACACAGAAAATAAAATAAGTAAATAAAAAAATTAAGTGGTAGAAGGGAAGAAAAGACTCAGAAATTGGAAACTTCAGTCACTTCTGAAAGGGACGGAACAAGAACAAAGTCATTGATCCATGTTCTGTGAGCCTAACAAAGTACCTGAGGGTGGGAGTAAAGAAACGGGTTTATTTAGCTCCAGGTTCTTGCTGTACACTGGCAGGTGCTGTCTCAGTGACAGTATTGCTAGAGAGTGAGAGGGACCACACAGAGGCAGCTGGGCCCTGTGTGAACCACTTTACTCCCCCCCAGGAGGTCCCGTCGCCTTAATGTCTCCACACTGAAGACTAAGGTCCCAGCACCATTGGAGACACACATCATATTGAAACAGTAACGGGCTTAAAAGAGTAATCATCCAGAAGGCTGTTCAAGGGATAGGCAGAACCAGTGTAGGTCCCTCGGCACAACCAGGGAACCTCTAACTGCTCCTCCTACAGTCTGACAAACCGTGCAGATGCTTCTGAAATGCAGGGTCTTGGGAGCCAGGGCAGCTGGCACTGTGCTGCATGGGATGATGAAGGAAGCAGGAGCTACCTATTAGGTGCTGAGG
Source organism: Nannospalax galili (assembly GCF_000622305.1). Lineage (NCBI taxonomy): Eukaryota > Metazoa > Chordata > Mammalia > Rodentia > Spalacidae > Nannospalax > Nannospalax galili. The sequence goes on along the minus strand of NW_008342003.1, from coordinate 246,097 downwards.
CCCACAGTCTCCACCCCTCCTCTTCCACCTAGGCCTTCACTCCAGCTCTGAGCAGGTAAAAGTCCTTGTCAGGGAAACTGACCAGCACAAAGGTGCTGTCCTAATTTCACAGTTGATAGACCTCCTCATGCTTAGAACTTCCCAGCAGATAGCTAGATTTGTAGATGGCAGGAAATCCTGCAATCAGGAAGCAATCTAGTGATGTTCCGATAGACCTCCTCATGCTTAGAACTTCCCAGCAGATAGCTAGATTTGTAGATTTCCTGCAATCAGGAAGCAATCTAGTGATGTTCCCCAGAAGACAGAGAGAGAGAGAGAGAGAGAGAGAGAGAGGCAGACAGACAGAGACAGACATGTATATGCTTACAAACATATACAAACACATCATACACGGAGGAGAGAGATATGGAATTCTCTCATAAGACTTGGTGCTGGCAAGTCTAAAGCTAGATTTGTAGATTTCCTGCAATCAGGAAGCAATCTAGTGATGTTCCCCAGAAGACAGAGAGAGAGAGAGAGAGAGAGAGAGAGAGGCAGACAGACAGAGACAGACATGTATATGCTTACAAACATATACAAACACATCATACACGGAGGAGAGAGATATGGAATTCCCTCATAAGACTTGGTGCTGGCAAGTCTGTCGTAAGGCAGGATACTGGCTGGAAATTGTATCAGAATTAGTTTTGTAGTCTTGAAATAACTTGTACAGCAAGCCAGTTGATGGAACCAGGCAAGATGTCTTCAGTATTGATTTTGAGACCAAATTTCTTCTTCTTGGGGCTTGAGCTGAGTGGCCAACCACAAGATGAAGAGACACAACTGTAATGTGGGCACATCTGCAAATGCTTTTCCAGCAACATCTAGACTAGTGTTTGAATGATAGGACACCAGTAGCCTAGCCAGCCTGAAACATGAAGTTGCCTGTCACAGAGATCAAAAGAAGGAACTATGCAGGCAGAAAACCTCATAAGTTATTGTAAACATCCTCAGAGGGATAAGCTAGTATAACTACAGCACACAAAACCAGAACCGGTATCATGTCAACTGAAAGGGGGGAATGCTTCAATGACCAAAAACGAGCTATCGGAAAAAGACAGTATAAATTAATGTCTCAAAAAACGTTTAAAACAAGAAAGTCCCTCTGAAAGTCAGCAAGCTAAAAGAATTTAATAATGAGCAGAGGTAAAGGAAGGGTAGAGTTCTGGGAAGGTCTAAACCTTGGATGCAAACAGTACAGTCCCACAAGCACAGAATAAGAAATCATCAATGAAAGAAGAAAGAAAATTTCCCCAAATTAAGGGACAAGAATTTCAAGACTGCAAGGACCTACTGAGCACCCAGTACCACTGGAAATAAACTCACACTACAGCACATCACTGCAGGATATCACAAAATTCTAAAAAGGGGAGCTTCCAAGATATTGGAGGAAAAAGAAAAAAAAAAAAAAAACCGCCCTATTGGAGGAAAAAGAAAAAAAAAAAAAAAACCGCTCGGGTCACCTGCAAATTTCAGAATTTCAGAGGACAAAATGGCTGGCTTTCTCCAAAGCAGCACTCAAGGAGCCAGTTGGATCTCCCAATGTGACCTACGTTTCAATGAGGTGCAAGGTTTTAACTCTGCAAATTCTCATAAAATCCACCTCCTCTAATCCTCCCTGTGGGATGCTCCTGTAGAAAATCCCCTAATGGAAGACAGTAATGAAGAGTGAGATAGTCAGGTGAATCCAGAAACTGGGCTTCAACACCAGTCACCCAAGAGTGGGATAGAAGATCCACTGTTCGAGGTGGAGCCCCCAGAGGCCCAAGCAGAGTGGAAACACAAGCCACCACGTGGAGCTTAACACAGGGTGGCACAGTTGGTGAAAACCCAGAGCTGAATTCAAATAAGTATTCAGAAAGAGAGCGATCCCAAGCACAGGGTCATCTTTTATTTTGGGATTTTTTTTTAGGACAAAAACAGGCAAGAAAATAAAAATCATAATTCACTAGATGACTTAGCTGCAAATAGCAAGTCATAGTTATAGTAATGTAAACACTTTATAACTCACATTAAAATAGCACAACATACTGGGAAACTGGACCATCAGGTGTCCCTCTGCAGTGAAACTGATGCTTTGAAATAAAAGATACAGTGGAAAGACTAACACTGAGTGATCACAAAATATCAGAGTTCCACAAAGAATGCATTAAAACACTAACGGGAACGCCCAGGTGTTTCTGAGGAAGTGCGAATGTTCCGTTTTATAAAGTGAAATTCATAGGACAATCTTTACTACATGCAAGTCTAACGGATAACAACAAAAACCTTAGCTTTATTTAAAAGGAGGAAAAGAATATCCCTCCCACATCTGAGATGTGGCAATGCTCTAAGAAACCTTCCTCATTCGATAATGTTTTCTGTAGTGCAGAGCTCAGTGCCTATTTCTGCATGATGGGTTCATGAGTAGAATGTGAAAGACGTGCAAATGTGCCTGCAATGGGGAGTGTGAAGGGTTGGGCTTGAGCCTCCGTTGGTTAGCCTAGCCTTCCTCAGAACTCAGGAGTGGGAGGTACGTGTGTGGAAGGAGGGATCCTGGCATCAGCGCAGGGCGTCTCCCTCCGGAACTGTCTCCTCAGTTGCGGTGGCAGCATGATACAGCACGGACATGCCCTCACCATCCAGTCTGCTCTTAGGCTCTGCCTGAGGACCCTTTTCACTACCACTAGCATTTTTGTGTGTGTTTAATTAGGTGAACTTCTGCGGAGTAGCGAGGAATCTAAACTGCAACTTGGTATTTTTGTGGCAAATAAGTTCCACTTAACCAATGTGCTAATCATTTTTGAGTTCGGGCATTGCTTAAGATAACGAGTCCACTGGGAGTTGAGAGGATCTGTCACAGCTGAGTCCAAGGACTCTGAGCATCCCTGGCTCATGAGGCCCTCTGTTTCCCCAGGCTATCAGTGTACCTGCCTCTCACAGTTCACGGGAAGAAACTGTGAATCCGAGATCACAGCCTGCTTCCCAAACCCCTGCCGGAATGGAGGATCCTGCGACCCCATAGGAAACACCTTCATCTGCAGCTGTAAAGCTGGGCTCACTGGTGTCACGTAAGTGAGGTTTTTCCAGAGTCTTTCTGTGCTGTTTCTTGTCCTAAGAAAACAAACCAGTATGCAATTAATCAAAATACACCACTGGTAACATCTCTCCCACGCAGAGTGCTTATGAGGGCTGGGAAGATGGCTTAGAGGGCAAACTGACTGCAGTGTAAACACGTGGACCTGAGTTCAGATCCCCTGCATCCATGTTAAACTCGCACAAACTTGTAATCCTAAGGCTCAGGAGGAAGAGACAGGGCAATCCCTGGGGCTAATTGGCCAGCTGCCTATCTGAACTGGTGAGCTTCATGTTTAGTGAGAGACTCTATCAGAAAAAATAAAGATGGGGCCAGGCATGGTAACACACGTTTAGTCCCAGGCTGAGGCAGACAGATGTCTGTGAGTTTGAGACCAGCCTGGCCTACGTGGAAAGCAATGGAGGATAATGCCTGGCATCAACCTCTGGTTTCCACAGTCATGTACACATCCACACTAACAAGCACATACACCACACACAAAACACTGTATACAGTGTTAGTAGGGAACAGCTCTAAGTTTATGTGAATATTTTACTTTACGCTTCTCTGGGTTTTCAAGCTTATACAGTCCCTCTGTATTCTGTGATGTAGAAGATAAGTTTTTTTATTATTATGCCCATGGCCACCTAAATTTTCGAGAATAATTCTGAGGCACATAGAACACCCGTTTCCCCAGAACCCGACACCTGGACTCTACCGCCCAGCACTTAATGACTGTTCTGAGAAACTGAACCTTTCCTTTTCTTTGAAAACTTTCTTTCCCTCCAGGAAATGAGTGAAATTCAAGTGTCATCCAAGTGGGAGGAGAACACTCTCCTAGTAAAAGGCCACCTCCAGCCATCCTTGCTCCTCTCAGAAGTATATACTTGTAACCTGGAGCAGTTGATATTCTAATTACACACGAGCCTAGTATATTCATTAGAGCAAATCTCTGAGGACTCTACCAAGAAATGCTTAGCCGCTGCTGAATCACTGGGTGTAATTTAAAGTAATAAAGTCGCATTTATTTTTAAATACTCTGTGATTGTAGCTAATTTCTGGCTGACCTGGTCCCAATCTGCTCAACTTAGGGGCATTCTGACTATTTTAAAAGGTGGATTGCCCAAACTATAGGTGATTGGACTTTGCAGTGAACAACAACCTTTCAGAACAATTACTGAAGTAGAGAAACTTGAAGAGGAGAAGGTCTATCTGTGTTCGGGGTGTTAGAGTGAAAAAGAATTGCACTTAAAAGCCTGCCTGTGGAGCTCGGTGCTTGGGAGCATGTGCTGCTCCTTCAGAGCACCTGTATGCAGTTGCCAGCACCCATGTAGGGCAGCTCACAACCACTTGTAACTCAGCCTCCAGAGGTCCCAATACCTGTCCTGGCCTCCTCAGCCACCTTGCACAAAGGTAACACACAGACAGACACATATACATAAGTAGAAATAAAAAGTAATTTTAAAAGCCTGCCTGGTAGTTACATTCAACTGAGTCATGGATTGCTTTGCAGAGAGTAAAACTGATTCATTTGCTCTTTAGAACAGGTTAGGGATCTTTTCCTGTTAATTATGATTATGATGATTAAAGCCTTAGCCTGTGTGGTAAACTTAGAACCCGGAAGCAATGGAGCCCTCCACACAACCACCTGCCTTGCAGCCCCAGTTTTCTGGATGAGCCACAGCTACTTCTATCATTAGAAGACAATGTCAACCCCACACTTTCCTCTTGAGAATCTTTATAAGGGATGCATGGATTCATGGCTGCTTGTGTGCAGTCCTATGATCTCAGAGAGTCAGAGAGCAAGGATTGTTTGGGAGTGTTTGTGGCAAACTTATGGTGGTAAACAATGTCCAGAAATGCTCCGAGGTGCCTCCTGCTCTGCTTCTCACTTAGTGTGACCATCCATGATTCCCTGTTCAGAAACATTTGTGTTTGATGATGAGGTCCTATGTCAGTACTGTTGGGGGCAGGCAGAAGTATTTTAAATAATGTGAGAGATACATACTATATTCAGTTTCTAAAACTGCACAGCTTTAAATGCCAAGGTGCACCTGGCAGGGAGTTTTGGGAGAGGCTACCTTTTCTGTGCCCTCTGACCCTTCTCTTTCTGCTCCCTGCCAGCAATTCCCTCTGCAAGCCCCTTGATGCAGACCTGGGAGGGAACACCTTCATGCTGATGACCAGGGGCACAGTGGGCACAGAATGCCTGGCTTCACTCCTATGTACATGCACACAAACACATGCAGACAGATGCATATGCACATATACACATGCATAAATGCACACACATACACACATACACTAATGCATATATGCACATGCACACACAATGCATGAATGCACACATGCACACACATACATGCATGTATACACACATGCACATACACTAATGCATATGCACACACAATATATGTATGCACATATGCACGCACATGCACACACAATGCATGAATGCACACATGCACACACACATGCATGTATACATGCGTGCACATACAGTTGTGCATATATGCACACACGTACACACAATGTGTATATACACACCCATGCTTATATGCACGCATGCACATACACTAATGCATGTATGCACACACTTATGCACACACAATGCCTATATGCACACACATGCACACACAATGCATATATACGCACACGCGCACACACACATACTTTTGCCATGGGGCGCTGCACCCTTTAGGGGCTTCTGTTTTCAAGCTGATCTTTTGTCTGAGCTCTGGCACAGGGGTCCTGATGTTGGGATGGTTCTGTGTGCTGTGTTCCTAAAGGTGTGAGGAGGACGTGGACGAGTGCGCACAGGAGGAGTGTGAGAACGGAGGCTCCTGCATCAACATGTACGGCTCCTTCCTCTGCAACTGCACCCCGGGTTTCGTGGGCCAGTACTGCGGCCTGCGCCCCGTGGTGGTGCCCAACATCCAGGCCGGCCACTCGTACGTGGGCAAGGAGGAGCTGATCGGCATCGCTGTGGTCCTCTTCGTCATCTTCACCCTAGTCATCCTCTTCATCGTCTTCCGCAAGAAGGTCTTCCGCAAGAACTATTCCCGCAACAACATCACGCTGGTGCAGGACCCCGCCACCGCGGCGCTGCTGCGCAAGAGCAACGGCATCCCCTTCCGCAGCCTGCGCGCGGGCGACGGGCGCAACGTGTACCAGGAGGTGGGGCCCCCGCAGGTGCCCGTGCGCCCCATGGCCTACACGCCCTGCTTCCAGAGCGACTCCAGGAGCAACCTGGACAAGGGCCTGGACGCGCTGGGCAGCGAGCCCCAGGAGATGACCACGTTCCACCCGGAATCCCCGCGCATCCTGACAGCCAGGCGGGGCGTGGTGGTGTGCAGTGTGGCCCCCAACCTCCCCGCCGTGTCGCCCTGCCGCTCCGACTGTGACTCTATCCGGAAGAATGGCTGGGACACAGGATCTGAGAGTGAGTGCGGGGCTGGACTGGGAGGTGCACTGGGAACCAGAGGCCTTTGCGCCTGAGGCTCGCCCCTACCCAGAGAGGCCAAAAGGAGAGGGAAGCACAGCCACTCCAGGCCTTTCCCGCCTGTGTTGCACCCTCTTGATCACGGTCCTTGAGAGCAGAACTTGGTCGTGGCTAGGATGGGGCAGAGCTGTCGCTGCTTAGTCCCCCCATGTCTCTGTGGTCTTCTGCACAGGGTACTACTGGCTTCACACAAGCCCTGTGGCCACATAAGTGATGCACGGAAAACTCTGGAAGGTCAGAAGGAGCAAATAATTGAGGGCAGAGAAGCGTTTGTTAGACTTGAGTAGGGGAAAGGCTCAGGAGAAAGGAGGGCATTCCACTGAGTGACCACAAAATCAGGGTGTGGGGGGAGACTAAGCCCAGCACTCTGGGCTGAGGCCGGAAGGTCACTATTTCAAGGTGGCCAGCCTGAGCTACAAAGGAAGACCCTGTCTCAAAGAGAAAGGCAGGGGAGAGGAAGGAAAGGCCCACCCCTGAAGCAAGAGGGTGAAACACTGGCAGAAGTGGCCCAGCCAGGTGGCCTCCGTCCCTACCCTCTGGCCTCTTGCAGCAGGATCCTGGAGTCAGGGAGAGTTTCAGGGACAAAGGCCCCGGAGTGGGAAAGTGTTGGGTGTGCTGAGTGATACAGGAGGTCTCTGTGGCTGAGGCCGCTGAGCTACCGCAGAACAGAACGAGTGTTTAGCTTCCACCACGGTACAGGGTTTTAAGCAGGTAAGTGGCATGATCTAGTTAGTTTTAAAAGCCAGCTTTGACAGACCTAGGAAAAGACTGAACCGGTCTAGAGTGGAAGGAGAAGGCGACTAGGCATCCTCTGAGCTTCTCAGTTGAGGACAGAGAGAGACGAAGGCAAGCTCTGATGTCCCCTGACTTCATCACCCGCATAGCTGTGCCACGTGTTCGGGGTGGGGAGGAAGAGGCGTTTTGCAAATGGTCCTAGAGAGCATGTGCAGACAGGGACACAAGACTAGCCGTAGGAGACAAAGGGAGCATTCCTATGGAATCAGATATCTTTAGAAAACTCTTGGAGCAGCAGGATGAGAGTAGAGGATGCATGCCTCTGGGTGGTTCCTCCTGGTGCAAGATGACGGTTGGACATCATCTTCACGTGGCGTCCTTGATGGTGTAGGAGGCTTAGCTCACTGAGGAGCAAGAGGCAATAGATGGCCAGACCTCCAAAGAAGCTTGGAGGTGACTGCCTGGGGACAGACAGGACAGCAGGATGGGGCACACACTTCCCAGCAAACAGAGGAGGCAGAGGAATGGCATCATAGAGGCCAAGAGTGTCCGTAAGGTCCTTGCAGGGATGAAGCAACTTCCCAGGACGCATAACCAACAGAGGGAAGAGCCTGAGCACCAGGCTTCAGGCCTGTGTCCTGAGCAGCAATGCGCCTGGAAACTTGACAGGAAGGAGGCAGAGGGAAGTAAGAGGATGAGCATTTCCCCACCACAGAGGGATCTGAGAATGAGCATCTCCCCATCTGAGGGGGACCTGAGGATGAGCATCTCCCATCTGAGGGGGGACCTGAGGATGAGCATCTCCCATCTGAGGGGGGACCTGAGGATGAGCATCTCCCATCTGAGGGGGGACCTGAGGATGAGCATCTCCCATCTGAGGGGGGACCTGAGGATGAGCATCTCCCATCTGAGGGGGGACCTGAGGATGAGCATCTCCCATCTGAGGGGGGACCTGAGGATGAGCATCTCCCATCTGAGGGGGGACCTGAGGATGAGCATCTCCCATCTGAGGGGGGACCTGAGGATGAGCATCTCCCATCTGAGGGGGGACCTGAGGATGAGCATCTCCCATCCTCCTTTATGGGGGGAACAGTGATTTCTGGGGCTACAAAGAAGAGCAACTGCTCCCTTAATCCAGAGTCTGTGTTTTTGAACACTCTGGCTCCATGACGACTTGCAGTGTTTCCTGAAGATAATTTCCATCCCTGCCTCATGATGGGAAAGCTTTGCTTCCAGAATCTACCTCAAGCCAAACTCACGTTTTCCCCCAAAGTATTGCTGGGTTTTACAGCCCACATTTCCCTTTTGTTAAGCAAGGCAGAGTTAGCACACAAGATAATCTCTGGACAGATAATTCATTTTGCACTTGACCACCTCAAGATGTGGACCGTTTTTATTTCCTACTGTAATCCATCAAAGTAAGAAGTGCAGGGTGTGTGTGCGCATGTGTGTAGGTATGTATGACCGTGTGTATGCATGTGTGTATGAGTATGTATGCCTGTATGTGTATTCATGTGTATATAGACATATATACCTATGTTTGTATAGGTATGTATGCCTATATGTGTATGTATATGTGTGTAGGAGTATGTATGTGTGTACAGGTATTATGCCTGTGTATGTATGTATGTGTATATGCATGCATGTGTGTGTATGTGTTCTGTGTATGTATATAGATGTGTGTGTGTGTTTGTGTGTGTGTCCTGCCTGTTTTCTACAGTATGAAAGGAGAAACATGTTACTAAGGCTGGCTATCCTCATACCAGACACAGGCCAGGGACCGCATCAACCCCCAAATGGGGCACCACTGCCCTCTAGAAGGCAGACCTGAAAATTCCACTCTCTTCCCAGAGATGGAAACCCAGAAAAATGTAATGGTATTCTTGCCTATGAAATATTTATGCCCCTGTTTTAAAGGTAATCTCCTTTAAGCTGGTGTTGACACCACAACAGTTCATGTAAATGATGTAAATCAAGTCTGAATGGCAAAGAACAGCACCTACACCCCACCCCCATTCCACACTGCCCCCATCACCTCTCTTTGAGGAGGGAACAGCTACGTTCACTGACAGCTATTTGGAAGCTCATTTACCATGGGTTAAGGGTTTCAAATCCATAATGTAAATCACTTGATTGACAGACCTTTGCTCCCGATGGCACAATCCATTTTCCATTGTGCGGATGACTTGTTTTCTTGAAGCAAATGAAAGAACCCCAAGAAAAAGAGGTGGGGGCGGGCAAGGCTGAAAGATTGCACAAGGTAATTTTTCGCGTCTGCTTTCTCCACGCCTGTTCCTGAAGGCAAAGGGGCCGATGACCCAGGAGACGTGACCTGCTTCACAGGCAGCAACAAAGGCAGCAACTCCGAAGTTCAGTCCCTCAGCTCCTTCCAGTCCGATTCTGGCGACGACAACGGTGAGGACTTCTCCTGCCCGTACATGGCGTCCTGCACCGGGCTCTGCTTCCCATGCCGGACACGGCTCCTAAGGCCCAGGGGACACGACTGGCATTGTTTCTTGACCTGCTTGTCAGCCTCTGAACGTATTCACCCACTGTCCAGAGTCACTGCCTGAGGAGCTCCTACTGGGCCTCAGACCTAAGCAGGATCTGCATCAGGGGTCAGGGCTGACAACCTTCCCAGGACCTGTAGGCGTGAGTTCTCTTGGACTTGATCATGATAGAGCTGCCACATCCCAGTGACACCTGGATTATGACACCTTTTCAGTTTCCCTTACAATCTCTTCATCTATGCTGTGCGCTCATCCACCTCATCGTTAGACATGAGTGTGGAAGCAGCAGTGTCTCTGTTGAACTGTGTCTTCTAATCACTTGCAGTCACAGGCTTTGGAGAATTGGTTGAAAAATGTGAAGCAGCTCCTCAGAAAGTGTCTGCTGCTCAGAATACGGCTCATAGACCATTTTGATAACTCCACATCTGGAGCCTCCAATGCCTGGGAACCTGTGCTCAGGGAGAGGCAGCTAAAGACCAGAGAGGATGTTGTAGAACAGCAAGTGCTTGTCATGCAGTGCTAAACCAAGAATCGTTTCAAATAACCATCCAGAGGCAGAAGGTGCTTAACTGACACCTTAGGCCGCTTTTCCCATTTACCAGCAGTTGGCAAAAAAATGGACACAGTAATTTATGTAATCTTTCAGCACATGAACCCTCCTGAGCCCTATGTGCTAAGTCCTCAGCTGGGTGTTTTGTACACAGAAATGCAGAATGAAAATATCAGAATAGCAGAGTCCTGGCCTCTGAGGCACACACTGGGACAGGTGAGCCCTAGAGAGCAGACATTGGATTACTGCAGGTCACTTTCTCACACACCCCAGATCTCTGCTGGCCCCACCACTGGCCACTCCTGGAGTTTGGGGACTGGGGAGATGGCTCACCGAGGTGGCTCGGTGAGCATACTTGCTCTGCAAACAGGACGACCTGAGAGTGAATGCCCAGCACCTACATAAAAAACCTGGGCCTATAACCCTGAATGTGCCTATAACCCCAGCACTGGGGGGTCGGGGGGAGACAGGTGGATCCTGAGCACTTAGTGGTGGGCCAGCCTAGCCCACATGGTAAGCTTCCAGTTCATGAGACCCTGTCAATGTAGGGCAGAGTGTAATAGAGGAAAATGTCCAGATACCCTGCTCTGGTCTCCACATGAGCTTGCACAAACCATGCATCTGCACACATGTGAATATACTGCAGGGGAGGGGAGGGAAGGGGAGGGGAGGGCAGGGGAGGAGAGGAAAGAGAGAGAGCTGGCGTATTCATCCCTGGGATAAGAATCCAGCCAGTCTCAGGTCAAGGGCATAGGCTGATGGACACAACCTCTTCTCTTCACCTCCAGCTAGAAGGGCAACTCCAGCTACTTTGCGTTTTATGGCGTACATGGAAAACATAGAATTTCCAAAGTGGGACATAAGGGTCAGCCATGGCACCTGGCTGAGGATGTTCATAGTCTCATGCACCTGTCTTTCATGGTCCACGTTAGAGACTGGCAGGTGGTGATGGTCCTTCCATCAGTGATCCATCAGCTGCTGAGACAATCCCAACAGGCCAGAGACCTCCTTCATACTGTGTTTTCAAATACAGTAACTGACCACCATCTAAGCCTCGCCAGCAGGAGCTGGGTGCTGGGCTTATCTGGGCCATCATGTGAAGCCATGAGACCTTCAAGGCTTCAAAGGCCACTTTTCATCACTGGCTTTGGGTTCATAACATTATACCAACAAGTAGCTGGCCCTGGGAACAGTGAGTGAGGTCGTCCTCGGGTTGCTAATGAGAAATCCTTGCGCCCCACAAGCCACCATCTCCCTGGATTGATGTGACAGGCGAAGGGTGTGTGTGAGTGAAGTGATGCTTCAGAAATCCCAGGCAGTCACACCTTTCGGGAGCACTACCTCCAAATTTGACAGTTTCTCTTCTGCCCCTCCAATCCGTGGGACCCTATCAATAAGTGACCCTGCTGCCCACCCTGAGGGACAGACTGTGGGAAGACTTTGGGTGTCTGTGTGTTACATCTTCACAATTGTTAGATGTTAATTAGATGTTAATGTGTTTGAAATACATAACTAACTGAAGCTGTCCTTCCCTCCCTCCTGTCTTCTTCTCTGCCAAAAGCGTCCATAGTGACTGTCATTCAGCTTGTCAACAATGTGGTTGATACCATAGAGAGTGAAGGTACCTACACTTCTTTTCCTTTGTAGCATGCCTGTGTTTAAAGAGCTTCCCTTCTAGAACGCTGACTTCTCCAGTACCGCTACCAGGGCTGACTTTAATCAACTCAGGGTACCATATATTGGTGGTTTCAAACAAGACGCTGGGTTTGGGGATTTAGCTTGATGGTAGCACGTTTGCCTACCAAGCCTACAGCCCTGGGTTTTGTTCCTCACACCAGGGAAAAAAAAATCAAAGAAGATGCTGGATGCATTTCTGTGAATTGTAATAAACTTAACAATTTTTAAAAATCTAGTTCACAGTTTAAAAAACTCTATACATAGTCATATAAAATCTCTTTGAAGTAAAAAGTAGTTGTAATCCAGGTCAGTAGGCTAATATTAAATTCATTCTATCATTCACTAAATGCCTACTGTGAGCTAGGGACATACAATCATCAGACGATATAGCACTATGGGATTAATTTCCATAGGTAACTTAGTGCTGTGATAAAATTATGGCACAGCAATGCAGACTGGATGTGTGTCTTCATTCCTAAGTAACGATAGGGACAGATCTCTAGAGGGCTGCATTCAGTCCTAGCCCATGGTTCTCGGGAGTACCTTTAAGTCTTCTGAAACATCTGTTTTGTCTCCGTGTGGCCTGGATAGTCCAGTTCACTTCTCACTTTGTATTTGAACAGTGTCTGTCATGGATCAAGGACAGAGCTACAACCGAGGTGACTGTGCCACCACCCAGGACAGCAGCTCACGCCTGCATTTTGCGTTGCTGAGCTCATTCCTGCCCTGCCCTTCTCTCCTCGCTCTGAGCCTCCGCCGTCCCTGTTTTGCATGTCGCAGGTGTCTGGTGTGCTTGGCTCCCCGAGTGCCCCTCTCCCAGCCTCATTCCTGCTTGTGGAATTCACCCATTTGCCTGCATGGCCCCTTGACTTCTGCGGTCCACAGTACACGGGGTGCATCTCTCCACCGGCATGCTGGCAGCCTGGCTCTGTGCACAGCGTTCAGATAGGAAGAGGGCGTAGGGTGGAGGAGATCAGGGTTCCTAAGCCTGTGTGCCCTCAACATGCCCTCACTGGTCAGCTCTCAGGCCCGGGGAGTGTTGTGTGCACCCTCTCTCAGTGGCTGACCTTGTTCTTTCCAGGCCGGAGCATGGCTGGTCCTAATGGGCCCTTGTAAGAAGCATGCATGTGGCCTTGGCTCTTAGCATCTCCTGGACACTAAGAACTGCATGGCAGACTATCCCTGCTCCTCGCCCTGCCTGATCTCCGGTCTGGGGGAAGTTAACTGTCTGACTTTCCTCTCGCAGCCTATCACTGGGATACCTCCGACTGGATGCCAGGCGCACGGCTGTCAGACATTGAGGAAGTGCCGGCCTATGAGAGCCAGGACGGAGGGTCCACACACCAAGGCGGCACGCGCGAGCTGGAGAGTGATTACTACCTAGGCGGTTACGACATTGACAGTGAATACCCACCACCTCACGAAGAAGAGTTCCTGAGCCAGGACCAGCTGCCCCCACCCCTGCCCGAGGACTTCCTGGACCAGTATGAGGCCCCGCCTCCCTCCCAGCCCGTCTCACTGGGGGGCACCCTGAGCCCAGACTGCAGGAGGCGGCCCGGGTTTCATCCTAGCCAGTACCTCCCTCCTCACTCACTTCCCAATGAAACGGATTTGGGGGCCCCACCCTCCGGCTGTGACTTTAGTACTTTTGCAGTAAGCATGAACCAGGGCACAGAGGTCATGGGCCCAGCAGATAGTGTGTCTCTGTCCTTGCACAATTCCAGGGGCACCGCATCCTCGGATGGGTCAGCCCGTTGTGGCTTTGATTCCGAGGTAGCGATGAGTGACTACGAGAGCACGGGCGAGCTCAGCCTCACCAACCTTCACATTCCATTAGTGGAGGCGCAGCACCAGACGCAGGTGTAAGGACACCCACCCCGCTGTGCCCTGGCAGTTACAGAGTGTGGAAGGAGATGGGCCGCTGTGTCTCGATGGAGAGGCGCCCCAGGACACGTGGCTTTTCCATGAGGAACTCCTTTGGCAGTCTTTTCTGTCTCAGGCTTGACTCCCTGGGTGATCGAAAGGCTCAGAAATTGTTTCTGAGAGGGGACTGGTAATGCTTGCTGTGGGTACCTGTGCTCGTGGCTAGGAATACAAGGAAATGAAGAGTTTATTAACTCAAGCAGCAGATCGTGAATGGTTTTGTGCATTACTGTGCCCTGGAAACATGACCCTTTTGGTATTACAAATGCAGCAGCAATGGATTTTGTTATCACATGATTTTGAGCCAGCACATGGAAAGCGCAGTGTGGCTGGGAAGTTCGAGTTCTCGGTGGAAGGAGGCGAGGTAGAAATCTTAGAAGATAGGCCGAAGCCTTTAAAATCAACTCTGTTTTTTAAGTATGCTGCCCTACCGTCAGCTATAAAATTAGGTTTGAGTATTGTTTAGTATGCTCAGATTTTTTTTTTTTCTTGTGTTAAAGCATCCAATATAGCCGGGGTTTGTGATCTCCAAGAAAGTGGTGAAAGGAAAGCAATAAGCGGTTGTCGGGCTCTAGTGGGTGGGTTGAGGAGGCTAATGTTCAAACAGGGAAACAGTGTGCTTATCTTGTTTTGTGTCTCCTGGCAAATATTCCTGGCCATATTTCCAAGTCTAACATTGCTGCAAAACTGGTCTCTGTTTGCACATTGCAGTCCAGAATGAGAGGTGTTTGAAAGGCTAAGTAGAATTCACAAATTCGGGAAGGAGGATAGGGTGCTTGCAAAGATTTCAGCCTAGATAATCACAGCTCTTCACAATGCAGGTAAAAGGCACGTGTGTTATTCTAAATTGGTAACGTTAGCATTATAAATACACTTGTGTTTCTCAAAACAAGAAGAAAGTAGGGTGGGAACCGTGCATAAACTAAACATTGTGTGGGGGCTATGTGTAGCTCTGGGCTTGCACTCCGTAAAGCTGCTCTTGAGGAAACCTGCCCAGAGGGGTTTAGGGTACTGACCATGTTGGAAATATTGGAGCAGGCACAGCTCACCTCCAGTTTCTCTGATCTCTGTGATGTTACAGGAACACCAAATGCCATATTTTACTCCAATTAGTTAACCTTGTTTTGGTACTGCCACTTGAAGCAAGTGCTGGAATTTCTTTCTTAAAAAGCAACAGTATTTTATAATTTTCCAAAACTAACTTCTATCTGAAAAATCGTGTACACTTGGGGTTTTCCTCCGATCTGAAACGTGGGCTTTGACCATTGTTTTCCAAACTTGACAGAGGTTTCAGCCCACTGGGAATATAGTAACCCAACATGCGAGAGTCAAAGGTGGCGATGGAGCTTCTTCCCGTTTGCTTCCATCAGCCATGCCACAGCTGACGTGACCATGGGAAATAAATGCACATTTGCACATCTGCCTCTTGAGCAAATCCATGTGTCAACACTTCCTGGTGACATTAGCATTGGTGTGTAAATAGTCCTGTCCTGAGTCTTCATGCCATCTTCTCAGGTGTATTTTTAAGATGTTTCAAGAATCTTTAATTACTTCTTTGTAGGAAACAGTGTTTATGAATGTCTGTCATTTAAACCAAAAATACCTTTTCATCCCAAATATTCGCAACAGTCACAAAGGAGATGACAACTAATGGTCCAGAACTGAATCACTGCCTCACTTTTAATAATGCAATGGCATAAAACCACCACAATAAAACCAACAATTCATCCCTTGCCCCCAGGAAATACTAGAATAAGATTCATGCGATGAGCCAGTAGAGCTAACCCAGCATCTCTTCCAGGGAATGCCTGGCTGGCACCGGAATGAAGCCTTAAATAGATTTGCACACAGTTGGGAAGTCACGGAAGAAATTCCTACCCACCTCTGACCTATATAAAATACCTCTTTCTTCAGGACATCAACCCCCTAATTTTCTACAGAATAGCTCGCTAGCTAAATATATACCAGGAAATTGTCTTTTCTATTTTGTTCATTATCTGTAAACATGTGGTATTTCTTTCCCTCTCCCTTTAAAAAAAAAAAAAACAAAAGCAGATTTCCCTATAGATTACAAAATGGTTTGCAGTCAGGACAAGATGGGACTAAGTGGGATGAGCACAGTTTTAAAGAGCTGGAAGGGTCCTTAAGATTTCAAAGTCTAGGGTAGAGAGATGGCTCAGGGTTTAAGAGCACTGCCTGCTCTTGCAGAGGACCCAGGTTTGAATCCCAGTACCCACATGGTGGCTGACAACAGTCCATTAACTCCAGTTCTGGGGGACCTGACACTCTCTTCTGACCTCCATGGGCATTGCATAACACAGGTGCATAGCCCTACATGTAGGCAAAACACTCATACAAATTAATTGACTAATTAATGAATTAATTAATTTAAAAAAGATTTCCAAGTCCAACCTCCATATTTTATAAAGGAGGGAACATGCCCAGAGAGGGGAAGAGCCTTGCCCAGCTTGTACAGAAGTTAAATAACTGACCCAGCATTCAGCCACCCCCTCCCCTGTAACACTGCCCCTGTTAAATTGCCTTCATAAAGGCAGCTCATTTCCTGTGGGCCTCTGAATCCCCACCTTCATTGAAATATGCAAGAAAACAAAGTGGATAGAGACCATTTCTCTGTGCATCTCATGACCTTGTTATGCCCCACGCCCCAGGAAGCACAGGTCCTTCCAGAATTCATGTTTCTTTGGATAGTCATTAAAATGCTGCTTTTGCCAAATGAATGTTTCTGGAATGGGGATGGGATGAGCACAGACTTGTCTCAGCCCAGTCATGGCATGTACTGTGACTCACTAGGTATGTTTTGTGGTTCCGATTTCCCGCAACTGTTCCTGTCCCTTCCACCTCGAGGAATACATGGAAAATATTCACAGTTGTAAGTGTCTTTCCATCTGTTTGCACATACATCACGCATGCTCTGGTTAGACTGAGAATAGTTCAACTCTTGGTCTTTGTTGTCCTTACAAGCAGGAGCTGTGGGGTAGTAGAGAGTCAAGTGCTTCATTGGCCTCTTCCCATCCCCACCTCCTTTTGCATCCCTGGACAGCACAGCCACCAGCTTCCTGGGGCCAGCATCATTCCTGGGCTCTGGTCCTAGGCCAGCCCAACTCCCTAATTCCTGAGGCCAGCATCTTTCCTGGAGGGATCCAGACCTTAGGAAAAAGTCTGAGAGCATCTGTGACCTGGAGGATGTTCCTCTGACCCTGTGATGACAAGCCATGGACCTGCCTCCTTCCCACGCTCTTCAAAGAAGCCACTCCCCTTCCCTCTTCCAGCCAATTGGTTGACTATAGCCGCTTGCAGGGGAGGGGCTAAGGGTATAAAAGTTGGGAAAACCATAAGGCTGGTCTCTCACCATTTTGTAAGGCTGTCTGGAACCACAGGATTTATGTCTGGGTGTGGACTTTTAAACACAGCCGTGAATGGGGGGGGGGGGGGGGGGGGGGGGTTGCTGCTGAGCTCCATTCGCACCTGCCTTCTGTGTACCTGCCCTTGCCACTCACAAAATGCCATGGAAAAGTCTTAGCAATATAAGTAGGTCAAGGCCATAACCTTCAGGTTCAAGCCTTCAGAGTCCTGGGAAAGCCTGGTCAGGGAATTCACTCTGGGATTTATCTGGAACTGCCCTTAGAAATCATTGGTCTAGTTCAGAAAGAATGAAAATAAGATATGGCTCCCACTGGTCTTCTCCTGCTGACTCCCAGACAGGGTGCTGTGTCTGCACCACTGAAGTCAGGAGGACCAACAGAGAGAGAGAGAGAGAGAGAGAGAAAGAGAGAAAGAGAGAGAAAGAGGGGGAGAGAGAGAGGAGAATAGAGAATCAAAATAAACCATTGGAGACCTAGAACACACTTGTAGATGCAATAATTCAGGAAGGTCTACTGTTGTTTTGTTCGCTTGCATGGGTTGCTGGGTAATTGTCTGGACTCCTCGTTTGGCTGCACAGCCCCAGCTCACGTGGTCAGGCATGGGTCTTCCAAGCTTTGTATGACCTGGGGCTTCCGGGGGACATCCCCTCACTGCCATCATTCCCTGTGGCTCACGAGGAGGCACATGTTCTCCTTAGTCTGTGTCCTGCACCTTCCACTGCACATCTGCTGATTCAGACCCACCTCTTTGAGCTTCAGGTTGCATGACACAGAGTTTAAAGTCGCCATGCGTGGGTTTGACATCAGTGAATATTTAGCCATCTTACTGGCTAAGAAAGGAAAAGAATAAGATATTTCTTTCCTTCTGTAACAATGAAAAGCAATAATTACAAGTATGTGACAAGACACAAAGGCCATAATTAGTCTCGTCCAGTGTTTAGAGTGCACTAGAGAATCCTGTAGTCATTTGGAATGTGTTGGACCCATTACTATGTCCTGTAGCATCCACCAGACAACTCCTGAATTGCTATTTACAATTTTATGAGCCCATACTACTGCATTTCTGGAGTGGCAGATGCATTTGGAAATGGAAGCAGTTCTTTCAAAGCACTGTACCAGAGACCGTTGTACATTTGCCTGTTGTAAACAGGCTGGTTTGTAAAAGATGTATGTTTTGGTGTTTAAAATGTTTATAAAATTGTATATAGATGATTTCACTTTTCCAGGCATTTGTAGATACTGTAGTGGATGCCTACCAGGATGCTTTAATTTGGAGGGTCAAATCGAATTCCACGCTATTGTTCTGCAAACTTTTGAGGGAACCACTCACTAAAAGAAGACTTTAGATTTGAAAACAACGTTTCTATTGTTCATTTTAAAATGTGACTTTCCTTTGGCTCTATTGTTTTCATTTAATTCAATTTTAAGAAATGCTTCTAAATGTTAACTTTTTTGCAAAATGAATGTGTTCTGCCCAGTCACTAGGCCCCTGGCTTTCACAGCTTTTCGAGTCAGAGTGAGCTGTCATTCCCTCACACACGCACACTCACCTCACTGTCACATCACAACCAAACCTTATGCAAAGGGGAAAGAAGACATGGACATGAGTCTTGTCCCTTATGGAAATGGATTGTTTCTGCACATCTCGTTGGCAGTATTCAGTCTTGTCTTCTTTTTCTTAAAAAAAAAAGGAAGAAAGAAAAAAGAAAAAAAATGTAAGAAAAACAAAATGAAAAAAACAATTACATAAAAAATTGTAACCAAAAATTAAAATAAGAAACCATCCCCAACAGTGTACAGGTTTGTAACTGCCAAATTTGATCATTAAAACAAGTTTTCAAGTAAAAAGAAAAAAAGACGAAACTATTGTGTTGACTCCTTTTTAAGTGTTTCCTTACACTCTTCTGGTGAACTGCTCACTTAGCCTTCAGGAGGGTGTGTTCTACAGGGCATGATGGGAAGCCCAAGCCCAGCCCTCCAGCCTCCCAGCCCCATCCACCCAGCAAAGAGGGGTCACTGGTCTGAAGGGGTGTTTTGAAATTTTTTGTATTCATATAGCCTGTTTTTTTCTCTCACAAACTTTTTATCTCTTCTTCTGGCCCATATGGTGAAATTGTGTGTAGCTTCTTGCTGGGTACGTAGTCTGTTGGGTTTTGTCTGAAGAGAGAGTGTAAGAGGCTGGGCCACAAAGGAGACTCAGCGCCACCCCTGCTGAAATCTAAGTGTGACCCCAGCTCTCCAGAGCATGAGCCCCACTGCTTCCTCCTCTCGAAAACAAAATTCTTTTCAAAAGTTTGGAGCACAACTCATACTAGAGTTTTCTTCTAAACCTCCAGGAATTTTTCTATGTCAAGTGAAGGTTAACGTATATGGGGGCCTCAAAGGCTGATCGAGGAGGTGATTTCACAGGCAGTATATGGGGGGGCCTCAAAGGCTGATCGAGGAGGTGATTTCACAGGCAGTATATGGGGGGGCCTCAAAGGCTGATCGAGGAGGTGATTTCACAGGCAGTATATGGGGGGGCCTCAAAGGCTGATCGAGGAGGTGATTTCACAGGCAGTATATGGGGGGGCCTCAAAGGCTGATCGAGGAGGTGATTTCACAGGCAGTATATGGGGGGGCCTCAAAGGCTGATCGAGGAGGTGATTTCACAGGCAGTATATGGGGGGGCCTCAAAGGCTGATCGAGGAGGTGATTTCACAGGCAGTATATGGGGGGGCCTCAAAGGTTAATCGAGGAGGTGATTTCACAAGCAGCTGTTCTGACACCTGGAGGGTTCTGAAGAGTGCAGTCCTGTGCCTCACTTCGGTGAGGGTAAGCCAGGGCCAGGGGCCAGGGAGGGGGGGGTCTGAGCACCAGCAGGACAAGACCTCCAGGCTCCCGTCAGAACAGGCTTGTTTTCACAGCCGCAGAGCCCCACCTGCCAGACACTGACCAAGATACCCAAGCTGTGGAACCCTTACTCCACAGGAAATGCTATAGCAGAGATCCACGCCTCTTCCTACTAGAAGTCCTGGAATTCCAGAGCTTACCTGTGGCAGAGCAATCCCAGGTGACCAGTCTATCCTCCTGCAACCAGCAGCTAAGGTTTAACAGCTGGGTGGAGGAGGGAGCCCAACTTACAACTTCACCAGTTTCTTTGGTATGAACGCTGTTGTGGCTGACAAGGGACAGGAGGGCTGGGGTCACTTCCATATTCTTCATTATAAAACCCTGTATTCCAGATATAAAAAGGAATCAGCACATACATGTTATTGCTGCTTTAGCATGTGCACACCGTTATTCATCTATTTGTTGTCAGGTAACACCTCCCAGCCCAGGTGACCCTGAAGGTATACAAAGTTGGTACCAACAGAAACTACCTTGACTCTGCTTCAAGAAGTGCCTGAATCCAGATGTTCACAGAACGAGGGAAGAGGTCAAGGGATGATGTGCCAGAGAGGCACAGATACCACAAGTCTCAGAACCAGGGCTGATCCCCTGAGCAGGGCGGTGAGACTGGGCTCTGGATAACAGACTGCTCTATTTGCTTCTCCCTGTCCTGTAGAGTCAGTTGGTTGGACACAAGATGGAAGGCTGTCCTTGGAGTTCCAATCTGCAGCCATTTCAGACTGTTGGCTCTGAATAATGATATACAACTTAAAAGCTCAACTCCTGTCTCCACTCACTGGCCTCTGTGTAACCATTCATTACTCCTGTTATAATTTCAAGTTGCCAGGCAGTGGAAATGGTTCAACAGATTCCTAGGAGTCCAGCTGTGGCTCTCACAAGCCAGTGTGAACGTACTGGACACCATGGGCTCCTCCACAGCATGAGCCGCCTGCAGCAGCCGCGGTAACTCCCTTTCCCAGTGGACTTTTTGTGTCTCAGTGTCCCTATACTACACAGCCACAGCCTCTTTGAATGTTTTGATTAACAGTTACTCACACCTGCTGATGTGTGGCCCGTCTGTCTCCGTTCTTCCTCACTTTGATAAGTTTGGACATGGGGGTAAGAAGGATTCTAAGAGAGGCCGGTGTTGACAGTACCTTTGTTTCCTGCCATTTGTAAATTGGAACCCCGACCCTAATACTCTGGTTTTGGAACGTGGGGACTTGGAAAGGCTATTAGGCTGTGCGAATGGACTAGTGCCCTTAACAAGTAAAGGTGTTCTGAGAGCCCCTCACCTCCATTGTCCACAGTGTGCTTTCTTATACAACCCAGGCTCATATGCCCAGAGATAGTACTCCCCATAGTGGGCTGGGTCTTCCTGAATCAACTAGCAATTAAGAACATACCTCACAGACATGGTCACGGGCCCATCTAATAGAAAATCATCAACTGAGGTCCCTTCTTCCCAAGTGTGTCTCGGTTTGTGTCAAGTTGACAAAACTAACCAGCACAGCAGAGCTCATTTTGTACATACAAATTGTCCTAAACTTGCTTTATCATGTAAGAACTCTCTGAATACCTTCCTGCATCCAAGCTGGGCAGCTGTGTGGGATTTGAGATTCATCTGTCTGTTGTGTATCTATGTAGTAGCTGTCGTGTTTGTTGTACTGTGGACAGTCCCTGGCTTAGTAAAGCAGGCTCTTACAGATGGGCTTTCTAATAGTTTGGGCATGTTTCTGTGGACATCTCTGTGAAAATCAGCACGTGTTAGGGTTTCTGAAGATAGGTTGCTGGAATGAGAATTTTTAGGCCAAAAGATGTTCCCATTTGTAATTCTAGGGGTTTCTTCCTCTTTTAGTTCCCCTTTGAATTGGCTGCATTTTTGTTGCCGTGATGAAATACCTTGACCAAAAGGAACTTAAGAGAAGAAAGAGTTTATTTTGGCTTACAGTTCCCGAGGGACAAAAGTCCATCCTGACAGGAGGCACAGCTGTAAGATCAGGACACCGACACCCAGAGATCACATCCTCCACTGCAAACAGGAAGCAGAGAGAACACACTGGAAGTGGGACAGGGCTGTGAACGCTCAAAGCCTGCCCCAGTCATGTGCTTCCTCCAGTAAGGCCAGACCTCCTAAACCTCCCTAAACAGGACCATCAACTGGGGACCAAGGACCCAGACACCTGAGACCATGGGGGACATTTCTCATTCAAAACCATTTAATAGTAAATTATAAATAACATTATTAATTATAAACCTATCAGTGTTATGCACTTCATACATAGCAATCTGTATAGCTCACTCTACCAACTGCTTGAAGCTGGTCTTGTGTGTTCTGAAAGCCACATTAGTCCTTGAGAGTCTCCGAAGGTCCTGGGTTGGAGACACTGTTGGCTCCTGGCTTCCACCCTAAGAACTGGCCTTTCAGCGTCCACATCTCCGGACACTGTCACCTGTGTGTTTCCCACCACCTGTTCTGGAAGGCACACAGAGGAGAGGTAGACGGCTGACCTACAGAATCCTGGAGAACCCATTTTCTGAGGCACCAGGGATCTAGCTTGTCAGGCCAGATATTTGGACAGGAAGGTTCAGAAAAAAGATTTCACATAAGCAGATCCAACTGGTGTCCACAACACAAGCTCATGTTGGAATGATCATTATTTTACAAACTTTGACCTTGACATTGTTAAAGGAGTCCTTAAAACATAGATTTTGGGGCTGGGGAGGTAGTTCTTTTGGTAAAAATGCTTGCCGCACAAACATGAGGACCTGAATTCAATCCCCAGAACCCACTTACAAAAGCTGGGTGTGGTAGCACTGGGCAGGCAGAGACAGACAGATCAGTGGAGCTTACTGGCCAGCTCACCTAGCCAAGAGAGCTCTGAGACAACCAGAAACCTTGCCTCAAGAAGAACAAGGTATACAGCACTGAGGCATGGTACATGCACACACACACACACACACACACACACACATATACACACACACACAACACACACACAACACACACACATACATACACATACACACACATACACATACACACATATACACAGGTACATACACACACACGTACATACACACATACACACATACATACACATATACACACATACACACACATACACACACACGTACATACACACACATACATACACATAACCAGAAACCTTGCCTCAAGAAGAACAAGGTATACAGCACTGAGGCATGGTGCATGCACACACACACACACACAACACACACACATACATACACATACACACACACATACACATACACACATATACACAGGTACATACACACTCACGTACATACACACACACACACATACATACACATATACACACATACACACACATACATACACACACATACATACACATACACACACGTACATACACACACACACATACACATACATACACATACACACACATATACAACACACACACATACACACACACACACATGTGCAAACACAAGGGATGAATTCCCTTAATTTCCTCATGTGTTTATATCAGTTGACTAGATAGGAAGGAGCACGGACAGGAATAATTCAGTTACTGGCTGCGGGGTTAAGGTCTACCTCATCACTCAGGGACAAGTCTGCAGGTTAACAAGACCTCCTCCACACAGCCTAGGCCCTAGGAAGTTCTTTAGAGTTCGTTTCTTTGCATACTTTTTTTGAATTTTTGTACACACACACATACACACACACACACACACACACACACACACACACGTGCAAACACAAGGGATGAATTCCCTTAATTTCCTCATGTGTCTTTATCAGTTGACTAGATAGGAAGGAGCACGGACAGGAATAATTCAGTTACTGGCTGCGGGGTTAAGGTCTACCTCATCACTCAGGGACAAGTCTGCAGGTTAACAAGACCTCCTCCACACAGCCTAGGCCCTAGGAAGTTCTTTAGAGTTCGTTTCTTTGCATACTTTTTTTGAATTTTTCTGGGTTTCACACATTTTTAATTATATTTAGACCTCTGCTGTCTGTATTTAGGCCCTCCATGACCCACCTACAGGATATCATGCATTCTGTCTTATATGTTAAAGTCTATCGAGACAAGTTTGTGTGCCAGGTGTCTCTCGGTGTGAGTCCATCCACTGGACCCTGATCAGCCTATCTTTAAAGAAGATCAACTGTCTCTCACCCAGCAGTGATCAGCTAAAGTTGGGTCCTCCTACCCATTTCCCCAGTTCTATGCTGGTTTTTATCTGATTGGGTTTGCACGGGTCTTGTGCCCGCTGCCACGTCACTGTAAGTGCATATGAGCAAGGTCATGCACCAGCCCTGGCTCTTACAATCTTTCTGCCCCTATTCCACAATGGTTCCTGAGCCCTGAATGGGTGAAGTTTAATGTGGGAGTCCTATCCAGTGTCCCCAGACATCTGTCCGTGCAAGTTCATCCACAGAGGTCTAGTCAGCTTACCTAGAGTATCTCCCTCAAAGATCACCTCTCCCTCACCCAAAAGTAATTAGTTGCCAATAGTTCTTTGGCTAAGGTTGGGGTCTGCTTCCCATTTCCCTAGTTCTATGCTGGGTTTTTGTCTGGTTGAGTTTGCATGGGTCCTGTGCGTGCTGACACCATTGCTGTAGGCTCATAAGAGCAGGGTCCCAGGAGCCCATAAGACTCTGTTTCCATATGGTCATGCACCACCTCTCCTGGCTCTTACAGTCTTTTCTGCAATGGTCCCTGAGTCCCGGGCAGGTGGAATTTAATATAGGAGTCCTGTCCAAGAACCCACACTCTGCAAACTCTTGTTCTCTACGCTTTGGCCATACACATACACATACACACACATACATGTGTGATCGTTGCACTCTGTGGCATGAGGGAGCTTCGTTGGTGAGAGGTGAGAGATGCATTAGTGTTCTCTTGATCGTTTCTTCCACTGTGTTCCGGGAGCCTTAGGTGTGGAGGGTCCACTGTAAATGTATCACTTAGGGCTGGGCATCTCACAGACGCTTATTCTCTGTGTGTGGCCAGTTGTGGAACTCTGTACTTGACTCCATCTATTGCAAAAGAAGCTTCTTTGCTGAGTGGTGACTGGCATACTTGTCTGTAAATATAAGGATACATATTTAGCATATATATAAGAAATTATGTTTGTCTAGAGATGTGACAGACATGGGGTTTTCTCTAGGATCTGTGACCTCTCTAGCCATATGTATTTAGCTATATTTACAATGCCACATATGAGTTCCCTCCTACTGAACAGGCTTTAAGTCCAATTAGATAGCTTTTGATTACCCCCAAGATAAAAGGGCCACTACTGCACCATAGACACAGTTTCTTGGGCCAGTCGTTGGGCTTTACAGCTGGGTCGGACCACTGGTTGATTTTCTTCCTTAGCAGCTTGCTTAGCGTCCTCCAGAACCGTGAGAGCCAGTGGGGAGGAGCCTTCCAGGTCAGTTAGAGCTCCATTGCTCCAACTTGCCAACCCTGTGAGCTTGAGTGAGCTGGTCACTCTGGATCTCAGCTGCTCCATCTGAAGACAGGTTGAAAGACCACACTGGCACACGGGCATGCGTGCACAGCACAGCACGGGGTCTCGAGTCCTCACGAGACGGCCATGTGTTGCTCTTCAGAACTTTCACTCAGGACCATTGTGTTAAAGGTGCATTAATCCTTACAGAGTCCCGCCTAGAATGGCTGCTGGAGGAGGAGTGCATTGCAAAACACTAAAATTCTAATAGAATGAGAGGGGCTGCGTAGAGCAGCACTAGGCGGGCAGATCAATGCAGCTCACTGACCAGCTGGCCTAGCCAAGACAACCCAGTAGCTACCATACTTTCCTCGAAAGCATGAGGACCTGAATTCAAGCCCCACAACTCATGTAAAAAAGCTAGATGTGGTGGTAGATGCTTGTAACACCAGAGCTGGGGACGTGGAGGCAAGTGAATCCTTAAGGCTCACTGTCCAGCCACACCTAGCCGAGGAGAGCCCCAAGTCAGTGAGAGAGTTCCTGAGGAACGACACTGAGGTTATGCTCTCCAGTCTCCACATCACACACACACACACACACACACACACACACACGTGCAACCACACACATGTGCACATTCCCCTCACATACACAAACATGCACACACATATGGAACCTGAGTGAAGTCTCAAGTGTTCTCTGGAGTCGTGTTCTCTGAGGCCCTCTCTGGGGTCTCTCCCAGCACCGTGCTTGGACAAATGTGCTTTGGAGACAGGCATCCCAGGCACTGATGTGCTGCACAGCCACACCAAGGTCCATCATCTCACACCCACACGTGGTCTAATGAAGCCCAGGCTTCTCCAGACAGAGGTTTTGAGGCTGAAGGATCCCTGTGACCCAGAAAGAGACAGCATTTAACTAGGTCACAAAGGAACGCAGTGACAGGTGACGTGATCTAGCTTGGAGCAGGCTAGCAGACTGGATGCTTGTTCTAAATGGCAGGAAATTGACTTTGAGAGGAATGAGATTAAAATGACCAAAAGACAGAACTTCGGGGACAAGCCTGAAATGCAGCAGGAAGAGGCAGTTCACCAGGCACAGAGAGGCTGCGGGGGCTCAGAACACAAGGGATTTTCGTCTCGTGGCCTCACAATATAACTAATTAAGAATTCAGGATGGAAGGTAATTAGAGAGCCATAACCTGGAGGCATACTGCTCAATTATTCTGATCATTTTTAACAATGAGAAAATCTAATTGGCATAGATCCTGAATGTGAATAATGTGAGGGGCAACATTTGTGGAGAGCCATCAGAAAATTAAATTATTTCCTTTGATTTTATTTTCCAGTGAAAATCAGGATCAAATGATTGAACTGAAACCAGGGAAATGATTGTAGGAAATGAAACACACTTGAGAGAGCAATGTGCAAATTGCAATTGAATTTCATACCTTCCTTGCCATCAAAACGCCAATATTATTCCATTTGTAATCAGCGTATACGTGTGTATATGGCGTATATGGGCTTGTGTGTGCATGTGTGTATGCAGGTGGAGGTGAACATGCAGGTGTGGGTGATTGTGTGTATGTGTGTGTGCCTATGAATATGTGTGTACCTATGTGTGTATATGTGTGACTATGTGTATGTGGGTGTATGTGTGTCTATGTGTGTGTGCCTATGAATGTGTGTGTGCCTATGTGTGTGTGCTTATGAATGAGTGTATGGCTACGTGTATGTGTGTATGTATGCGTGCCTATGTGTATGTGTGTATGCGTGTGTGTTTATGAAAATGCATGTGTAGCTATGTGTATGTATGTATGTGTATATGCCTTTGAGCATGTGTATGTGTGTGTCTATGAATGTATATGTGCGTGCCTGTGAATGTGTGTGTGCCTGTATGTGTGTGTGTGCCTATGTGTGTGTGTGCCTATGAATATGTGCGCCTCTGTGTGTGCCAGTATGAGTGCACGTGTGTATATGTGCATGTGTGTGCACCGAGTATGGGTGTGTGGATATCTGTATGTGTGTACACATGCATCCATTCATGCCAGTGTGTGAGTCTATGAATTATCCCAGGGAAGGAAGAATGAGTAGGCCCCTTCTACATATAATGTCAGGGTGCTGAGTTACAGTGAATTACACCACTTCCTAAACAGGTACAATTGGGAGTTTTGTTGTTTTGGGGTCTCCAATTAGTTCTCCTGGAGTTAAATTAAGGATTGACTCAGACTTCCAGATGACCCAGCATCTGGCATGTGCTGTGATCACTTCAGCTGCAGAGCTTCCTGTTTCCCACACTGCTACAGGCATTGCGTCTGTAAATGCCCTCAGGTCGTCTCAGGATGCTTGTTAAGTCATCAGCCGTCCAGCGCGCAGTTCCAAGACTGATAGAAAGATCACCCAATGCTTGGTGCCTTTCATTTTGTACCTGTAAAGACTTTCCTTTAACTGTACTCTCAAAACCTAGGGTCCTCATACTGGGTTTCAGAGATTTGGGTTTGATTCTCTGTTGTGGAGTACACTATATCCCCTAAATGGTATATCCAAGTCCTCTTGTCTAGGGCTTGTGAGTGTCCTTACCCATTAGTAGAGTCTTGCCAAATGTAGTTTAAAATGAGGACATATTGGATTGGGGCAGTCCTTCATTCAAAATAGCTGTTGCCCTTACAAGGAAGACAAACAGAAAGTGTGTGGCCACTCAGCTGAGTGCTGTCTACAAGCCACAGGCACCAAGAATTGCTGGAAACCATGAGACACAGGGGGAGATGCCCAGGGCAGATGCTGTCTCTGAGCCCCGAGGAAACCAACGAGATCCCTGGAGTCCCCGGTTCTAGTCTAAAGCCCAGACAGCCAAGAAGAAGAGGAGAGACAGGAAGATGAAAGATGAGATTAAGACGGTACGAATGTTTTCATCTCGTTCTGCCAATGCTGTCGGTGGTACACTGTACCTCTGAGGGCACTGCACAAGGACTCCTGAGGAAAGTCCCCGAAGCAGGCTGTGTCCTGCTGCTACTGGAACGCAGCCTGTTAGAACAGAGCCTGACGTAAAGTTCTGAATAAAAAAACTGTTCAATATGTGAATGTGTAAAAACCAAGATTGGTGGATATTAAAGCGGTTAGACCCTACAGGTACCCTGCACACCCGTGTTACACACAGAGTTTAGAGTTACTGCCATTAGCTAGTAGATACCAAAAGGCGCTGGTGGGAAGCACTTGAGCCTCTATTTGCCCCCGAAGCACACTGCCCCGTATGGGGAGTCCCCAGTTAAAGGAAGGCGTCTAGAAGTGAGATGCAGGCTCTGTGACTGGCCAACAGTTCACACAAGGACAGGGGCAGGCACTGATAGTGGAAGAAGCAAGGTGAGGGTCCTGAAGCATCTGAGCCGTCAGGATCCACTTTGCACTCAGCCTCTGGAGGCTGGAGGAGGAGCCAATATCCATCTCAGGAGGCTCCCTTCGCAATGTGCAGACTGGTTCTCATGGACTATCTCAAGACAGTAGCACAGATGCTGCGTGGGCTCTGGCCCCCTCACCGTAGCAATGACAACTGTACCATTTGGGATAATTGTCTTGTAATTGCTTCTGCGATTTAAAATCCGATGTTATCCTCCAATTGTTCTGATTTTTCTCATGAATGGTGCATTTGTCCCAGAGCCCTCTGCCAGCTTCTCATGTAGCACGGCCCTGTGTTTGGGTCACACACCACTGTCCCACAAGCCATCGTGTCACCAAAGCAATACAGGAAGTAATTAGGTCTTGGCTAATTCTCTGAAACGGGAACGTGTATAAGGAAAGGTTTTTCTGCAGAAATGTTTCCAACCCTCAGCTGGCCTGTAGGTAAACAGGATGAGCGGAGGGATGAGGAACAGACTGGGAATCCTAGCCTGCTGCAATGTGTGTGCAACAAACGTGTCCTTCCTATGTGATGGTAGAGTTTGACTTCAGCTTCTCAAAGGTGACTTTTCTCATTTGAATTGTGTTATCCAGTGCAAGCTGCTCTGTCAACATGAGCTGGTGCCATCCCAAGACACCAGTTATACCCATGAAAGGGCACTGGAAGCCTAGGTCTCTGTGTCCAGTGTCCAGGGCTTGGTTTCATATGAAGAGCTTGATTGCAGTCCAACAGATGACTACAGGTTCATCACAGAACTTCAATTTAGCCTACAGCCAGGGAGAGACCATCTCAGTCTGGTCAAGTCTTAATCATTTATTTCTATGACAACGACTGGACCCCTCTCTCAAGCCCAACAAATTGAGTGGAGGCCTGCTGACCACCCATCAGTCTGTGGAGTGATCAGGTCAGATAGGCATGCTGTCTCTCTTAGTTGAGGACCAAGTCAGAAAGCTTTCATTTAGAGAAGAGGAAGTTAGTTACCTGCACCCTACATGGCTCTTCTCAGCCTCTGTCAAGGCCGGCCCCACAGTGACCTCAAGGCCCTTTGCTTTATTCACCTGCCACAGTGTAGGACAGCCATCTTGCCCTCAATGCTCAACACCCCCAGCCTCTGCACGTACCTTTACAGAGGTCAATTTCTCTACCTCTAGGGTCCGTTTTCTTTGCTGCCTCAAGCTTCACGGCTGTCCCTCACATTCTTGCAAAGCCTCCTGAGGTTGGCCTGCCACAGTGCCTCTCCCCACAGGCCACTGACCGCTGTTAACTTGTCTGTCTCCCTCAACAGACTGTGTGAACTGGGAGGGAAAGCCTGTGTTCATCCCAGGTCACCACAGTCACTACCAGCTTCTGGTCAAGAGAACTAAATGAGTGTGGAGTGCCTCTCCATCCTACAGATTCAGACCTTTGTGAGTTCAAAGGGGCAGGGCTTCGACCTGGGGTGCTGAGCTGCTGGATCCAGTTAGCTGTGTGTCCGTTTAAAGAAAGCTCCAAGCACTTAGGCACACATAGGCCCAGAGAGTGGATTGGAGAGGACAGAGCCTCCAAATTGAGCCTGAGGAAATGCACTTGGAGGCCAGAGAGAAGCTTTTCAGAGCCAGAGTCGTCTGACAGGGATGCATAGCAATCTCTCAGCCAGCTGTCTTCTGTTGGGTCTGGGAAAGTCCAGTCAGTTCTGGAGTCAGGGATGGCTGGAAACAGGGTCAAATGCTGGATCACAGTGGTCTTTAACCTGAGGGATGATGGGGAGAGAGCCAGGATGCTTCCTTATCACTGAGAGCAGAGAGAAAACCCACCAGGATACTGGGAAGCATGGTGGCGTGTGGGGCAGCATGGTCTCCAAGGGAAACGTGACCCAAGGGCTCCCAGGCAGGACCTTCCAGGACGGTGCGTCCACAGGGCAGGACCTTCCAGGACGGTGCGTCCCAGGGCAGGGCCCTCCAGGACGGTGCGTCCGCAGGGCAGGACCTTCCAGGACGGTGCGTCCGCAGGGCAGGGCCTCCAGGACGGTGCGTCTGCAAGGCAGTTTTACTCTACACACTGAACCACAGTAGCCAGGAACACTCACTCGAGAGGTGATTATCTGGCATTTTAAAGACTAACTAGAAGCCCCCTGTCCTGGTTAGATTTTATTGTCAATTTAACACAGCCTAGAGTCACCTGGGAAGAGGGACCCTCAACTGAAGACGCTCCTCAATCAGACTGGCCTGTGGGCATGTCTGTGTGGCATTGTCTTACTAGCCAACTGATGCAGAAGTGTCCAGCCCACAGTGGGTCATAACAAACATACCTAGACAAGTAGTCCTGAGCTGTAGAGGTCAGCTAGCTAAGCACGAGGAAGCCGGAGGGTGAGCTCCTCCATGGCTCCCGCCTCCAGATTCCTGCCTTGAGCTCCCGGCCTGACCTCCGTCGGTGATGGCCTGTGGCCTGGAAGGGTAGAGGCCATATGAGCCCTTCCCTCCCTTAAGCTGCTTTTGGTCAGAGTGTTTTAAACACAGTAAGAGAAAGCAAACCGGAACACCCCTGCCCCAGGGAATGTTACCACAAGCCTTGGACCAACTCAGCCCTATTCATCTCCAGTCAAGACCAGGTTTATTACCAAGCACAACTGATACTAGCAAAGACATTTCAGGGGTGAAAAGAGTGGAATTTAAGACAAGTGGGTGGACTAGACCACTGTGCAGCCCCTAAGTGAAGAGGCATTTTTCTGCCTCCTCCCTTTGAACAGCAGCCAAGGACTCTTCCTTCAGACTGAGTCCTTTCCAGATATCCCATCGGTCTGGCTGAACCCTCCTGCTTACATACTACACATGCCTGAGACATATCACAAGAGACAGAGATAATGTGTGGCTGAGACTTTATCAAACCATGCAAGCAAACGATGTGACTGTTCAGCTGCTCGTAGACATACATACATGGGAGAAGTTGGGCTGCAACACCATTGTTGTACCAGCCTGTGGGAAGAAGTCAGCCGATCCAATAAGGCTTCTAATGTCTGCCCAAAAAATGCATCTTATAATTGCAGCTAAGAAGGCTTACATCCATGTACATTATGTTAAGGACCATATAAGAGGGTCTGGGACCAGCAGGCACCTCGCAGCCCATCAGAGTTCGGGTGTAGTTGGACAACTACACAGTCCAACTCTCCAGTAAGAGGACAGAGCTCTTACCCTCTGTCTGCATGCTGTAGCCACCATTTGGTACAAGATTCTGAACTCTAAAGCTCTCAGCTCTATTTTAGTGCTGCCCAGAAATGCTCACGAAGTTGCTGAGGAGAAAGGGTCGCCCACCTACCAGAGCGTTTTCTGGCGCATTCCTTCCAGCAGGTGCTTCTGGGCGTCCACAGAGAGTGGAAGCACTTGGAGGGTTAACTGATGTTCCAGTTTTCTTTTCCAATTTAATTTTTGAAGCCGTCCTTAGGAAACTAGCACCCAAGCCATGATATTCTTGAAAATTAAAACTGAACTGGCATCCACTTGTTCACTTACTTCAGCAAGGCGTAATGACATCGGCTCATTATCGCAGTCGTTTATTGAGTACATATTAGAACTTCAGATGCTGCAGGTTAAACACTTAGTTCCTCACTCACTTTTAGCAAAGCTATAATTGTGATTTACACAAGTCTAAATAAAGTGTTCTAGACAAAGGTGGCTCATTGTTTTACACAGACTTCCAGAAGAGGAATTCACAGGTGAGTGTTGTACATTCTATTCCTGTAACTGCCTGGCTCCCCTGTCCAGGATGGGTGGCTTTTGATGACACTGACAGGCCTGAGGTGCCTGTCCAGGCCCCAGTAAGTACTACTTTATGCTGGCAGCAGCTGGAATTTGACAAGCCTCCCAGCACTGGAGACAGATGCGGCTCTTGACATCTGCCTGGTGACAGGTCTGATCATCCCCTATCCACGCTGGGTCAGTGTTTCCCAGGAGGTTAGCACTTGAGAGGGAACCAGCGTGACAGTAGGAACAGGTGATGTTATTGATCAGTGGAGAACTGAGCCACCACACTCCTGGCCTTATCCTTGGACCCCAGAATACCAGTATTAGGGTTTCAAACAGAAGCAGCTTCCCCACTCCCCAACAGGGTCCCATGGATTTTGGATTTCTCAAGCCTGGAAAAGGGAACTGAGCTGATAAGCACCTTGGCCTCTGAAGCCAAGGGAAGCAGACTCTTCTAAGAGGCATCCTGCCTTTCCTCTGATCTCCAAAGACAAGATAAGCAGATCCTGCCTGTTAACCAAAGATTTTAGGAGCTGTTTTAGCACAGCAGCTTTTCCCTTATCCTAGGAGGACAAAAAAGTAAAAACTTCCTGACCCAGATCCTGGCTGGCAGACAGAACAGAGCAAGGTTTACAAGCCCTGCTTTTCCTGCTTCCCCCCTTCCCAAAAACCTTCCTGCCTTCTGCAC
This sequence comes from Nannospalax galili, assembly GCF_000622305.1. Classification (NCBI taxonomy): domain Eukaryota; kingdom Metazoa; phylum Chordata; class Mammalia; order Rodentia; family Spalacidae; genus Nannospalax; species Nannospalax galili. Next base: position 212,610 of record NW_008342003.1, on the reverse strand, counting down.
CCTGAAGCCCCGAATATAAGCCCCAGCTCACGATCCATGGGCTATTTTCCCTTCCCCGAAGGGAACGTGTCCTGTGCGAAATGAACCTCTATCCCGCTGAGAGTTTTATCTGTGTCTTGGTGTCTCATCCTCCATTCGCTCATTCTCCCGCAAATTTTTACCTATCACCCAGGAGTGGGAGAAATGACAGCATCCCCAACTTAGCTCAGAAAAGTTTCAAGGGTCCACCTGAAGACTGACCAGTTTAAAACAGAATTTTCAATATATATGATTGTAGTAAGAGAAATCTCATCATGATACTGTGGTAAATTTCCTTCCCCACAGTTACAGAGCCTATTGCACATAGTTAGTCCATCCTAGAAAGGGCTGAGGATGGTATATTCATGCAGAACGCCTCCCTGGGACCTCTCCCTGGGACTTCCTCTCCCTGGGACCTCTCCCTGGGACAATCCATACTGCCTCTCGTCTGACACTCTATTCTTCTAACTCCTCAGCCCCAACCCAGACACCACCCTTGACATCCCTTCTCCACACCTATGTCCAATCTTTAGACATTTGATACTTCTTCCTACAAAGTAGACCCAGAACTTCCCACCACCATTAACACCATGTCAGATGGGAAAGAATGATCAAACAGCAAAAGAGTCATAAAAAGTCGAGTGTGGTGGTGGGCATCTATAAGCTCAACACTCTGGTGAGACTGGATGCAGACACAGAAGAATCTCCCAGAGGTTCATGGGTCAGTTAATCTAGAGTATGTAGCATGAATGAAATAAGAGAGACCCTTCCTTAACAAGGTAGGAGAGAACCAGCTCCTGAAAGTTGGCCTCTGACCTCCACAAGCACACTGTGGCATGGGCAAGCCTGCACTCGTGTAAACACACACACCCAGGTGCTAATAAATAACAGAACTTAAAACAATACCATGTTTACCTCTCCATCCAGGTTGCTGTGTCTCTTGGATCAGAAAGTGGTCTCCACTGGTTTCCACTGGTTTCCACGTTTTGGATTCATCATGTTTTTCCCTTTTCTGTACCATCTTATTTCCTCACACAGCACCTGTCGTTTTCCTCTGTCTAGACTAACTGGAGGGGGTTGGAGCAGCATGTGGCCCATGTCAAGCCGAGCAGGTGCTGTGAAGAGCCCAGTACAAGTGGAGCCTGGGGAACTGATGCTTATGCTGTGCTGGACAAACACAGCACTTAGCTCCTTGGTTCTGTGAGGAGTCCTCCTGCTGCATCCATTAATGGAAGAAAACTAGGGAGCAAAGGCAGGATGTTGGATAGGTGTGTTCTCCTAGAGAAACAGAGGGGAAGACAGTCACCCCTCCCACCTAATCAGTCAGCTTCAATCGTGTGAGGGGCGGGTCCAATGGCAGATGCTGAGGAAGCCAGGAAGGGAGGGACATCGCCATCTTGGCGGGTCACTGGCAGGATGCTGGCAGTGGTGGATCTTAAAAAGCTCAGCCGAGATGCAGGGAAAGAGCCCGCAGGCATCCAGGCCTTTGTAAATGACCCCCCTGGATAGCATAAGCTCTGTTGGCAAGCCCAAATAAATATCTTTATGTGCCAAACTGTAGCTTACAATGCCTTGTGTTGGTTTGGTTGGTCAGAAATAAGGACAGCGTGGGCCTGGGAGCTGAGAGAGCACGTGTGGGAGTCTCCCAGGGGAGAATTTGGCATTACACAGTGCTTGGTCCAATCATTCCCACACAGATGAACGGAGCAGGAGCAGGCTTAGTATGCCGACCTCTAGACTCTGAGCCCAAGCTTCTAATGAAGTGCTTAGGGTTCCCCCACTCAAACCTATGAACTGAATAATCTTTGGCACTGATTATTCTTTTCTATTTATTACTTTATTTTATTTTATTTTATGTGTATGAGGAAGGATATTGCCTGCATGTGTGTAAGTGTACCTGTGTCATGCAATGCCCATGGAGGTCAGAAAAGGGTGTCAGATCCCCTGAAACTGGAGTTCTGGATGGTTGTTAGCTGCCATGTGGGTGCTGGGAACGGAAACCCCAGTGCTCTACAAGACCAGCCAGTGCTTAACTGCTGAGCCAACCCTCCAGTCCCTGCGCTGAGGATTCTATGGTGTCCTAGGTGACAGAGCACCCAAGTCAGGGAGCAGTGTTGGACCAATCATCTGGCATATCTCAACCCATTTCTGTGCCACTGTGGGTCTGCTTCTCACATCTCTAAACAATCTAGCTGCCCTGCGGGGAAGACAGGTCAGAAAGGGAGAAGCAGGACCCAAAGGCTGGGCTCACCCCGGGCGATGTCAAATTATTTTGACAACCCAGGGCAAACTCTGAACTTTAAATCATTCTGGAGTCCCCCCCCCTGCCCCCCACTTGTCTCGCCCATCCCTTCCTAGAAGAAAGAAGGACTGGCATTCAGGTTTACAGAACTTTGCCTGGCAAATACACAGGCAGACATTATTTTGGTAATGCTAAGAGCACTTCAGAGGGTGGGGCTTCACCCTCTGAATGGCCTTTGCCGTTGACTTGGTGTTTTTACCATAGATGGGGCGGGGGCTTCTTGCCCACAGCCTTGATGACTCCAACAGCCGTTGTTTGCATCCTGACCCTCAGTGCAAAACAGCCTGAGAGGAGAACGGGATTTCTTGGACATGGCACTGAAGCAAAGCCTATCTGGGTGCCTCATGGAGCCGACAGCATGCTTTCTTCTGTCATGGTTGGAATATGAAATGCCTTCACAGGCTCCTGTGTTTGAACACTTGGCTCCCAGCTTTAGGAGGTAACAGAATTTGGGGGACTGTGGTCTATATGGCAGAAGTGAGTTTCTGGTGGGGCAGGCACTGAGAGTGATGGCTGCTTCCTGGTCTGCCAAGAGGTGAGAATTGGTAGCCCCAAGCTTTTCCACCATGATGGGGATATAGCCTCTGTAACTTTGGACCAAAATAAGTCCTTTCTCCCTTAAATTCCTTTGCCGGCTATTTTGTCACAGTGACAAGAGAAGTAGCTGATACACTCCCAGATTTGCGGAGATTCCTGGCTTACCAGAAGTGGGCACTCAGAGATGGCTCCCCGTTGCAGATGGCCTTGCCAGAGGCCATGTCCACAATAGCTATGCCCCTGACTTCAAGACCTGGAATCTCCTCCACCTTTTGACCCAAGTGTCAGTCTTTTCTTTCAGTTCAGCAAATGTGCAGGTAACATGAGCTGTATGGCTGTCCAGCACCAGGGAGCAGCTGGGGAGGATCTAAGATGCTTCAAGACCATCATCCAGAGCAAGCTGGGATTAGAGATGATAGCAGCAAGCCCTGTGATCTTCCAAAACCCAGCACCTCACTAAATCAGGACTAATCCTTAAGCACTCCCTTGACCACCGGTACCCAAAGCCCCTTGGTTCCCTGGATCTCCCCTCTGCCACAACGCCACCAGTCTACATAGGGAGCTCGTCATTTTTGCTGTCTTTAGCCACATTCCCACAACAAGTGACCTTCAGACATGTTCTCTGTGCTGAGGCCTGGGCTGTCGCCAAGCAGGAACTTAAGCAACACACCAGCCTCCTGGTGCACCTCTGCCAACTAGTGTCCACACGGTACAACCACAGTACTTATGTGTGGGAGACAGGCTTGAGTCTAGGGTGATATTGCAACTGTCAGGGTCACGTGGTTTCCAGGAATCCAGGCTCTGTAATCTGAAACCCAGTATGCTAATGAGGCCTCTTACCCGCTGTTCTGTGATAGGACATTAAGTCTGTTATGCTAATAGGATGCTGTCTGTTATGCTAATAAGGTATCCTACTTGCTGTGCTGTGATTGGACCACTATCCCCATATAATCTTGTGCCTTCCTGAAATAAACCAGACCTGTGTCACTGTACCTGGTCTCCTGTGTCTGAATGCAGCTCTGCTGACACAGTCTCCTCACCAGCCCTGGGGTCCGGGACCTGGCAGAAGCAGCAATAACACGAGGCAGCCCAGAGCAAGCAAAAGAGCTGCCTCAACACCAGGAGAACAGAAGAGCGGCCTCAGCCCAGGGCAGGCAGAGTGCAGCCTCAGCCCAGGGCAAGTGGAGGAGCAGCCTCGACGCCTGTGAGAACGAAGGAGCGGCACCCATGAGAATGGAGGAGCGGCCGCTGCTGGCGGTGACCGCACTTATGCTGTCCTTAGAGAAGAGAAGTCAGAGGGTCACCCAGCAAAAAGTGCCGTCCTGGGAGGAGCTTTGGTTCTGGGGTCAAGAAGAAAAGACCACCAGCAGAATGGGTATAAAGCACCAGGTGGACCATGAGGTGTGTAATCTGCATAATGGAAAGGAGCTGGTAAGACCACTGTGATCTTAAACCAGAGCAGCCGGGATCACCTGCCTGAGATCCTCAGGAGATCTGGCTCCACTGAGCTGGCAAGGGGAGATTCACTTCTCTGAGGTTATATAGGTGGTGAATAGCCAGCAGCTGGGGAGGAGGAGACTCCAGTGGTAGGAGCTGTGCAGGAGCCATCAGTGATGCAGCTTTCGTGAGGTGTCACCATGCTCCTGTGAGTAACTCAGTGAGATCAGCTGGTCTTGGTTGGAATTGTTTCTTTGGTCCACTGCTTCCCTCTCTTATCTTGGGTGAACTAGGCTCCCCAGGAAAAGTCACACAACAGACTGAAATGCAAGGTGCTTCTGTACTTTATCTTAGTTCAGTGAGTAAGGATTTGACCCATGGCAAACCAGACTCCACCCTATTAACGCTGTCCTTGTACACGCAGTTCACGCTCAGCTCTCTCCAGCCTTGGACTCTCCAGAGTCCCTTATAAAGCTGTAAACCATAGGAGCACTGCTCAGACCCTCAAAGGGAATTCACAGACCTCTTAGATGCTGTTCACAGGACCCTGTTCCTCTGCTAAACTCTCATTTGGGCCATAAAAGAGCCTGAGCTCCTGCCTCCTGGTCCCCAAGCTGTCTCCTTGCCTCAATATCAGAAAACCAAAGGGCAGAGGGCTTCATTAGTGTGAGGAGAATGTCCTCTCTGATTATTTCAGGATGGGTGACTGGCAGAAGCGAGGGCCTTCCCAGGCTTACAACACATGCTTCAACCCCCAAGCCTTGTAATGAAGCCTGAGCTACCCCTGCGATAAGGTCACCGAGGACATAGATTTCCCAGCCTAGGAAATGTCCCTGCTAGGATTTTTGAGGATGTCTCCACAGCCTGGGGCATCAGGGATAGTCATACAGCAGTTACTGGTCTCAAACTTCTCCAAGGGGATACCAGTGGTAATCCTTTGTAGCTTGAGTTTATCCAGGACCCAGGCACACCTGAAGGAGCCTTGACCATGAGAGAGGAGGTAAGTGCACTGGGGAACAGACAGGTCTGCCACATCAGACCCAGCAGCATCCCAGACCTGTGGAGCATGACCCGCTTTCTGTACTCTGCAGCTAGGCCACCAGATAGGAGGCCATACCCCGACATGCTAGCCCTCAGACACAGGACGTGCCTCACTTCCGCAGCCTCACCTCAGATTTCTCATAGCTCTCCAGGCTGTGTTCCCACAGATGCAAAGGAAATGCCCAGTGACAGCGAGCGACCTTGCTACCGTCACATGGCTGACGTGGAGAACACTAACATTGATCTTCTCCTTGAGTAGGGCAACGGGTTACAGCCAGGGCTGAACAGGACAGCATGTAAGTCTGAATCCTTCCAGGCTGGCAATGCCTCTGCCTCCTCCTGCTCTGTTCCTGTCCAGCATCCTCTTCCCCTAAGGATCAAGTCCCGAGGATCAGGGTTGGGAAAGCAGATGACTGCAAAGGAATTTTCAGAGTAATGAATGAGGGGGGTATAAAATGAGGCTCATTCAGAAGAATCCCAGCTTTGGGGAGAGGAAAGGCTAACCTCAGAGAAGAGAAACAGCATCTGTTCCTCAAGATCAATGAGCATCCCAGGACCAGGGGAAAGAGGCCCTAACATCACTCTTCCATCGCTATCCTCTGACTAGGGAACCTGATGGCTAAGGAGGTGGGAGGTGAGAGGTGGGAGGTGGGAGGTGGGAGGTGAGGAGGTGAGGAGGTGGGAGGTGAGAAGGTGAGGAGGTGGGAGGTGAGGAGGTGGGGAGGTGAGGAGGTGAGGGGGTGGGAGGTGAAGATGTGGGAGGTGAGGAGGTGGGAGGTGAGGAGGGGAGGTGAGGAGGTGGGAGATGAGGAGGTGGGAGATGAGGAGGTGGGAGGTGGGAGGTGAGGGCCATCCCGCAGAGGCCTGGCTCAGCCCTGTGCTCTTCGTAGCGAATGTGTGGACTAAGGGGATGGCCTAGAAGAGGAGCTGGAAGCTTTCACCTCTGGCAGTGCAGACCAGCTGACTGAGGTTGGAGACATTGTGAAAGGTGTCAGAAGAGAAGGTCACACCCGCCAGGGCGAGTGCAGGTGCCATCAGCACAGGTGAGCGCTTCAGATCCACCCCCGACCACGAAGCCAGGCTTCCTGGTGCTCTGAGAGGGCTCTCCTGTGAGTGGGTCTAGAGCCACGTTGACTCTGCCACCACCTACGTGGTGGAAATGAACTGAAACCTGGAGGGTCTGAAACTCCCCAGCTATTTTTAAAATTTATATGTAATAATTGTGCATATTTATGGGTTCTTATAAGTTGCTACATGTGTATGATGTGTAAGACTAAATCGGGGTAATTTGTGCTTTACCTCCTTAAGCATTTATTGTTTATTGGTTATAGTGGTTGGAATCCTTCTCTGATTCCTTATGAAACACAGTGATTTGTGTCCACTGTCATCACCTACTCTACCATAGAACTTACTCCTCCTGCCTCTCAGCATTGTGGGACCCCTTACCCAACCCTGAATTTTTGCATTTTTTAAAAATTTTTACAAAAATTTTATTGAGATTTTCATACAGGCATACAAGATGTTTTGATAAAATCCATGCCCAATCCCTCCCCTCCAACATTCCCCCCTCTGAAGAGGTAACCCTAAAATCTTTTAAGGATTAGATAAGAGCTCCCAAATACTTTTGACATTTTTGGCCTTTGGAACAGAGTATGTTGCTAAGAGGCCCAAGGACATTTTGACATTTAGCCCAGAAACTGGCTGCATTTCTTTGGGGTCCTTTTGCCCTAACTGCCCAGCCAGTTTCCACCTCCTGTTCTTACCATGCCCCTGTTGGCAATTTGAGTGACCCCTTCAGAGGATGGCGTGATAAGAATTTCTGCATTTTTAACAAAAGATCATAAGATCGCTCAGTTCCATCCTCTTTAAAATAGCAAAAATGGAAAATTAAGTATGTAATTTGCATCTGATGGACCTGGTTCTAAATCTTTCCTCCACCATGAACCAGTTCTCTGGCTCTAATGTCCCTCTAATTTCCTGATCTTTAAAATGATAAAAGTGAGCCTTCTACGTGGAATGGTACTTTGTTCATAACCACAAGGAACATCTGCCAGAAATAACTTAAGGGAGTGTGGTGGTTGATGCTTATTGTCAACTTGACAGGATCTAGAATCTCTGAGGAGACAAACTTCTAGGGATGTCTGTGGGGGAGTTTCTAGCTAGGTAATAGATGGGAAGACCCACCCAAAACATGGGTGGACCATTCCATGGGGAAAGCAAGCTGAGCACCAGCCTTCCTCTCTCTCTCTCTACCCCCTTCCTCTCTCTCTCCCCCTCCTCTCTCTCTCATCTCTCCCCCTCCTCTCTCTCTCTCTCTATCTCTCTCTCTATCTCCCTCTCCTTCCCACCTGTAGATGTAACATAACCAGCTCCTGCTTCACACTCCAGGAGACTGAAGATGGTCACCATCTAGGAGTTGGGTTCATTTTCTCAGCCAGTTAAAAAATCAAAAGGCAGGAAAACTCTTGGGCTGGCAGAGAGCAACAGGCAAATAAACTGTTATTGAAAGATGAAGATTCACATGCACACCTAGAAAAGCTCTGTGTTACAGAATGCACAGAGAAGGGAAATGCAGGAAGAGGAAATGGAATCTCAGTCCAGATGTGGTCCTTTCCAGGGGAGCATCCTTGCACCAACCAGAACATACTGCCTCTTGAGAAGTCCCCAGTGCATCATTTTAGTATAGCATCTTCATCTTAGATTTGGGAGCTGAGATGTAGACAAGTCAGAAGTAAACGGACTTGAGCCTGCACACATTGCTATGCCGTGAACAGTGCCAGGTGAGTCCTCACCTGTAGGAAAGCCCAGGCCAGCTACAGAGACACAAACACACAAGTAGACTGTCACAGTACAAAGTCCACAGGCAATGGACCAAAATGACTCGGGGACCACGGAGCCCACGGCTGTGACCCCCACATGGGAGGCCCTAGGGAGGCTGACGTGACCCCTTTTCTCCATGGCCTCTGGACGCAGCATCTCTTTCTTCCAGGATTTCAGAGTTCATGTTAAGCCTCCCAATATTTATCCACTTTGTATCACAGGCCTGATAAGAGCACAGATCTAAAGTGGGCCCTGCACCTCAGCCCAGAGGCCGAGTAGAAGGTGAGGACTGAGGGTGTAAAGGCCGCCACACCACATCCCTCATGTTTTCTCAATGAAGTGTCTCAGGAGAAGCTGAGGAGCAGAGAGGCTCTGGCCTCTGGGGTTTAACAGAGAAGGAGAACGAGGCCGGGTAGGCCGGAAACATGCAGAGAAGGAAGCCTGGGACGTCTGCCGTCACTCAGCCCTTTTGGAAAGTCAGAGAAGTTGGCGGGGGTGGGGTTTAACAGAGAAGGAGAACGAGGCCGGGTAGGCCGGAAACATGCAGAAGAGGAAACTAAGGGGCTGAGTGACGGCAGACGTCCCAGGCTTCCTTTTGGAAAGTCAGAGAAGTTGGCGGGGAACATTAGCAGGAAGCTGTCCATTCATTCATTCATCTATCCAGTCATTCATTCATTGCTAGTGTATTCACTCAAGGAGCAGTGGGGGAGGGGTATGTCTTTAGGGTTAGTTTTTTCAATCGTGAACCACAGGAAACAATGGAAATTAGGCTTGAACTGTATTCAGTGTTTATAAGAAATCCTCCCTCCATTGAGTCCAGAAATCTGAGTTCAGAGTCTGTGCCCCATCTCTCTCCAATTTACTTTGGATAAGCCACTGCTTCTCTGAATTGCAAGACCTCCACCGGGACAGCAGGGCGGTCAACCAGTCCTGCCAGGCCTGGAAGAGCCAGACAGTGGTTTCGAAGCAAAGCCAAGGCCCCATGAGGCATCCGCAGAGCAGCCACCTGACTGAGCAGAGGCAGGGAGAAGAAAAGTGTTGTGGACATACACAGGGCCCACTCTATGGTGCTCTAAGCTGGCTCTGGGATCATGACTGGTTCACTCTTGGTTTCTAAGGCAACACTCGCAGTGGCTTGCAAAAAAAAAGCAGAAATCCCATTAGTGAAGGATGGAGTGAAATGGTCAGATGTCTATGACATGCAAATTTATCAGCTAACATTCAAAGCACCATACAGATCTGAAACGTGTGTTAGCGTGTGAATGCACATGCGTTAGTAATGCATGTTGATTGGTCCTTGGTTAGCCTCAGAAATTATTTAATACAATGGGAGTTAGAACAAAAGAAATATATTGGAAGAAAAAAATTAAAGGGTGAAAGAGTTGACTGAACAATTTAAATATTACCCTAAAATGTCAGATAGATTCTACTGGGTTGTGTTTACGGTTTGACTGTTATTTACCATTTATGGATAACACACATACTTGCAAATTGTTTTACAGTCATTTTATAGCCGCTTTGTAAGATTTAATTAAAGTAAAACCATTTTAAATGAAGCTACTCAAAGGGGTGACATTGTTGTGCCAGTAACGTGCTATATAAATGCAAATTATCTGGATCCCTGTTATAGTGAAAACTGCTTTTATCATTTTTCGTGTGACCAACATGTGAACATTGTAACAGTGCTCTGATTTACACACACTGCTCTCCCTAAAAGATCAGCGTGCCTAGCCATGCACTATGTAGCAGATCTTCTCAACTCCAAGGGATGAGTAAACTCATTCAGTCCCTAATCAGTTCCCTGGGATAGTGCCACAAATCCCAGCCCCAAACAGCTACACACCGTTTGACAACAGAATGGATGAAGGGGTGGAACTTCTGCAAAGCTCCTTCTACAGAGAATGAGAGTGTGAGGAGACAGGGCTGATCATGAACTGGAAAAGGTCAGTGTTTGGGGAAGCGTGGGGACTCAAATGACCGGCAAAAATGGAAAGGAAGAAGGGGTTCACGTGGGTGTGGGGTGGAGACCGGCTGTCAGTGCAGCAGTCTTTCCACTCAGAAGAGGAGCTGTGAGAGAGAGTAAATAATGGGAAAATGCACTTGTAATTGGTGAGCTTACTGTTCTGAAGAAATAACCCCAAAGGAACTATAATCTGTGTGTTTTAAGTGTCTGAGAAGCCAATGAACATGCAGTGTCCCGGGAGAACCGCATGTCCATTTGCCTGGCAGAGCCACAAGCTCAGCAGTGTGAACAGAGCAACCCCGTGGTAGAGTCTCCAGGAACCTGGTGAGCAGCGGCCAAGCCCCTCTGAGAGTCCACACATGTAGTGTACTGGAGAACCCAATTTCAGAGACACGCTATTAACCTCCTGTGGAACTAACAGCCTGAGGAATCCTCTGGAAATTCTGATTTAAATAATAGGAAAATGGGACCGAAGAGAAGTTCCCGAACAGGAGTGGGCTGCTGTTTCCTGAAAAGAAGCAGACTGCAGTCCGGCTTATCTCTGGCACTTAGCAATCACAGGAGACAGAACGTGCCGAAGCTTACAGATGCCTGTAAACCACTGATCATCTGTTGCCTGCTCTCTTAACTGTTCTAAGAATTTAGTTTGGATGTTTGTGACACACCCCCACACCCCCCTCACCTTCCCCACCCCACCCCCATTAGCTATTATTGAGTCTGGAAACATAAGAATAAAGTGTTTGTGAAAACACAAATGACTGCCCTTCCTGTGAATCATGGGTCAGTGTGGGCTACACCTGAGCAGGTCCGTGGGTCCCACACAACACACAGCCATCCTGGGCCCAGATGGGAGATAAAACTGTCATATTTGTAACCTACTGTGGTGGTTTGAGTGGGCATGATCAGGCTTGTTTGGGTCGAAGGAAGGTGCCACTAGTTAATCCCATCCTTTGTGCCCAGACTGCCCTCAAACGTGGAGCTACCAGGTGGGAAAACAGACAGGGCACGAAGCCGGCGAGGTGGACGAGACTGGACGAGACTGTAAATAATGAGCTCCAACTGCGATGACAAGCGGTGGAACCATCCCACGTGTTTTTAACTTTGACACACCTGGGGTTGGGGGTGTTTCCTGGGAAAGCAACATGATCTGAAAACCGGAGTGTGCGGAGGGAGCGCGTGGGAACGCCTGTCTAGGCAGAAGGAGTGCTATGTGCAAAGCCCTGAAGTAGGAAGGACTGAAGGCCGCTGACACTTCTGGAGCAGAGACCGGCCGGGGATGGGACGGATGCCTCAGGCCTTCATCTTCATGAGCAGTGGGAAGACACTGGAGGATTCCAACCAGGGGCATCGTCTGGTGAGCACTGTATCGCTTAAAAGCTCTCTCTGCTCGCAGTTTATGAAAGGAACTGGGTGAAGGGCACAGGGTCCGTGAGTCCAGCCGGGAGGCAGACACTGGGGTGTAGGGGAGGCAGAGCCAAGTGGACGACTGTGAGGTGGGCAGCTGGAGGTGGTGGGAGAGAAGCAGAGGAAGCCTCCAAGACGCAGCTCCCAGTGTCCATCTTAGCAACTGGGCAGGTGGTGGGACGAGCTGGGGACAAGACAGGCTGTGCTCGATGGTAAAGAAACCTGGTGGAAGCGCGGGGAGGAGGGAGGAGAGGATGCCTGGGCTGGGATGGGCTTGCCCAAGGGAGGAGATCCTTGGTACATGGGAGAGGGTGGAGTCTTTCAAGGGATGACGAACAGGCCGGTACTGGCTGCATCCTGGCAAGTTCCATGAACTTCCACAGTGTCCTGTCGGCCTCCGTGATGCCCATCACCTGGGCGAGACACCGTCCTCGCTTCCCGGCAGGGCAGTCAGAGTAGTCCTCTCGGGGTCCACAGTGGCTCGCCCAGATCACGTGACTCCCAGCTCACTTGAAAGTCAAAAAAAATCTCATGGATGACAGGCCCAGCCCACTTCCACCCCTGCCCCCATCGGCTCTCTGAGCTCATCCCATCCCGGCATCTGAGCGTTTGCAGAAGTCCCTATGCAGGAAACGTCTTCCTCGTGACATTGTGTAGGGAACGTCCTCAGCTCCGGGTCTCCTTCTCAGGAAGAAGTGAGGATCCTGGTCAAGCTACCTGCACCTTGCACTGAACTGCGGGTTTTGTTGAAACATTTTCTGGCACATATTTGCCCTTAATAAAAGTGGTAGCAGCAAAAAGAAAGGAATGAAGAACACTGAGACAAGTGGGCGGTAGTTGACAGAGCAAGTGCCAGGCATTGGCCTCTGAAGGAAAGAGATGCAGGGACTAGACTTCAGCGCTCAGGAGATGCCTACACATCACCCTATCCTCCCAAGGATCACTGTGGAAGAGGGGGCAGAAAGATTTAAGAGCTACAGATGAGCTGGGCATGCATCCACTAACCCCAGCACTCAGGAGATAGAGGCAGGTGGATCTCTGTGAAATTGAAGCCAGCCTGGTCTACATAGCAAGTTCCAGACCAGCTGGGGCTACAGGGAGACCCTGTCTGAAAAAGATGCAGAGGCAATAGGTGAATACAAGGAAACTGTATTGTCTGGACACCCCAGGGGAGCTACACATATGAACCCACAGCCCTTGTGACAGTATTCATAGGATCAGCATGGAGTGGGGAGGAGGGTGAGAAGCCCCAGCCCTGGCTGAGCACTTGACAGGTGCTGGGAAAGGGAGGGAGGGTCAGTTTTCCTTACTGGTATGTCACCTGGTAGGTTGACCAGACTCCAAGGGATGGGGCCACACCCAGGATATTTGGGAAATACAGATTACATTGGACAGGGCCTTTAATAAAAGAAAAGACTGTCCGGTTCCCTTTCTCCTTTCCCATCGGATCTCAACTCTGGTCTTGGTGGTCATAGAGGGAGAGCGTGCTGAGGCTGGCCTCACAGCCAGCCCTCTGGTGTCAGCACGTGGGCTGGATTCAAACATGGCTGCACTGTCTTTGGAAATGGGATAATCTGAGAACTGGAAAGGAATGTGGAGCTCTGGGCAGTTGGTTGTAGCAATTGCTTGTCTTTTGTGTTTTTAGAGCTATGTACCCAGTAAAGTGGCCCAGTCTGTGACTATTCACCTAAAGTTTACAAAGGTCCAAGAAGGAGCAGACAAGACAGCTCTGGAAGCCAAAACCCGGCTAATGTGTGAGGCACATGCCTATAGGTGGATTAATAAAGACTGTGAAAGTGAGAACAATAATAAATGAATAAAAATAAAAAAGAAAAGAAAAATAATAATAGAAAGCATGAAGTTGGGGGTGTGGTAAAGTGGGGGTGGGGCATGGGGGGGTCTGAAAGTGATCAAAATACATTGTACGAAATTCTTAATCAATAAAAATACTGAAAAATAAAGAAAAGTAATGTCCAAGAGAAGAGTCCTTCAAGCATAACTAGGAAATCAATGTCTGTTCAAGGTAAAGGATGCGAGAGCAGAAAGGTTTCCCATGGGCCCTTCAGATTCCCACACTGGCGAGCTGCTAAACTGCTCAGTGGCACGGATCCCTCTGTGTATTTGAATGGTTCCCACTGTGGGCACAGCACCTACCGCACAGTGGGGGGTGAAATGTGTCTTGAACGTTTGAGAGTCGACCTCAGGAGTGTTTGTGGCAGCTCTAAAGATGCAGCTGTTGACTGTGTCGTGGAGGTGGATGGCAGTTGAAGGCCTTGTGACCAACCTGCAGTGAAGAAGTTCGGAGCCTGGAGTGTGAGTAATCTTGAATAAAACTGGCTATGAAGGGATGAGGTAGACAAAGGAAGACTAAGCCGGTGTGAGGTGGGTGCCACGTTTCTGAGCCCCATCACAGTGATGCCTCAATAAAGAAGCAGTCTGATTCTTAGCATTCATTTTAAGGCCAAGAGTGACCCAAACTCTGAGAACCCATTCCTTCAGACATCTCTTAGAACTGCTCCCAAGCCAGGCTCCCCCATTCTTTCATTGAAACAGTATCTCCAGCATGAATTGGGGAAGTAGAGGCTAGGATCCACCCTTATATGATGGAGAAAATCTTGCCCTTTGATCCCCAGGCCTAGCACATCACACACACAATTACAGACCTTTCCATTTTAGTCAAGGTCCGTCAAACACCATACTCACGTCCATTCTCTGTCTTGGGTGAACGGCAAGTTGGGGTCCTGAGGGATTAAGGTTGCGTGCCCAGATCCCAGGGGAGTTCATGGGTCAGTGAGCTTGTTTAAACAACTTTTGGTTGCCAGGTGAGGTAAAAGTCATTAGTACAGATTTGTACACATTGTTAAAGTTGTTCCTGGCGCGTGCATCTCTAATCTGTATGTGTCTATTACTAGTCATAATTGGTTGCACTTGGATCCCTGGCGCCTGTGTGTCTATAAAGTCATCAGGTAGATTTCAGTGGTAATGTTTGTCACCTCTACTAATTAACGTGACATAAATTTCCATGCTTCCTCCTCAAATATAATAATTCATTTTTTTAATTTGTTGATTTTGTCTGTGTGTATTTCACACAACATCTCAAACCATCTTATTCATCTACACACTCACTTCCAGGTGGCACCCTCTCATACCCCCGCCCACTAGAGCCCTTATACTCGATCATCCTTGCTACTGTTGTCGGCACCCCAGCCATTCCCCACTACTGGTGGATCTAGGCAGCCTATCTAGAGGTCTTTGTTTTAGGAGGGTCAGCTGTTCCTCATCTAGCAGTAATCAGTTGTCAGCATTCCTTTGGATAAGATTGGGGTCTGCTGTTCATTTTCCCAGTTCTATGCTGGGTTACTATCTGGGAGCCCTTTGGTCAATATTGAGAAATTCAGCTGGTAGACAGAATAACTGCTAATATTCTACAGCACAATATGGTAGTATTGTTGGCAGTTAACTAACATAGCTATTTGTTGGGAGCTATTAAACCATTATGTACATAAGCTGTGGCAGGCTTGTTTACTGAGTTTGTGTTTTGCACACCAGTACCTAATCTGCCAAGTCAGGAGAAATGTGTTTATATGGTGGAGCTCACAACAAGTATTTGACCGCTCCTTGACCCTCAGATACAGGTGGGAAAAACAGCTGTTGAAACTAATTGAGTTCTTCTGTATAAAAAGGCAGAGCTGAAATAAACTGAGGCTGCAGTCTCTACTGACAGTCCTCCCAAGTATCTTTTCTGTCTCTTGTTTTTTCTTTCAATCCTCACTCCCCCTTTCAGGTACTGTCCGTCTTGGCCAGCTGGCACCAGCAGCTATTAGAGATGACTTGGGATGTTTTCAACACAGGAATAAAATAAATGTCTGTTGCTATGATAAATGATTGACAGAATTAACACAAAAGGTCTATTTGGGCTTACATTGTGGAGTAGTCCCTGATTGAACAGGCCCATTGCTTTAGGTCTATGGTAAGGGTGCTGAATGGTCCCTAGCAAAAGAGAGAGGGGTCTGCAGTTGTAGCTCAGTGGTGGAGTATTTGTCTAGCCCTGAGTTCAATGGAGGGGCACCAAATCCCAAACTGGGATAGCCCCAAGTGACCCAAAGCCTTCTTTCTTGGTTCTAAAGTCCCACCACCTCCCATCAATGCCGCCGTGAACAGCAGCCCTCTGTCACAGGACGTTTGTGGCACACTGTAGACCCCGCAGCCTTCCCCTGACCCCACCGTCCCTGTCCATCACAGTGCAGATGTATTCTGTTTCCAGAATCCCGAAGTCTGTTTCAACATTGCTCTAAAGAACAACTCCAGAGTCCCCTTTGAGACTACAAACAAAATACTAAAAAATGTTTAAAAGATCTACATCGAACACACAGCGGGGTGGGCAAAAGGCACAGGCACATTCCTATGTGAAGAGGGAGGCAGACCTACCTAATATCCACATCCAGGTGTATTTTTTCCATTTCACCACTAGAGGGCAGAGGTGCCCTTGCATTATTTTTCACCATGCAAGGTGCCCTTGCATTATTTTTCAAAATGCAAGTTTCTTGGCAAAAGAGAGGTGCCTCCCTGAAGTCAGGCCACTTTGCCCCTGGTTAAAGAGGAGGAAGGGTCTCTGCAATAGGATGAGTTCTTTGGGTATATGCCAAGGAGTGTGTATATCCATGTTTGTTGCTGTTCTTTTTACAATAGCTAAGAGATGGAAACTGCAAGGTGCCCTTGCATTATTTTTCAAAATGCAAGTTTCTTGGCAAAAGAGAGGTGCCTCCCTGAAGTCAGGCCACTTTGCCCCTGGTTAAAGAGGAGGAAGGGTCTCTGCAATAGGATGAGTTCTTTGGGTATATGCCAAGGAGTGTGTATATCCATGTTTGTTGCTGTTCTTTTTACAATAGCTAAGAGATGGAAACAATCTAAGTGTCCCTCAGTTGACCAGTGGATAATGAAAATGTGGTTCATTTATGTGATGGAGTTTTACTCAGCAGTTAGGAAAGATGAAATCATGAAATTTGCAGGTAAATGGATGGAACTAGAAACTGTTATACTAAGTGAAGTAACACAGACTCAGACAAAAAATCGACACATGTTCTCCCTCATATGTGGATCCTAGAACCAGACTCTGATAAATAAGTATGCAACCAGAC
>NW_008342003.1:184613-195646 GCF_000622305.1 Nannospalax galili | reverse complement strand
TTAAAAGTACCAGACTGGTGGAACTAACCTTCTTGGATGTTGAACAGATATACTTTGAGGCCTATAATAATTTAGTCAGAGGGACATAAAGGGCAGTTCTTGCTCCTTGCCCTCCTTGGTCGACTAGTTCCAGGGGACTATGAGTATCTCCCAAATGTCCTGTAATTGTGGTGCGTCACCTGTCCTCTTGATCAAGGAGGACGAGGAGACCCCACAAGATGGACTTGAACCAGTGTCCAGTCTACAAAGAGGAAGGTCAACACAGAGGGCACATTTCCTCCATGCTTCCAAGTGAAGCCAACCATGGTCGAGTAGGACATTTGACTTATCTTCACAGAGATGGAACTGGTAAAAGAAAGGAGCCAGGGGCTCCTCCCAAGGCCATGTGAACCCTGAGGAACAGATCATCAAATGACCTTAAGAGTAGAATTAAATTGGTTTATCTGGGCCAACTGTATGTCCTTAAACACCCAAAAGCAGAGTATAACCAAAGATTTAAGGGACCATTATAAGTTTTTAAGAGTCCATATGCATAGCTAAAGGTTACATAACTAGCAACAGTACCAGATAGGAGGTACCTTCTTTTGAGTTCTTGACCAGGATGGCCAAAAGGGATTCCTAGATAGTAACCCAGAATAGAACTTGGAAAATGAACAGCAGACCCCATTCTTATCTAAAGGAATATTGACAACTGATTGTTGCTAGATGAGGAACAGCTGACCTTCCTAAAACAAAGACCTCTAGATAAGCTGACTATATTCTTCATATGGACAAGTAGCGGGGAATGGCTGGGGGTGCCGACAGCACAGCAGGCAGTAGCAGGGATATCAGAGTATAAGGGCTCTAGTTGGGGGAGAGAGGCTACGGGAGGGTGCTACCTGGGAAGTGGGTGTAAAAATAAATTAATTAAAAAAATTTTTTTTAAATAATAACTCTTCAAAGCATAAAATTTGCTCCTTAATAATTGGTGGATGTGGAAAATACTACCATTGAAATCTACCTGATGACTTTATATCCACGCTCAGATGTCAAGGAGCTCAGAAAGTAACTGCCTGTGACTAGTAATAATCAGATATTTAGAGATTAGAAATGCATGTGCAAACATCCAATGTCAATTGCATTGAAAAAGAATTTTTCTATATGAAACTGTGTATTTTAATAGTGAAATGGAGATCTTTTTTAAAGTTTAAAACCTCATTTAATTTTATGGCTTATAGGGTTTATACTGAGTACAATATTGTATAACTGTATTAATTCAACTGTAAACCTAAAAATTTACAGCCAGTTTTGAAGGAGATGCATCTTAGTTCTGGAAATTGTTATTGAATATGTCAATACTGTTGTGATGAAAAAAAAAATGAGGAGGAAGGGTGGGGCAGTACGGATGGTGGGACATGGGAATGACACGGTATGTTCTGAGGGGCAGGAGAGTGGGTTTCCTCTAGGTAAGCTGTCACGGTGGATGTGATGGGTGGGTACAGCAGCAGAGCCCACAGTGGCTTCCCTAGGTAGTGCCAATGGGTCACCAGGGTCAAGATCCACCATTTTAGGATGAAGCTATGTTTTGTTAAAATTTATTTTAGGGACATAATCCATGTTTTCCATTTATAGCTACATGATTTACCTCATTAGGTGGAAAGGACTTTGTTTAAAAGGTGCTTTGATATATTAATGATTATACAGTTTAATCAGAATACAGTATTTATATACTAATCAAGTGAAATTACACCGCATGCAAAGACATCACCATCAAAACACAGTGTTGGGGGCTGCCAAGGAGGCTGGGTTGGTGCAGTGCCTGCCTAAATTTCATGAAGGCCTGAGTTTGATCCTCAACATCTTCGAAAGCAGTCCTGGAGGCGCCGTCAGGAGGAGCTGGACTTCAAGGTCATCCTCGACACTACAGCAAACGCAAGGCTACCCTGGGCCCCAAGCACTTGGGCAGAACATGCTGGTGGAGGGAGCTTGTGGTAAAGGAGGTACTTCACCTCAGGTCGAGAAGAGCAAGAAACAGAGAGGGTCCCAGAACAAAGGACCACACTTGGAGACAGGGACCTACACCCTCAGTGAGACCCAGGATAAAATACTGCTCCCCAGTGCCAAGTTTCCAGTAACCCACACACACCCTGCCCAGCCAAGTACCACATTCTAAATCTGGTAACCTCCCAAAATAACACCACCAGCTGGAAACCTAAGTCAACACATGAGCCAAATGATAGGGCCGTGTCAGTGCCCTGGCTCCAGTTGGAGTGCTCGGGGAGCAAACTAGATGTTCCAAGATTAATCCACAGAGACGCACAAGTCTTGTCTGGCATGGGTGGTGTTTGGGAGAACCACACAGTCATCACCACAAGGTGTTTGTGAGGGCTGCTCCATTCATGGTAACTAATGCAGATCTCTGTAATGAAGCCTTGTGGACTGGGGCAGGACAGGCCCTGGAAACTTAACTAGACAAGAAAAAAAAATAGCTTTATTTGAGAAATAGTAGAGAGAACCTAGAGTGGGTTTTCCATCCCCTGAGCTGCCCTGCCTGTGCAAGGCTATTGCCTGCAGACCTTGTGGGCTAATGCTGAGGGAATCTAAGCAGGGGCCCGGGGGAGGGACTAACCCTGACCCTCATGACAGGAGAGTGCTGGCTCCTCCTATGCTGGTTAATCTACTTTGTCAACTTGATGCAATTTAAAACCACCAGGGAAATGCATCTCCAATGTGTTTTCAAGGAGATTTAATTGAGATGAGCAGCACCCTCCTATGGACTGGGTCCACACCCTGTGCCTTCAGAGGTCCTGAAGGTCTGTGCCCTTTGCCCCCAAAGGTGGAGTCTACTTGTGCATCCACTCCTGCTGGTCCAGCAGGGCTCTTTCCTTACAGACTGTTCTGTGACTGACCTTCCTATGACTGAGTCTCATTCAGATTTCAAATTAAGGGGTTGGAGGGATGACTCCAGGGCACTAGCTGTCCTTTCAGAGAACTCGGGTTCAGTTCCCAGCACCCACATAGTAGCTAACAACCATCAGTAACTCCAGTTCTATGGAATATGATGGCCTCTTCTGGCCTCTGTGGGCATTGCATGTATGTGGTACACTTACATACATGTAGGCAAGGTGGTATTCACCTTTAATCCCAGCACTGGGGAGGCAAAGACAGGCAGATCTATGTGAGTTCCAGGCCAGCTAGGGCTATAGGGAGACCTTGTCTCATAAAACAAACAAAAAGTTTTAAAAATAAAATAAAAAACAAAATTTTAAAAGATTTCTAATCAAATTCTCTATAGCAGGCAAAGCCATCATGATCTTGATGTAACCCTTTTCTTGTTTTTTCTACAAGTTTGTTTTTAGTCTTAAATTTTATTTTAAAGTATTACTCTTCTGATAAACTAAACTATTTTTCTAATAGGTCAAAGATTAAACAATTTAAATTATATACGTACTTTATAAATATATTTTATAAAATTATTTACATATAAATAATGACATTATGTATAGCATATGTATTTATTTAAATAATAAACATCCAAGCTTACTTGCTAAGTCATCCATTCTAGACAGCATAGCACAACAAACAATAACAGTGGACTGCAAAAATGGCTCAGTGGCTAAGAGTGTATAGTGCTCTTGCAGAGGACCTGAGTTCATATCCTAGTGCCCATGTTCAGTGGCTCACAACTGCCTCTAACTTCAGTTTCTGGACTCCACAGGCATCTGGACTCACCCATGTGCACACACACACACACACACACACAATTAAAATATGTCTAAAAACATCAACAGGCTTATATAAGGGCCAGCGTCCCCTAAAGGCAGATCAGCTCCGTCTGCTTCAACCCTGAGCTCACAGACTCAAATATGAAATGACCAGAACAGTGACTCTCACCTGTTTCCTCCCAAGGGGAAAAGAAAAGAGTCAGAAAGGTAAAGGTTTTGCACCCAGGAGTGGAGGGAATTTTCCTGCCCTGCCCCTCCCTGCCTGGTGGCTCAGCCCCAGGACGGCTGGATTGCCCTCTGCCAGGGGCATGTGCTGAGAAATGGTGGGAAGAATGCCCAGGTGGTCCAGTGGGTGGCAATGCTGTATGTGTTCGTTTCCTTCTGTTGCTGTGATAAAACACCTGAACCAAAGAAACTCATTTTAGCTCATAGCTCCAGGTCACAGTTCATTGCTGCAAGCAGGTCACAGGACAGGGCCCTGACACAGTGAGTCACTCCACAATCGAGAAGAGAGAGAATGAACGTGTGCGTGCTTGTGTCGGCTCGCTCTGCCCACTCTTACCTAGTTCAGGAATCCCACCTAGGGAAGGGTGTCACCCATGGTGGGCACGTCTTCGCACCTTAAATAACATAATCAAGACTGTCCCCCACAGACACACCCACAGGCCAACAATCTAGAGACTCTCACTGAGACTCTCCCCAGGTGGTCCTGGATTGTCACTTGGCAGTGAAAACCAACCGTCACAATTCCAACCCTAGCTAACTTGATATACAAACGCTCCACCTTAAGACATAACCTTCAACTTCTCATCTTCAAAACCGCATGTTAATCTCATAATGTAAAATACGGTTCACATTTAAAAGTCCTCATAGTCTTTAAAAAGGCCAACACATTAAAAGTCCAAAGTCTCTTAACTGTGAGCTCCTATGAAACCAGACAAAAGCCGTGTGCTTCCAGTGTGCAATGACACAGAATAAGCTTTCTTACTCCAAAAGGGAAGAACTGGGTCATAAAACAATCACGTCAGAGCAAAACCGAATCTAGCAAGGAAAGACCGAATCCTGCAGCTCCATGCCCAACATTGGAGGGTCATGATGTAATGACTGGACTCCAGTGGTCTTGGGCAGCCCCACCCTCGAGCTCTGCCACCTGCCGCACACATTCTTCCTAGGCTTGGAATGGCCCCACTCCACACCTGGATTGTGTCCCATGGTCCTGGCATCGCCAACACCCTAGGGTTTCCTTTGCAACTGAGGCTTCCCCTTCCCAGCTTCATGCAATGGCCTCCCAGGACCTTTCCAGGAACTCCAATCCCACCACTCACTGCTTAGCCTCACCTGCTCTCCATGACCTCCTCAATCCTCCGTCTTTCCTGGCTTCGAAGCCAGTACCACCAGATGACATTTAGGACACCGCCAATTCTGCTGCTAGCTCAAGGTGTAGCCCAGACCTGTCGGACCACAGCTGTTTCAGCTTTCGTATGCTAAACCTGAGGAAACACGTTCCTAGGCATTTGCTTCTGAGGAGCCTGACATTCCTTCAGCTTAGTCTCCCCCGCTTTAAATGAATTCAGATCCCACAACAAGGACCCTCCTCCAGATGGCTTTCCTCAGGACACAGTCCCCCTTTCTCTAGCACAGTGCAGGAAGTTTTCCCACAGTGGTGCTGACGCCTGTCAACTACAGCTGTTTCTTCAGCACCAGCCTGAATACATTTTCTCTGGGAAAACAATGTAGGCAATCTTAACAGGTCTTGGGCTCTTCTTGTAAATCAACTTTTACAAGCTACTTAAAGCACATAGCTATAATCTTAAAGTATGTTCCTTATTTCTTCCTCATGATCCTTCCTTGCCCTGACCCAGAATAATGTGTGTGTGTGCGTGTGTGTGTGTGTGTGTGTGTGTGTGTGTGTGTATGTGTTGTGAAAATATCAGCGCTGGAAGGAGTGAACTTGGAAACGGTAAACTATACAAGTTTCTTCCTCATGATCCTTCCTTGCCCTAACCCAGAATAATGTGTGTGTGTGTGTGCGTGTGTGTGTGTGTGTGTGTGTGTGTGTGTGTGTGTGTTGTGAAAATATCAGCGCTGGAAGGAGTGAACTTGGAAACGGTAAACTATGCACAGTTTCTGTTGCAAACAGCAGGTAGGCTTGATAACATCTGGTGTTGGTGGCTCTGTCTGTCTGCTGTTCTGGGTCAGAGGGGGTGAAAAGGGGAAGATTCTTCTTTGATTAGACAAGGTTCCTCACTGCTTTTCTGTATCATTCCGGGCATACTGTTTACACAGAGTACACCCTCGGAATAAAGAGAGTACGCCCTCGACTGGAGGAACAGTTCCAAGAGAAATCAGAAAGAACTATTCTGAGAACCGATCAGGCTCATTCCTGTCTAAACAACTCCAAGAGTTAGGCTGTCTTTGTCACTATGACATCCAACACACCCCAGCTCATTTCATTTTAGAAACAGCATTCTGTCATCTGGATATGACATTTATCTGTTCACCTCCCAAGGACATCTTGATCGTTTCCAAGTTTGGGCATTGTGAATGAATTTGCTGTAACATCTACAGGCAGATGAAAGAGTTTTGGTTTACTTGGTTTACTGGGCTCTGGAGAGCTTCCTGGCCAGGTCTCACCCCACTTCTCCAGCCCAGGCCCTGATTGCACTCACAGGTGTATTTGGTTTTATTTTTGAGGCAAAGTCTTACTATACAGTCCAAGGCAGTTCAGAACTTACTGTGTAGCCCAGGCTGGCCTAAAACTTACCTTTCTGCCCTCACTTTTGAGTGCCGGGATTGCAGGAGTGTGCCACCACACCAGCATTCAGGTTTTGTATAGATAGAAGTTTTCAAAACACTTAGGTAAATGGTAAAGAGAGAAATTGCTAAATCATATGAATATGTTCCATTTTGACTTTTAAAATGGCTTTATAGTTGCCCTGTCCCTTCAAGGCCCAGCACGGCCAACTGTGTCCAGATGCAGCACTGACTTCAAGTACTCTCAATTCCAAGACTTAACACACACTACTGTGGGTACATGCAAGGTGGAAGATTACATTCCTGGACAGCACAGGGCCAATTCCTCCACTTCAAACCCCATTAGCCAAATGTGGGTTATTAGAGTGTGTTTGAACTGAGGCGGTTTAGGCAGTTTTCCACTTGCTGGGTTCTACGAAGGCTGGTGAAACATATCCAACTGTGCACCTGTGTATGTAAGAAACCCTGGCTGTTCTTTCCTCCCATGAGCCCCTTGACCCTCTCTCTGCCCTGTTGTGTTTCTATCTTCTGCTCCTTCCTCCTCCTTCCTCTCATGTCCCTCCTCTTCATATCCTCCTCCTCCTCTTCCTCTTCCTCCTCCTCTTCCTCCTCCTCCTCCTCCCCCCCCTCCTCCTCCCCCTTTTCATTCTTCTTCCTTTTTGTCCTAGTTACTTTCTATGGCTGTGATAGAGACACTGACCAAAACCAACTTGGAGAGGAAAGAGTTTATTCAGCTTACATCTCCCAGGTCATAGTTCATCACTGAAAGAACTCAGGGCAGGAACCTGGAGGCAGGAACTGAAGCACAGGCCATGGATGAACACTGCTTACTGGCTTGCTCCCCTGGCCCCTGCTCAGCCTGCTTTCTTATACAGAACAACATGCCCAGGGATGGTACCACCCACAGTAGGCTGGGCCCTCCCATATCTGTTTTTGGACAGTCCCACCTTCTCCTCCTGTCCTGGGCAGCTCCCACTTGCTGATTGACATCATCAAGTAGCTGGTTTTGTATAAAGTCGTACACAGGGACATACTATCCTGACACATCTATCTGCTGTGTGATCCTAGAGAAACTTCTCACTTTCTGAGATGACATTTCACACCTCCTGTCTTGAACCCACCCCCATCAGTTCCTCCCTCCTCACTGTGTCCTGACTTTTGTTGACTTTGGGGTGGAATCTAATTTTCATAAAGTCCAGGGTTGGGGATGTATAGTTGGTGGTAGAATGCTTGCCTACAATTATAAGATTTGATATCCTAGGACTATCAGATAAATATCAAAATTTCCATTGGCAAACACTGTTCTGATTTCTGTCACCACGGATGAACTCCATTTGGACTTTGTGTAAAATGAATCATTTATAATACACTTTTTCATACTTTTTTGGTATCTGGATACACGGGATATATACATACATACATTATGTATGTATACATACAGCCACTTGGTGTTAGTGGATCTAGTGGGTGTGAACACTGGGTAGGGCTGGCCAACCAGACACAAATATTATCTATACATGTTTGTGAGAGAGCGACTGTAGCCTAGGCTGTCTGAAACTCACTATGTAGCCCTGTCTAACCTCAAACTCACAGCAATCCTCCTGCTTCAGCTTCCCAAGTACTGGGATGATACTTCTGGTTTCTGTACAGCATTTTCTAGATTAACCCATGCTGTTGTGTCTCTCAGGGTTTTTATCCCTAATGGTCCATTGTGTGTAATGTATTCACCCAGTGGAGGCATGGGTTGTTTCCTGTTTGGGGCTGCTACACACAATGCCACTGTGAACAATGGGTATACGCCGCTGTGAACAATGGGTATATGCCGCTGTGAACAATGGGTATATGCTTCTGTGAACAATGGGTATATGCCACTGTGAACAATGGGTATATGCTTTTGCAGAGCTAGACTTTCCTTTTCTTGCTGACTTCCATTTGGGGTCTGTTTCTCCTTGAACTCCCTAGGCTGGGTAAGCATGGGCTTAGCTGTATAAGCAGGCATCTCTTTTAGACCTTCCCCCTAAGAGTAGAGTGAGAGAATTCCTTTTGCTTCCTCCCTGTGACAAACTCTGGCCTGTCAGTCACTCAGTGTTAGTGGATCTAGTTGGAGTAAACACTGGGCGGGGCTGTCCAACCAGACACAAACAAGGGCAGCTGCTGCTGTGGGTCATACTGTGAGCGCTGAGCCTCCACATCCTTCTCTCCTGTGCACACACGGCTCTGTTCTTGGCCAAACCCTTCCACTACATGAATCATGCACCTTTTTAAGCCTCGTGCTTACACACATATCCACAAATCTAAGTCTTGGCATCACAAAGCTGCCACCCCCTTTCTTGGCACACACGGGAGCCTGACCTACAGCACAGGGTGGCCTTTCCTGCAACCTCCCAGAGTTCAACACTTCTGGCTTCTTTGTTCTGGGACTGGTCCGCACACCCCAGGAGCCACTGAGTCATCCACCTGAGGAGGGCTGTGTCGATCCTAACCTTTCTGACAGTGGACCAGCTGGGCTCGAACCACCAGCCCGATCGGCTCTTGTAAAGCAGGGGATGCCCAAATGGACACAGCTTCTCCAGGTTGTGACGGAAATAAGGGGTGTGGCCTGGTTCTCAGAGACCCGGGCCACCCGGGCTAGGAGGCCTGAGGTGGCCCAGACCCCAGCTGGCCCCTGTGGCAGCGCGGTAGTGAGCGGTAGTGTCCGGCTGTTCCTGGGCAAGCTGCTGAGGGACGCATTCCTTTTGCATCACCTGCGCCCCGGTCCTAGTCTGGATCCTCTGTTCCTCCGGTCCCTCCGCACTGCGTCTTCTGGCGCTCGGCTGGGCAAGGAAGGGGTCCGAGCGCCCCGCAGCACTGCGCGCCTGGCGCATCCATCCCAGGCAGAGGCGTGGTGGCCTGCGGGCTGGAGGTGCGCCCGGGCTGGTCCTGGGCGAGGGGCGCGATGCCCTCCGGGACGCCCGGGCCCCCTGGGTGGCTCCCGCACTCCCCACCGTGCTCACCGTCACCACCGCGGTGGACGTCCTGGGCAACCTCCTCGTCATCCTCTCGGTGCTCAGGAACCGCAGGTGAGTAACCGTGCGTCCGCTGCGCTGGTCAGGTTTCGGACCCGATGGAGAGCCTGGATTCTCTCCCGGCCAGGCGCCCCCGCAACTTCATTCCATCCAAGTCCCAAACTCTGGGTCTGGGCTCAGAAGTTACGGGAGTGCTGGGTCCAGCAGGCGCAGCCGCAGTGCAGCTGTCCAGGACGCACTGGCACGCGACTCCAGTGGGAACTGAGAAGGTTTTTTTGGCAGGGCGTGGGCCCCTTGGGAACCCACACAGCTGCCTGTGGCCTGCAACTGGCCTGCTAGGTGGGACCCCATTTGGCATAGCCGCTCAGCACCTGGACAGACACCTCTCTCCCTCCCTGGCCGGACTGTGATTCTGGATACTAGGTGATCAGAAAGCACTTGCTGGAGTGAATAGATGCGGAATTCTGCTGGGCTCTGTCATTAACCCATCCGGTCACCTGAAGACCCAGTATCAGGGAAACAGAAAGTGCAGAGATGCTTGGACTGAGCTGAACTTCTTCGCGTTAAAACACACTTTTCAGAAAACAGAAATTGTTGGGTTTACTGTGAAAATCAAAACAATGATTTGGCTAAATCAGGTGGCAATTCTGAAAATACTTTTCCTTTTCAATCTAGTCCCAGTTCAACTTTGCTGGGCTCTGGTCTGTAAGTTAGCAACACCAGAGGACCGGTGAACAGGTGGGAGGAGCCCCTGGGAGTTCACCTCTGAACTCATCCACAGAAGGTCTCTGGAGCCCACTGACCAGCTGAATGAATCTAGGAGGGACCTTGTTGACTGGTCAATTTTGTGATTTTTGTGATTCATTATCTTGGGTGTTAGTGGCAATTCAATATTAGTGTGAATTAAAATAAAAATAAACAGTGGTGTAAGCCTAAAAATGCTTACTAATGTGCCAGCCTTTTTTTTTTTTTTTTTTTTTTTTTTTTTTTTTTTTGTCTTTTTGAGACAGGGTCTCCCTGTAGCTGCAACTGGCCTAGAACTCTCCATGTAGACCAGGTTGTCCTTGATGACAGAGATCTACC
Source organism: Nannospalax galili (assembly GCF_000622305.1). NCBI lineage: Eukaryota > Metazoa > Chordata > Mammalia > Rodentia > Spalacidae > Nannospalax > Nannospalax galili. The sequence continues at coordinate 185,100 of NW_008342003.1, read as the reverse complement.
TGTCTCTGCCTCCTGAGTGCTGGGATTAAAGGCAAAGGTATGCACCACCGTGCCCGACTGGTGCCAGGCCTTTTGGCCAAGTCATATTTAGTAAATGATTATAAATGTTTGGAAGGAAGAAAGCCTGAGATTTGAGGGTTTTCATCTGTAGAAGAAGTGAAAGATGGAAACATGAGCTTTTAGCCAGCCCGTGACAGGCCCAACATGGTTAAGCAGTGGCTGGCATCCGAAATACCTTTTCAAGACTTTACTGCATCGTTTGAAAAAAAGATAAGCACTAGGAAAAGAGTAAGTTACTATCTGAAAACTTCAGTAGTTGATTATACTGCCCCAGTGCAGTCACCCCACAGGTTCATCCTGTACAGGAGGGAGTGGCAGAGCTCGGGCTTTATCCCTGCGGGGGGCTCCGCAGCCCTCCAAGTTCTCACACTTCGCTCCCTGACCTGTTGGTGCCTGAAGAAATGCAGCCCCACACCAGAGAAATAAA
>NW_008342003.1:182329-184572 GCF_000622305.1 Nannospalax galili | reverse complement strand
GGGGGGGGGCCTGGGGAGGGCTGCCACAGACATACAACTTAACCAGGTTTTTGTGGGGTTTTCTTTTTTTGAGGTTTTAGGCCTGGAACTCAAGGTGATGCCCGTGCTAGGCAAGTACTCTATGAGCTACCCCTAACTGGTTTTCATATGACTGTTGGTTTTATTGGTGTTAGTCACTTTTTTAAATGTAGTATTGTCTTAAACTAAATGACCTCAAAGAGAAATTTTAAAAGGGTTTTGAAAGCCTGAAGTGCTTTGGAAAGGCAGCACCTGTACACTCTCTAGTAGGCACTTTACAAGTAAAGCGTTCAGACTTGCCTTACGAACAAAACTATCTCAGACTTTGTATACTTAGAAATCGGGCTCTGTAGCTGCATTATATTAGTTACTGTTCTCATTTCTATGACAAAATACCAAAGCAACATAAGGAAAGAAAGTTTCCTTTTGGCTCTCAGTTTGGCGGTGCAGCCCATGGTGGGGGGAGAGCACAGTGGCAGGAGATGCAGCAGCTGTCACACCGTCGGTCAGGGAGCAGCTGCGTGAGCCCTGTGCTCAGCTCACCTTTATCCCTTCCAGGACCAACCGCAGCCCATGCGGTGGTGCCTCTCATATTTAGGGTGGGTCTTTCCACATCAATTTAACCCCATCTAGAAGCTTCCATGTCCCCCAGACATGCCCAGAGATTTGTCCCCTAGGTGATTCTAGACCTGTCAAGATGACAATATTAACCCTCACAAGTATTAAGAAAATAGGACTAGGGTACAGAGACCACATGTTTCCAGTCACCAAGACGCTCACCCCTCAGAGGCCCCAGCATGCCTCCCAGGAGACCAGAGGATCCCCTACTGACTGTTACAGCCCAGTTGCTCTGTGGGGCAGATCCCTGCTGCTGTGGACAGTGAGATCCCTCTTCAGGCCAGGGGGCCTCCCTGACCACGAGGGGCAGGTTCAGAGTACTGACCACTTAGAGAGAACCAGGCCTGCGACTCCCTGAAGCCCTGCCCAGCACTGGGTTGGCACCTCACACCCTGCTTTCTGGGAACTTGCGAGGCTTCCCCTCACCACCAGCATTTGTCCCTTATGATGGTTTTTCCTTTTTTTTTTTTTTTTTTTTGGTCTTTTTGAGACAGGGTTTCCCTGTAGCCCCAGCTGTCCTGGAACTCACTATGTAGACCAGGCTGCCTCTGCCTCTGGAGTGCTGGGATTAAAGGCGTTTGCCACCACCCCAGCTGTCCCTTGTGATTTTAATCCTCCTCTCTTGCTCTTCTGGTACATTCCTCTATCAAGTTCTCTCCCCTCCCATCTCCTTCCCCCCTACCCCCGCCTCTTCAGCCCTCCCTCCCCCTCCCTTCCCTCCTACCATCCCCTCCTCTGCCCTCGCCCATCCTCCCTTTCTTTCCTGGTCCTTGGGTCCCTTCTGTCTTCTCATCCTCCCCTCCCCTCTCTACAAGACCCTGCTGCCCTCCTACAATCCACCTCTCTCTTTCCCTTCAACTTACACCTGCAGATGCATGCCAGAAGTCTCCTGTTTTAAGTCCCCTGAACTCTTCGTCTCTGACCCACCTCCATCTCTTGCTTTCTCCTGTCTACTTCCCAGGTCTCCTGCTCCCTCCCCAGCTTTCTAGAATCTTCCTCCTCTGCTCTGTGGGACATCCAGACCACACACTCCCAGGACCCCCATCCCTCACTTAGCCTGACACAAATTTCCGGGCCTTCTTTCTCTCCTTACCTCCCAGGTACCTGACCCCCAAGAGTTCTTTCTGGTTCCTTCTTTTCTGTCATTCCAAAAGGCTTTGCCTGGCTGTCTCCGTCCGCACCACACTCCTCTCCCTGAGCTTACAGTTGAATCCCCTCTCATCTTCACTCTGGTGTTCTTCCCTGACGGCCCCCCTGCCCCTTCCCCTTGGGCCTGCTACCCCGATAGTCCCTAGCCTCCTCCAGAGTCCGAGCACAGTCTCCCTGAGCAGCTCCCATGCCTGTTCGGAGGCCTCACCTCCTAATTCATGCCTAGCCCCATGCCACATGGTCTGCTGCCACATCTCTCGCAGCCCAGACTGTCTGACATTCCAAGGAGGTGCCCTGCTCTTCCACCTCCCAAATATATGCCCCCCCTTCCCAACCCTCCCCATTCAGCCTTAAAGTTTGTTATCAACACTGTGAATAGTTAGGATTGGTCTCTTCAAGCTTCCATGACATCCTGTACCCTCCCAAAGACAGCAACTTCCTCTCCATACTCTCTCTCT
>NW_008342003.1:174306-182257 GCF_000622305.1 Nannospalax galili | reverse complement strand
TCTCTCTCTCTCTCTCTCTCTCTCTCTCTCTCTCTCTCTCTCTCTCCTTCCCTCCCTCCTTCTCCACTCCACTCAACTGAAGGAAAGCAGAAACTTTTACTCTACTCTGTCCTGTAGTGTGAACTAAACATGCCTCTGAGACATGGATATGGGTAGACAGTAGGCACACAGTAGGACAGGAAGAGCTGCTACTTCAGGAGGTGGTGGAGACCTAGGCTCAGTACTCAGCCTGACAACTCAGTCCACAGTGATAGAAACACTGACCAAAGCAATTTATAGAAGGAAGAGTTTATTTGGGCTTACAGTTACAGGGGAATTACAGTCCATCATGGCAGGGAGGCATGGTGGCAGAAGTGGCTGGAGGGGGCTGGAGCAGGAGCAGCAGAAGCTAAGCTCTCACATCATCACACAGGCACAGGAAGCAAGAGAGCAACTGGAGATCTGGTAAGGCTTAAGAACTCTCTAAGCCCACCCCCAGTGACGTGTTTCCTCTAGGATAGCCACCCCGTCTAAAACCTCCCAAAACAGCACCATCATATGGAGACAAAATGTCCAAACACTTGGAGCTTATGGGGGCATTTTCATTCAAACCACCACAACCACGATTCTCTGAAATTGTGGCTTAGTGGGTAAAGTAGTTGCTGTGCAACTGCAAGGAGTGGAGTTCAAATCCCCAGCACTCACACAAATGCAGGGCAGGAGTGTTGGCCTGACTAGGATTCCAGCACGCAGGAGGCAGGCAGAGACCAGGAGTTCTTGGTGGGAGTGGCTAGCTGGACTAGCTGAATCAGTGAGCTCTGGGTTCAGCAGGAGACTCTGCCTCAGTAGACAAGGTGGATACAATAAGGAAAGACACCCAATGTCAATCTGTGCTCTACACATGCCTACATGTGTCCACACACATGCATACACACATGCATACCACACACACACACAGAACCAAGCTGCCTATAAAACACAGGTTTGGGGACAATAGAGATGACTCAGTGGTTAAAAGCACTGGCTGCTTTTGTAGAGGACCCAGGTTCGGTTCTCAGCACCCACATGGCAGCTAACAACCACCCATCACTCCTGTTCCAGGGAATCCAAGGCCCTCCTCTTCTTCCATGGGAATTGCACGACACATGTGTACTTTTAAACATGCAAGCAAAACACTCATACACATCAAATAAAAATAATAATATATTCTTTAAAAATTTTTAAAAACCACAACCTTCTTGCCATTACCCACCCCATCCTACAGTCCCCAGAACACAAGAGCCCAGAGAACTGTGTCCCGTCAAAGCACCCAAACATATGCTCTCTCAGTAGACAGGAGCTCCAGCAGCATCTTCTGTCATCCCTGGTTTTGTCAGCAAACTCACCCTGAGTTCCTGGGTAGGAGTCAGGAGATGCAGTCTGACAAGCGACTCAGCAGGGGTAAAGAGGTTTTCTCGGAGAGAAAGTGGACACACTAGCATTTCTAGAGTGTTTGCAAGGCAGAAGGACTCCAATGGCTGACAATGGGATTTCAAGGGACATGTGGAGCACTTACCTGTACAGGGTCTGCCCTCCCCACACCAGCAAAGCCAGTGCTCCACCCCAGGGCCCAGTGGTACTCAGGACCGTCATCACCTCGTATTCAGAATCAGTTTGTCTACAAGGTGCTGGTGGGCCGTCCTTCCCTCTGCTGCTGTGAATGCCCGTTTTCAGAGCAGACACTGTGGGTGGTCTCTTCCCTTTTCCCTTCTCTGTAAAGATGCGAGTGATGCCTGAACAAGAAAGGTGGTTGGATACAAGGTGCCCTGGATAAAGGTCCTTGAAGGCCTGAGGAGACATGCTCAGTAGGCCCCAGTCCCTGCTCCCCAGGAAGTACAGAGGAAGGGGAGCCGGCTCCAGTCAGGGCCAGGCCTCTCACCACTCACCTATCAGGACGCTGCTTCATGCCAGGGGCCTTGTGCTGCTGAGTAAGCTACTCTGGGGTGTTCCTTAGCAGCTGAAGACCAAACTGGGCTCCCCTGGCCTCCCTCCTTAATGTTTCTAAAATTTTAGCTTCACATTTCAGCTCTGAGTACAGTTTTTAAAATCCTGTGATTATGTCTTTAGCTGCTCTTAATCCTTCCTCTGGGGAGCTCTCTGCACCTCGGGAGCACAGAGACCTTCATGTCCAACCACCCTCATTTCCGCGCGCAGGAGCACGCGCTTGGACATGACTCGCAGGACCAGCAGATGGTGTGGCCGCTGCAGTTCACAGTGGAAAACACGTTCTGCTGAGAGGTGAGAGCCAGGGAGGCGGCAGGTGCACTGGAGCTTACAGTCTGCAGTCAGACTCCTCCATCCTTGTCCTCGTCCACCAGGGTACTGCCGCCATGGTGGATGGCAGGCTTGAGTGAGGACATCTATGACGTTCCCTGAGGATGAAATCAGCAAACTTCCCACGTGGAAACGACACACGAGGCTACATTTCTTGTCTTACCTCACAGGGATCCTGTTCTGACCCATGAGCCACCGTCTCTGTTCTTTCAACACAACTTCTAAGATAAAAACAACATTAATAAATGACAGCGATCATGACTGTGGTGATTAATACTGTTACTGTCACGGAATCAAAGAGACACACCTGTGTGGGAGTTTCTTATTAGGGTGATTGAGGTGGGAGATCCACTCTAAACATCGGTGACACCATTTGTTGGCCTGGGTCCTGGACCTAATACAAAGGAGAAGTTAGCTAACCACGTGCATTCATCTCCCTCTGATTCCTGATTGTGGATGCAATGTGACGAGCTGCCTCAGCTCCTGCCACCAAGCCTTCCCCTCCATGATGAACTGCACCTTGGAACTGTGAGCCTAGATAAACCCACCCTCTCTTCCTTCCTTCCTCCCTCCCTCCCTCCCTCCCTCCATCCCTTCCTTCCTAAGTTGCTTTTGCCTGGGTATTTTATCACAGCCACAGAAAGTAACTAAAACGGTGACTAAGTATTTCTTATGGGTCAGATAGAAATCTTCATTTTAGAAAGACAGAAAAAGGGAGAGCATTAGTACGAGGGGAGATGGAGGAAGAGGAAGGCATAGAGGGTGAATATGGTCAAAGTACAGGCTATATTGACTGAAAATGGACAGCTAACCCAGCACTCTATCCAAAAGTATGTTATACCAATAAAAAGTAAATAAAGACAGGGGAAAAAGAGAGACCACAAACAAACTTGTCATCTAAGGGATATTCCCGCCCCAGTGTTATTCCATCTCCTGGAACACAGAGCTGACTGAGAGCAATGATAGAATTCCCTGTGAGTCACTTTTCAGCTGCTGTGATAAAAAATAACATCAACAAGTGACTTGTAGAAGAAGGCTCCTTTTGGCTCACAGTTCCGGAGCGCTGAGTGGGCAGCAGGAGGCGGCTGAGGGCTCACGTCCTCAGTAGGGAGCACAAAGCAGACCAGGATGTGGGACAAGGGTGTGAACTCTGAAAGCCCACCAGGGACACGCGTCCAGCAAGGCTGCGCCTCCTAAAGAGCCCACGCCCCATTCACGGGCCTGCTTCTGTTTTTGTGGTAAAAGTCAGCTGTTTACTTTTGACCTTTACCCGACTTCCATTCTCCTCTAGTTTCCTCTTTTCTGGTTCTCCATCCGTCCACTATCTTTTGTAAGATGAGCAATTCACAGAATCCGGATCCTTCCTTACTGTTGATTAAACCCAAAGGATTCTTACGAATGCTGAGCCACGCTATGTAAGCGCACGCCAGCAAGTCTAGGTGGCCTCTCAGTTGCTATTCTGCAGTTACTATTATGTTTAGTAAAGTAACCTGATGCTACCTGTCAGAGTTCCCAAATGAGCTCTTTCTGCTGGTCCTGCGACAGTGTGTCCTGACAACATCCCAGCTAGTCCTTCAAGTGTGTTTCCTCTGATGGCAAATACGTCTCATTCCTTTAAGTTGTTGGAATGTCACCGGTCGCACTTTCCTATTCACTGCCAGTTTATGTAACAATCCTTTTTAAAACCAAGGCAAAGACAGTTCCAAGTCAGCCCTTCTAAGGTTCATCCTGGCACCCTGAGGGGTTTTGGGAAGAAAACAATTCCTGCCCTCTAGGAATTTGAGAATCTAATTATGAGTTTACTTTAAACACATTTGTTACTTCAGTACTTGTAAGGGAATCAAGGTTTTAATAAATAATCTGCTCAATCTCTTCAGTTATTTGTGCCCTAAGTGTGATTAGAATGTCTCCCATGACTAATATTGAGAGTATTACTATTTCTTGTGACATTTTCCCCACACAATCCCACTAGAGATGCTGTTCTTGGACGGAGCCAGTCTGTCACAGGTCTTAGTGAATGGTCCCGCCTGACCAACCCCATCTCCTCTCACCGCCCACGCCTCAGTCTGACTGGGAGATGTCCAGCTGCTCGCAGCACCTTGCTCAGATCTGGACTGCACTGGCTGCTGTCCTGTGTTGGCAGCTCCTCAGCAGGGCCAGTGTCTTTCTCCCATACTCTGCCGTCCCTGAGCACAGCAGACACTCAGTAAATGTCCTACATGTATGAACAGAGGGGGGAATGGAAGAAGACCTCGAGCCACCAGAGGCTTAACCCTGTCCACAGGGACAGGCCACCTGCCCCATCCCTGTCCTCCACTTCACCACATCTTGCTTCCACTGTCTTCCCTGTGAGACCCAGCACGTTGAAAGTGTTGGGAGTGTGTCTACATCACTTCACTAACCTCCTGGCAGAGTCAGAGCTACTGCTTAGAAGACAAGGCAAGACCTACGGAGGGACTGACTCACAGAAGTGCATCCCTTTCCTGCGCTGCCCTTCAGCTCAGTGACTGGGCATTTTAAATACAAATGAACTCTCCTGAGCACAGAGGGTGAGTATAGAGAGGAGGGGCAGGGCGCCGTGGCTTTGCCTCTCGGAATTCTCCTATCTCATGAAGACTAGACAGTGCTAGCTAACCAGCACTAATGAGCTCTTTCCTGCAGCACCACATCCTGAGAAATGCAACTCCCTGAAAAGAGACAGGAGGAGGAGGGACTGTGGTGGCTGCATGGGTGGAGAGGTATGCTTTGCCTGTGAACGTAGGAGGGGGTCTACCTCAGAGAGCAAATCCTTGCTGTGGAGGTCTCTTCCCACTAGTGCACCCTATCTGTGTGACAGAATCGGTCACTCCATGACTCGTGATATAGACGCTCACTCCAAGTCAGCGAACAGGGTAAAGAGCAGCTGTGTGCAGACTGTCCGACTTCTCACCTGGCTGGGGAGGGAGTAGATGCTGAGGGTCCTCTGGACTCTCATACAGATGAGCCCACACAAGAACCAAAGTCACCTAATTGTGAACAGTGCCAAGAAAGCCAAAGACAGTAAGATCACTGGGCAGACGACTCCAGAAGGAAAAGGTTGATTTTGGCCCTTCAGGAACAGCAGGCTTAGTAGGAGAGAGGAATTGAATCACTTTCCGCGCAGCGCTGGACGTGTTCTGCTCACTATTTACAAGCTATTTGCAGCCTCTGGGGAGTTATTAGGGGACAAGCTGCACTGACAGCACAGACCTCGCCTGGCTTTCCCAGGGAGCAGCTGGCAGGTCTGGCACCAGTTCCCAGCACACTTGGCCTTCTCTGTCCGCATTCGCACATGCCAAGAGTCTGTTTTCTGTCCCTCCAGGAGCCACCAGACCCTGCGGCAACCAACCTCCCTGTGTTGGCAGAAGCAGTGTTTGCAGAAACAAAACATATGGACTGTGTAGGTGGGGGAGGAAGGTGTTCAATAGAAAAAGATGGAGTTGGGACTTATGAGGGAGTAGTCACACAGAAAGTTCAGTAACTGCCTGAATCCCCCTGACCAGAAATGAGCAGAACCAAGCTCATCCCAGGCTGCTCTAACATTCAGCACCTCCTGCAAACTTCTAGAAGGGGTTTAAAGCTCTAGGACAAAAGTAATTATGATCCTAGTTGAGCTGAAGCCAGGAAACTTGAGAAGGAGCTCTTCGCTCCCTGGGAGCCAGTGCAGTCTGAGCAGGTGTCCACTGCTTTTATCATTACTGTAACAAAATGCCTGACACAGGCAACTTCAGCAAAAAAAGGTTTGTTTTGACTCATGACAGTTTGAGGACTGTCGGGAAGGCCTGGTGGCAAGGCCAGGGGCAGCTGCTCACATTGCATCCGAAGTCAGGAAGCAGAGGCTGAACTGTGGTGCTCAGCTCACTCACGTTTTCCTTTTTATTCAGTCTAGGACCCCAGTACCTGGGATGGACCGCTTATGTTCGGGGCAGGTCTCCCCTGCTCAGATAGCGCAGTCTAAAGACTCCCTCACAGACATACCTAGAGATGCATCTGTCTCTTACGTGATTCTGAAGCTTGTGAGGTTGACGGTGAAGAACCATCACAGAGGGTTGGCCTGAGGCTGCTGGCTGACCCACCAGCATGGCCAAATGAAACTCAAAGACCAGACCCGCACCCCAGACAGGTTAGATTCCAGGCCTTTCCTCAAAATGACTGAGAGAAAATGGCAGTTTTAACCCACAAGGCAAATAAAGCCTAAAGAGCAGAGTAGAAAGGAAGACCAGCAGCCTGTGCAGGACCTGCCTTCCGGAGAGTTCTCAGACACAGGGCCACGCTCCATTCTCTCCCCTTACTCCTTGTCCAGATGCCCAACTCTCCATCCAGCTCTACCCTGGCTCTCTGGGATCCCTCCTGGCTCTGGATGCAGGTGTGATCCTGCTGCACTGAGAACTTCCAGGATGCAAATGGACTTCTTTTCTCTCAGTTCTGAGTCGGGCTGACCCAGAGTCTCTACGGCTAAAATAAGCACTTCAAGACGACTTCCAGGCCTCCAACTCTGTTCCACTCAGTCTTCTTACATGTGTGATGAAAGTGTGTGTCAGGACCAGGGAAGGCTGGGGGCAACACTTTCCCATCCATATGTTTAATATCTGCAAGTGTGGAACCTGCTTCACCTGAACGTCTGACAGGTGAGTTTCCACTTGCCGGGCTCCAAGCCTCCCAGAGCTCAGGCTGGCCTCTCCCCTCCCCGCCTGATGCTCTGGGCCCCAAGGTGGTCATATCAGCCCTGTGGAATGAAGGCAGATACACAGGAGAAGTGGGGCATCCACATCCTGGCCAGTCTGGAAGTTCCTTCTATAAGTTCACCCAGCTGTGCACTGAGTTCAGCCACCCTACGACAGGCAGCACGGCTTTTGCCACAAGGTGAGAAGCCAGAAGACTGATAAGATCAAGCCTCACGCAAGCTGTACCACCAAGAGCCCCTGACAGGGGACAGCCTGCTGTCTTTTGAACATGCAGCAGATGTTCAGAAAGTACAGGGCTTGGTGGCGGATGTGGCATTAGGCCTGGAGCTGCTCTTGCCCTGAGCTTCATGGTGAGGAACTCCCAGGTTCCTGGTGATTCACTCATGATGCACTGCTAGCCTCTGCACCACTCTGGGGGCCTGCCAGGATGGTTACATGGCTGCAAATGTGGACCCTGAACAAGGCACATGAGGAAAACCAGAAACACCAGCTCCCGCTCTGAAGTGCAATTCACAGGAACAAAATCAACTTTACAGACACTTAACGCAGCACCCCACGCACAGAAAGAAGACACAAGAGGAGAGAGGTGGACAGGAAGGCATCTGAAGAGAGGCAGCTGTGACAGCATCACCTTCCTGAATTCCAGGGTCCACTTTCCACATGTGCTGGCGTGTAAGCGATGCCAGGTTCACATGCCTCCGTGCCTGTCCTGGATGCAGTTATTGGAGAGCACACTCCTCTGGGCATGCCTCTCAATCTCACAGCTGTACCACAGGTAGGATCTTTATTCCCACTTTGCAAATGACCAAGAGGAGCCTTTGAGAGCTCAAGTAACTCACCTGCGTAACGGTGGTAGAGTAGCAGGTGCAATCTCAGCACTCAAATCTGTCTCTAAATACCACTTGTTTTCCATTCCCAGGGCTGCAAGTAGTCCAGAGAGGCATAAAGTGGTTGCG
>NW_008342003.1:159215-174203 GCF_000622305.1 Nannospalax galili | reverse complement strand
TGTGTGTGTGTGTGTGTGTGTGTGTGTGTGTGTGTGTGTGTGTATCCGTGTATGGGCGTGTCTGTGGGTGCATGCGCATGTGTGCACAGGAGTGTGGAGGTCAGCCTTAGGAATGCCCCTTGTCCCCAGGCGCTGTCCACCTTGTGTTAGAGACAGGACTCTTGCTGTAGTGGAGCTCACTGATTAGGCTCTAGGCAGGTGAGCGAGCCCCAGGCATCTGCAGGTCTGGCACCTCCAACACTGGATTATAAGTAGTATCACCAAGCCTGGCGTTTTAAAATCTGAGCTGGGACTTGAACTCAAGACCTCATACTTGAGTGGCATGTGCTTTACCAGCCCAGCTACCTCCCCTGCCCCTGAATGTTGTGAGGAGCAGGAATCTCGAGGCCCATGCTGACTGTCTGTCTGTTCTCCGCCTCAGGTAATTTGCTTGTGGTGAGTCTGGCCTTGGCTGACTTGGCCTTGTACCCTTACCCGCTGATCCTCGCTGCCGTTATCTACGATGGCTGGGTGCTGGGCGAGGTGCGCTGCAAGGCCAGCGCCTTTGTGATGGGCCTGAGTGTCATCGGCTCAGTCTTGAGCATCACAGCCATCGCCATCAACCGCTACTGCTGCATCTGCCACAACCCCGCACCCTACCACCGTGTCTGCACGCCCTGGCACGCCCCCGTCTACATCGGCCTCATCTGGGGCCTCACTCTGGCGGCCACAGTGCCCAACTTCGTGGGGTCCCTGGAGTACGACCCACGCATCTACTCCTGCACCTTCACCCAGACGGCCAGCGCCCAGTACACGGCGGCAGCGGTGGCCTTCGGCTACTGCGCATCTGGGCGCTGGTGCTGCGGGCCGCAGGAAGGCCGAGTCCAGGGCAAGCTGCGCCTGCGGCCTCCGACGTACAGAGCCGCCTCGCCACGATCGCAGTGCTCCTGGTCTTCGCCGTCTGCTGGGCCCCGCTCAACCACATCGGCCTGGCCATGGCCTTCAGCCCGAGGATGTGGCGCCCCGGGTCCCAGAGAGGCTCTTCGTCACCAGCTACTTCCTGGCCTACTTCAACAGCTGCCTCGACGCCATCATCTACGGGCTCCTGAACCAGAACTTTCGCCGGGAGTGCAAGAGGATCCTCTCCACGCTCCGCAGCCCTGGACGCTGCTTCAAGGGTGCTTCCAGCAGCTCCTATGTGGACATGCCACAAAACCCGGGGCTACCTGCTGCCTGCCCTTGCCTGGTCCTGGAGGGTGCTCTCTAGCCCTGCAGGAGGGTGCTGTCTACCTGCATGGCTGTCCAGGAGGGTGCTCTCTACCTGCACGGCCGTCCAGGAGGGTGCTCTCTACCTGCATGGCCGTCCAGGAGGGTGCTCTCTACCTGCACGGCCGTCCAGGAGGGTGTTCTCTACCTGCATGCCACACTGAGACCAGCAGCCTGCCAGTGCTCTCTACCTGCATGGCCGTCCAGGAGGGTGCTCTCTACCTGCACGGCCGTCCAGGAGGGTGCTCTCTACCTGCACGGCCGTCCAGGAGGGTGCTCTCTACCTGCACGGCCGTCCAGGAGGGTGCTCTCTACCTGCACGGCCGTCCAGGAGGGTGCTCTCTACCTGCACGGCCGTCCAGGAGGGTGCTCTCTAGCCTGTATGGGCAGAGCTGCAAACCTGTAAGGAGAAAGGCCACAGTGAGACCAGCAGCCTGCCAGACCACACCCACACAGTCACAACCCACAAATGGTAGAACCCATGTTGTATGGACAGCCTCCCGACGCCATGGGCACAAACCTGCAGACACTCTGGGTGGCATGTCGGAAAAGGGAGGGACAGCCCAGAGAAGGCAGAAAAGGCTGGAGCAGAAATCGAGTCCTACCCGGAGCTGTTCTTCTCCCTCTAGTCTTGACCTGTGGCTGATGCCTCCCCTTCGCTGGAGAGCCAGCAGAAGAGACCACTTCTGAGTAGCTGGGCCGATGACGGAGCAGAGACTGCAGTGAGAGGTTAGGCACTGCTGGGAACCAAGATGAGGACCGTGCACAGGGTCCTCCCACTAACCTCCACTACACAGTTACCACACTACATACGGGATCTTTACACTCCAGACACATGTACACCAAATACATGGCACACATCAAACACACACACACCACACGCACACATATATATATTAGACACCACACATTAGATACATACACCACACATACATATCACACACGTACACCAAACATATATACCAAATACACACCACATATCACACACATATACCCTACACACATATATACCAGACACACCACACATTAGACACATACACCACATACATACACACCACACATATATAGCATACATACACACACTTCACATATATAGCATACCTACATATACCACATACATACACTAAACATGCTTCATACCACACACATGTACACTAAACACACCACACATATACCACACACTGTATATACAAGCACCATATACCACAGATCACACATGTACCACATCACGCACAAGGACACCAGACACATGGACGCCAAACACCACACACATATACCATACACTGTATACATACACAGCATGCACACAACACATCACAGACATACACACCAAACATACCATATATACACCACACAACCCCACACATACACCTCACATCATATACCACAAATATTTATACATACATATATATATATATATGGAGTCTAGCTTCATTCTTTTACACATGCAGTGTTACAGTAACACTCGTTGAAGAGATGGTCCTTTCCCTATTTATCATCTTGGCATCTTTGTCAAATCTGGAATAAGAGGAAATCGCCTCACTTTACTGACACTGTATAACAGGTCCACATGTGACACACTCAACAGTGAAGGTCTGAAAGGTTTTCCTGTAAGATCAGCCACAGTGCGCTCACTTAGCAGGACATTAGACACCCCTCCGGAGCAATCAAGCAAGAAAAAAATAATAAAAGCCTCAAAATAGGAAAGATGGAAAATCAGCTCTTCACAGGTAACATTTGATGGATAAAAACATAAAAGCTTATGAGAAGTAAAGTAAATTATTAAACTAACGTGCCAAAGTTGAACTATATGGAAACCAGTGTGCAGAAATCAATTGCTTTCATAGACACCAACAACAATCTGAAACTAAAACCATGTGAACAGTTATATTTACAGAAGCACTGAAGATAAGGAAACATTCAAAAATAACCTTGACCCGGGAGATGAAAGACTTGTGCACTGAAAATTACAAAGCATTGTTGAAAAAAAGTTAACAGGACAAATAATGTGGCAGAAATTCCACATTCATGAACTGAAAAACTTGGTATTCTGTTATCCATACACTTAAAACAACATGAATATTTGATGCAATCCCCGTCAATATTTCATTGGCATTTTTTAACTCTTTTTAAACAGGGTACAATAATAATTTATTAAGGGGGATATTTGCATGTGTGGTCAGCATAGCAAGGGTTGTTGGGCATCCAGTGGCAGTAACAGTAGAGTTCCACCTACTTTAAATTTGAAGGGGAAGTCAAAGGATTATTATCTCCAGAGCTTGAAAAGAACTAGGGACTTGAATGAAGATCATCTGGATAGCAGTTGTGGACACTGTGAATGTCAGTCACGGCATGGATCCCAACCACACAGGGATATGATGTGAAATAGCTTCTGTGCCCCGACTTGCTGCGTGCTCATTCCACATACCAGCACTCTCCTGCCAAATCCCAACCAGAAGCTGGAATATAAAATAATTTACATTAGGCAGTGGTAGAAGTCTGCCTCCTATATTTGTAAAGACATTAGAAAAAGAGGCAGAGAATGACAGAGAATCACCAGAACCCAAGACGTAACAGACTTAGCATTCTTTGATCTGCCATTGTGGATTTGTAATCTGCCAACTTGATAAACTGAACTACATTTCCCAGCATTCTTCTGGTATGTTTCCATTTAGGGAACCTCAGAAGAGAGATTCTTTTGGGGAATATGTGCTGGAACTGCAAGTTCTGGTTTAGTTGAAAACAGAAAGGTCTTTTTTTTTTTAACTTTCACAAAAACTTTATTGAGAATTTCATACATGCATATAAGGTGTTTTGATCAATCAAATCCATGCCAACTCCCTCCCCTCCAACATTCTCCCCTCTGAAGAGGTAACCCTAAAATCTTTTAAGGATTAGATACAAGCTCCCTTAACATTTTTGGCCTTTGGAACAGAGTATGTTGCTAACAGGCCCGAGGACATTTTGACTCTTAGCCAAGAAACTGGCTATATTTCTTTGGGGTCTTTTTACCCTAATTGCATAGTGAACCACCTACTTCCTATTCTTATCACACCAACCTCTGAAGGTGTTACCCAAATTGCCAATAGGGAATAGGGACACAGACTGCTCTGGCTTCTTCCATGCTGAACAGGGACTCAGGGTGAGGCAATTGGAGTACCCCTTCAGTGGGTCTATCTAAAAGACTTCCAAATTATAACTCTTATCTGTAGGGGGCAAAGAAAGTCCTTGATTGGTGAATAGGAGATGTGAAGGAGAAATAAAGGCAAGAGTAATTAGCATTACAAGTTCCAGACAGGGAACTAGAAAAAAGTTCAAATGCTCATATGAGCGTCCATTGGAGTTTCTTGACAAGAGCTTCCAAAAGCATCCCTCTATTGGGTTCCTCCTCATTTTTCTTTTGTCTTCCAAGGCTGGACTAGTTGGCTGGGAAGAGTGGCTGGATACTCAGGTAAGGTTCCAGTGACCCTGCTTGGTACTCCTTTAATGAATGAGCACAACCGTCAACAAGCCAAATTGTGACTCTGTTTTTAAAAAAGACTTTATTGAGAATTTCATACATGCATATAAGGTGTTTTGATCAAATCCAGACCCACTCCCTCCCCTCCAACACCTCCCATAGCCCTCCATCACTTTTTTTTTTGTCAACTTCATGTACTCTTTCTTTCTTTCTTTTTTTGGTCTTTTTGAGACAGGGTCTCCCTGTAGCCCCAGCTGTCCTGGAACTCACCATGTAGACCAGGCTGGCCTTGAACTCACAGAGATCTGCCTGCCTCTGCGTCCTGAGTGTTGGGATTAAAGGTGTGCGCCACCATGCCTGGCTTCTTTTTTTTAAATGGTGCTTTTTGCTACTCTAACATTCCCCCCTCTGAAGAGGTAACTCTAAAATCTTTTAAGGATTATGTAAGAGCTCCCAAATACTTTGGACATTTTTGGCCTTTGGAACAGTATGTTGCTAAGAGGCCCAAGGACATTTTGACTTTTAGCTAAGAAACTGACTACTTTTTGGGGGGGTCTTTTTACCCTAACTGCTTAGCCAATTCCTACCTCCTATTCTTATCACACCATCCTCTGAAGGGGTTACCCAAATTGCCAATAGGGAATCGGGATGCAGACCGCTCTGGCTTCTTCCATGCTAAACAGCGACTCGAGGTGAGGCAACTGGGGTCCCCTTCAGTGGGTCTATCTAAAAGACTCCCAAATTGCATAACTCTTATCTGTAGGGAGAAAAGAAAGCCCTAGAACTAGAAAAAAAATATGAAAATTCATATAGAACCAAGATGTATCTTTCATAGCCAAAGAAATCTCAAAAAAGAAAGAGTGAAGCTTCATATTTTCTGATCTCAAAAGATATTAGATCAGTGTAATGTTGGTGTTAGGGATGATATAAAAATCAATAGAACAGAGTTAAGAGGTCAGACATAAGCCCAAGCTAGGGTCAACTGGTCTTCAACAAGGGCACCAACAATCCACAATGGAAATGGCCCTTTGCTGACCGCTATGCTGACTGCGTGACTAATTAGGATTTAGACAGGCCTGAGCACAGAGCGAGGCAGGCTTACCTAACGGTTCTTTCTTCTCTGTTCTTACCAAGGTGTGGGAGTAGTACACCAAATTCGGAGAGAGCTGTGAGAACGGCGGACTCCCGATGGGAGCACGTCGTGCCTGAACATGGTCTGCTGAGGTGAGGGACAGGCAACAGACCCTCCCAGACCTCCTTCATGGACAATTCTTCAACTGTGTCCAAAGAATGGGGCCGAGCAGTAGAAAAGGGAGAGGCTAGCAAAGCCCAGAACACCACAGTGGGGCCAGAGTAGAAACAGAACTCACCCAGATCCCGGAAGCAGGGCTAAGAGGCAGACAGGACATCCTCACGGTGGACAGAAACCGTGGCTGAACTACGAAGCCTGGAGCTGCCTCTGGGGTCTCAGCAGCATTTCCCCATCGCTGGAAAGCTTCGTTCCCACCTCTGAAGTGTTTGAACCTCAGGCTGCAGTGAAGCCTACATTCCGATGTCTATTATAAATTGGATTTTTCAGACACCCACAGCAGAATCTTCACAGAATGGGGATGCCTTTTGCTGATAATACTTTTCACTTCAATTTAAATGTTCTTTTCACTAGATCCTGGCATACGATTAATACAAATTATACGATGTGAACAGGTAGAAGAAAAACAGTGAAAGCAAAATCACCAACACAAGTGGACGCAAGTCCCTGTTCAGGTGTTAGAAAGTGTATTTTATACATACATACATATTATATATACATATATGTATATATATATTTAATTGAATTTTTGTGTATTTCATACAGAACATCTCAATCTCCACCGGCACCCTCCCATACCCCCTTACTGGATCCCATGTACTCTGTCATCCCTGTTAAGGTCCACTGGGTTGTCAGTGTCCCCATCTGTTCCCCAGTGCAAGTCCATGCACTGACTCCAGTCAGCCTATTTTGAGTCCCTTGTTTTAGGAAGATCAGCTCTTCTTCACCTAGCAGCAATCAGTTGCCAACATTCCTTCAGATAAGACTGAGGTCTGCTGTTCATTTTCCCAGTTCTATGCTGAGTTTTTGTCTGCCTGAGTTTACATAGGACTTGTGTATGCTGACACCATTGCCATAGAATCATATGAGCAGGGTCCCAGGAACTTGTAGGACTCTGTTTCCATATGGTCCTGCACCTCCTCCCTGGCTCTTGCAATCTTTCTGCCCCCTAGAAAGTGTATTTTAAAGTAAATCTGAAAAAGAAAATACATTATAGGAGACAGTGGGGAAGGTGAGAAATACATGTGATGAGAATTTCCGTGGAGAAATGAAAACTGTGTATAAAGACAGAAAAGTCCAAGTGAAGAATGTGAGAGAAGTTGCAAAATGTTCATCTGAGGGACCTGACAGAAAACTGGATGCTGCAACGGAAATGGCACCAGGTGAACATGGGGCAGAGGATTCTGGGACACGTCTGCAGGGACAAGCACACGCGTCCAGGAGTTCTTTTCCACTCACACAGGAAGTCATGGCTCTCGTGAAGAACAGAGACAGTCCCTGTGATGTGCTGTCACCAGGGGAGCTCGTCCAAGTCCAGCTGTCCAGAGTTTGATCACTGGGTCGGTCACACAGGAACCTTCTGCCTAGCGCTCACCAAGTGGAATCATAAATCCACACAGTTTGCTTGCAAATGTTTACGGCAGCTTTTCCAACAATTGCCCAAAACTTAATAAGCCTGATGCTCATTAGGAAAATTAATGAATGGCCCTCCCCGTCGTTTGGACTTTTCTAGTGACCCCCTGCAACACGCAGGTGTTTTCTAACAATAAGATGTGTGGTTCTGAAAAACAAGGTTTGATTTTAGAACGTGAGTCGTAGTCTCTTAGAGCACGCTTACTTGCTTTTTGGTTTGTTTTCAGTACTGGGGATTGAACCCAAGGCCTCACACATGCTAAGTAAGCACTCTACCACTGAGCTGCAGTCATGGCCCTTTATTATTGCTGTTGTTATTATTATTGGTATTCTTTTGGTTTACTTATTTATGTGTTTGAGTGTTTTGCCTGCATAAGTATATTATGCACCATGTACATGCCTGGTGCCCAAGGAGGTAAGAAGAGGGTGTTAACTCCCTTGGAACTGGAGTTGTAGCAGGTTGTAAAGTGCCATGTGGATACTGGGACCTGATCTGAGGTCCTCTGTAAGAGCAGCAAGTGCTCTTAACTGATGAGCCCATGTTACATGCCTTTCCAGCCCCCACCACCACCACCATCACCATCATCATCATCATCATCATCATCATCATCAATGTAGTTTTGAGACAGGATCCCTGTAAGTTTCCTAGGTGGGGTTAGAACTCGGAGTCCTTCTGCCTCCTGGGAGATTATAGGACAGCACCACAGCCAACTAGCAAAGGGAGTATAGTATATTCTTTTATGATAGATCTGAATTCCGAGACAGATAAATGGGTATTCAAAGATAAATGGGTATATTTGACTGTTAAAGAAAGAGGAGTGGGTTCTGCTGTTTACCACAGATCACCAGAGAATCTGGAGCAGCATCTGGAGACCCAGGAATTTCCTGTGGCCTCATTAGTGGGCAGTTTCTGACATTTTGCTAAAGCTCCCCCAGAACAGCCTCGCATTCTACAGCAAGGCCAGAAACATTGGTCGAAAGGGTTGGTCGGTTTTCTGGCATATTTTATAGATTGGCTTCTCACCTCCAAGATGGGTCTCCACAGCACTGAAGATCAGGGTACAGCTTCCCAGGAGTGCTGTTGGGAAGATAAACAGCCATTTGGAAGCATGAATTTCGTGTATCCTTTAACGGACATTTGTCTCTAGCAGGCGCAACGGCAGAACAGGAAATGTAAAAGATCTACTGCTCTAGCTTCAGCAAATAAAGTCAGATAGTTTAATAATTCTCAAAATTGCGTTTCTGGTGGGAAACTAAAATAATTCTACATTTTCAGTTTGTGACAATTTCAAAAGATAAAACATATAACTATAATGAATGCATATAAAAAGATATATATATATGTGGCTGGGGAGAGGGCTCAGCGGTTAAGAACACTGGCTGTTCTTGCAGAAGACCCAGGTTCAAATCCCAGCATCCACAAGGAAGCTAACAACTGTCCATAACTCCAGTTCCAGGGGATCCGACAGCCTCTTCTGTCCTCTATGGGCATTGCACGACACGGGTGCACTTACCTACATGCAGGCAATACACACACATAAAAATAATAAATAAAATATTTTTAAAAGATATATATTTTCCAGAAAATGAGATAAATATGCAGATATGAAAGATAAAGTCATAAAGAATATGAAAGAAGTCCGGGCACATGGCTCAGCGCTTAAAACACTCGCCCTGCACATGTAAGGACCAGAATTTGGGTCCCTAAAACCCATGTAAATGCCTGTGAGTGGGGGCCACCTGTAATGTCAGCTTCAGAAGGTGAACACAGGGAATCCCCAGAGCAACCTGGCTCATGTGACAGGTCATAACAGGGGAATCTCTGAGTTGCCATGAGAGACCCCACCGCAGTGAATAAGGTCAAAGACCATCCTGAATGCTTCCCAGCATCATCAGGCTTCCACATCCACATTCACACACATGCATGCACATGTACCTACACATGTGTACATTGTTATGGCTCCAAATGGAGCCCCCCAAATTGTAATAGCCAAAGAAATTTCATTTTGTATAAAGCAGCCACTTTAAACTCCAAAAGCTAGACATAGAGCTGTTAAGAGAAGAGCTAACACAGCTTGCTTTGGCTTCTGTAATGAGCTTAGCTGCTAACTTGGGTGTCCTGACCGTACTCAGGACCACCTGGCATTACTCATGTGTGATGAAATTCCTATGGTATTTGTGTTTTTGCCTTTAAAAGCTAGTTCCACCCTCCCCTCGGGGGACCACGGACGACTATAGCCCTAATAAATTTGACCAATTAAAATTTGAATTGATTCTCGTGGTCTTTTCCCGAATGTTTTCAAGCTCTATAATGCAACTGCATACACATTTGGAAGCGGAAAATAGAAAAAATATATATATACAAGATGTAGTTGTAAAGAAAAATGTATATAAATGTGAGTTATAAAAAATACCTAGCCACACAGTTCATTGTTTTCTGGGGGAAATCTCTTGCAGTCAGGTATCTGAAGCAGTCACAGTTCAGGAGTGCAATTTCTTTCATGGTCATTAAGTTAATATGTTTGAAATTGATGAACTGGTTGAAAAGCTCTTGGAATGGGCCAAATTGTGCCTGGTGGCTAATCCCCCTTGAAGCCAGGCCAAAGAAGGAGCCAGTGTGCCTAGCCAGCTCTGAGAGAGACTTCAACACCAGCTGCTGGCACTAGGGCTCCAACTTCCCCGTGCCAGATCGGCTCCTGCAGTCCACAGTTCTGTGATGGCCTCAGCTGCACTTGGCACTGTGTGGTGCTGGGCAGGTGTTTGGCAGAGAGAGTGGAGCAGAGCCATGAACTATGAGCGGGTCTCGCTTGTGGCTGCCCCACCTGGGGGACAGGATGTCTAAAGCAAAGGAAAGAATGCCATGGCTTTCCTAATAACCACCTGACTACTTTGGTCTCCAGCCCCAGCTGTAATTGAGCCACAGCAACGATGACTTAGCATAATGGAGGGTGGGGGGATACTGTCAGTCATGAGTGGCTGATGCTTGCCAAGGGTCAGGTCCTGCACAGGTGCTTAAACCCATCACCACCTTGGTTTTTCTATGGGTTAGTGAGTGGGGTTGCAGTATTATACACGAAGAAGCAGGAGCTCAAATTTAACAGCTTCCCTAACTTTATATACAGATGCACTCCTAGTTTGTGTGGCAGAATGTCAGGCTTCCTCTGAGTCTCACTTTCCCCGGATTTAAAGAAGAGCGATCACACCTGCCTATCACGGCAGAACTAGTGTTATGACACATCCATTAGGAGGCACGAGGCTGCAGAAGGCAGACCTGCTTCACCAAAGCCCTGATGCATGAACACCTCCTAATGTGTCTGTGTGACAACACGGTGACCTGGCATCAGCTCAGATTGTCCCCAAGCAAGCATTTTGTTCCATGTAGATAACCCTTCCTTGCTGCCTCATCCAGTCAGGTACCTCAGAGGGGATGATTTCTTCCTGGACGCCCCTAATCAGGAAGTAATTGCTTGTTAGCGGCCACAGTAGCACAACATTTCTTCAACTGTACATAAAAGTTCAAGTGAAAAGTCAGCCTAATGTTTGACCAAGTTGCAATTACCAAATTGGGTTCTTTACGGTTGACGTCCCAGGGATTCAGCTGCTGCTGATGTGTTCTAAGGAAGGCTTTGCTGCGGCACCAAAGTTAGCTCGCTGTAGGCACAAACCTCCCCACCCTACCCCAGCCTCGTGCCCCCTTCACTTTATTTTCCTGGGTATGGGCTTCAGGTCACATCATTTTCTCCTCAGCCTGTGAGGATTATAACCATAGCTGGATCAGAGCAACTCACTGTGTGGAGGTCTGCACTGTGCGGCACAGTGAGTGTAAACACAGCTCCACCTGGGTCAGGAGGAGGAAGATGATGGCCATGTACAGGCTACAGAGATGCTTGACCGGCAAGACCTTCTGAGAACAGAGAGCCCGGCTGCCTCACAAATGTTCACTCTCTACCTGAAAGGACAGCTTAGGGAAAACAAGTACTCTGAGGAATGAAAGGGGCACTATGAAGGGAGGCCCTGTCCCCTGGGTGGGGAAGCTGTCCTGAATGCAAGGCCCACAGGTGATTCATGTCTGTGCCTGCCTGTCTCCGCCAAACAGTGCCAATGAATCGTATAGAAACAACAGGTACAACTGGACCCGACCTGGTAAAACTGGCCATGATCTCCCACCGTTTAGGGCATAGCCTAACTGTTTAGGGGATAGTCGGTGCAGTAGACTGAAGTTATGTGTCTCCTGAAGATTCACATATCAACAGCCTGACCCTGTGTGATGGTATCTGCACGGAGGTAATTATGTCATGAGGGTGGGGCCCTCACAGATGGGATGGGCGTCCTCGTAAGAGGACAGGTGTGCTGAACAGCTTTAGTCCTCGACTTGACACACCTGGGTAGAGAGAGCCTCAATAGGTGAATGGCTTCCATTGGTCTGACCGGTGGCCATGTCTGAGGGGCATCTTCTGGATTATTGAGTGATGTGGGAGGGCCTAGCCTACTGTGGGTGGTGCCACCCCTGGGCAGGTGGGCCTGTGTTGTATAAGAAAGCAGGCTGAGCAGGAGCCAGGGGAGCAAGCCAGTAAGCAGTGTTCCTCCATGGCCTGTGCTCCAGCTCCTGCCTCTAGTTCCTGCCCTGAGTTCCTACCTTGGGCTCCCTGATGAACTGTGACCTGGGAGATGTAAGACAAATAAACCCTTTCCTCCCCAAGTTGGTAGTGGTCAGAGTGTTTTGTCACAGCAATGGAGAGACAAACTAGGACAGTGCACTTAGAAGCTCCTGACCCAGACAGGTAGGTGCGGAAGGTACGTTGGCAATGGCTGTGCTGTGAGAGAGGTGTAAGGGAAAGGCCTCCCCAAGCACCAGAGCTGGTTGGCATGCTAGCCCCATCCCCTGGACAGGAGCTTCAGGATGTGTGCAGACTTCTAGAGGGGGAGTAGGGGTGCAATGGGGTTGCTTTTGGGGTTTGAATATTTAGTCTTCATGATGCAGCGTGGCTCAGGGACACAGCAGAACTGGAATTAAATGCTGACTTGTCCAACTAACGGCCACTAGCTTCTGCAGGTTTGAATGTGAAGTGAGCTCACAAGCTCAGGAGTTTGAACCCATTGTCCCCAGATGGTGGCACTGTTTTGGAAGGTTGTAAAGCCTTTCATAGGGGGGCTTCACTGGAGGAAACAGACCGTGGGGGTGGGGACTTGTGGGTTACAGCTAGGTCCCAGCCCCTCTCTGCTTCATGGAGTCCCAACCTTCCTGTCCCTGCCTTCCTGGACTCCACCAAGCCTGGCCATGATAGACTGACTGTGGACCACAATAAATCCTCATTTAAGTTGCTTCTTCTCAGGTGTTTTGTCACAGTCTCATTATCTAAATTTCCTGAACCGGAGCTCCTTATCTGGAAGCTGTGTGAGCTCTGGGCACCTCTACGATTGCTGGAAGGACTCAATGACAGCATGACACTAAGTGCCCAGCACAGCTTGGCGAAGTTGTGAACCCATCCTTAGAACTTTATACATAATGAAGAATGACTCGTAACTCATAGACAAGCTGGTGGAGCCCAACACTTTGCATTGATGGAGAACAGTTTTGTGGATAGCCAGTTAGTTGTAGATGCCTGGGTGTACTTCAGGGTCCGTTAGCCCAACACTTTGCATTGATGGAGAACAGTTTTGTGGATAGCCAGTTAGTTATAGATGCCTGGGTGTACTTCAGGGTCCGTTATTTTTCCTTCCTTCTTTCTTTCTTTTTTCTTTCTTTCTTTCTTTCTTTCTTTCTTTTTCTTTCTTTCTTTCTTTTTCTTTCTTTCTTTCTTCTTTCTCTCTTTCTTTCTATTTATTCGGCCCCATTAATCTATATGCCTGTTTTTATGCTGAAATCGTGGTAATTTTGTTACATCACTATGGGTCAGTAGTAGATTTTTGAAATCCCTTCACCATTGTTACTTTTGTTCAGGATCACTTTGGCTTTCGGGGGATCATATGGATTTTAGAACTTTTTTCCTATTTCTGTGAATAATGTCAGTGGTTTTTACAGGCATTATATTGAATCTCTATCTGATAGTAAAGTCACTTTCACAGCATAATTCTCCTGATTCATGTCATGAAAGTTCTTTCTTCCACTGTTTTGTCTCAGTGTCTCAGTGTCCCAAGTTTTCATTGTTCAGGTATTTTACCTGCTTGGGTAGGTTTACTCCTCGGTTTTGGTTCTGTTTGTTGGTTTTGTTTGACTGGTTGATTGGTTTGGTTTAAGGCTATTCTGAATGGGATCATCTTCCTGATTTCTCTCTCAGCAATTGATTATTGGGATATATGAAAGCTACTGATTTTTATATCCTATCACTGCTGAATCTGTTTATCAGTTCTAAGAGACATCTGGCTGAGGCTTTGTAAAAATTTAAGTGTAGAATAATATCATGTGCAAACTGGGGTAACCTGGTCCCCCTTTCCTGTTTATCCCCTGTTGTTTCTTTCTCCTGCCTGGTTGCTCTGGCCAACAGTCCAAGTACTATACCCAGTGAACTAGGGAGAGAGGACACCCTAGTCTCACCTTGACTTTGACAGAAATGCATTAAGTTTTTACCCCATTTACTATGATATTTGCTAGAGGCTTGTTGTATATTTCCTCATTATGTTAAGATACAATCTGTTGGAGAAAAAACAGCTGCTTTGACAAATGATAGTGGAAACCTGGGTATCCACATTTGAAGTCAGATCCCCATCTCTTACCCTATGCAAAAATCAACTCAAAATGGATTAAAAGTCTAAACATAAGACCTGTAACTTTGAAAATACTACAGGAAACATGACCAGATGCCAGGACAGGCAGTGATTTCCTGAACAGACTCTACTAGCTCAGGAAATAAAAGCAAGAATTGGCATATGGATGGACCGGATTACAAAGATCCAGCACAGTGAAGGGCCCACAAAGTGGGGAAAAATTCTGTGCTAGAAATAAGAACCCAAAGCTTTTTTTCCCTTTTGTTAGTGCTGGGGAATGAACCTAGGACCTCACACATGCTAGGAATGTCCCTGAGATATATCCCTGTCACTGAGATATATCCCCACCCTAAGAGCCCCCAAAGCTTAATGCCCAAAGAATAATCTAATCAATAAACAGGCAAATGACCTGGCCACACATTTCTCATAGAAACTGAAGAATAGCCCAGAGAAACTGAAAATAGCCTTCCAGATATTTCCCTCTACGTGGAAGGTTGTGCCCTACTAACTTTATGGGAACTTTATTAACGTGACAATTTTTATGTTAATGTGACTTATATCAACTATTCACCTTCAACATCATCTCTGATGCTGGAACATTAATCAATAGTATTGATGTGACTTAATGAGTATTTTAATGGTTGAATGCATAGATAATTGGCAATTGATTTTTTAATTTGGGAGTGTATTTTAAATAGATCTAAAATATATAAAGAAGAAAATAGGTTGGCATAGTGACACATACCTGTGATCCCTGTGGTCAGGGGCTCAAGGCAGGAGGAGTGAGAATCCTAGGCCAGCCTGAGCTACATTGCAAGACCCTGTGCCATTGTAAAGCAAAAGAATAGCATCTGTT
>NW_008342003.1:156376-158373 GCF_000622305.1 Nannospalax galili | reverse complement strand
TTCCTGACTTTGCACAGCTGCCTTGTTCTTAATTAAAGTTTAGGCATAAACAGACAAAAACGAGTGAACCTTCAGCATGGTGGAGATGGAGACAAAATTGCACTTGAGGATGACAGAACCTCGACCTGGAGACAAAAATCATCACAAGGCAGCTGGAGGCTCAGAAGCAATGTCTGAAGACACTGGAGGCCCCTGAGGCACCAGAGGTCAGCAGACAAACCTAGATCTTCCTTGTCTCATTGTGCCAGAAGGTCCAGACTTGAGCCAGATCAAGCACACAGGAGCAAATTCCATGCAGATCCCACGTCTGCTTTGTCGACTTCTTCTTTCACCAAAGTTCACCTTCTGCTTTCCTGGCTCTGTTACCTGGTCACGAAAACAGGCACATCCCACATCACTAGCAGAGACAGTATCTGGAAAATGGATGGCACAATCCTTCCCAATAGGTCCTCCACTCAAGTTAGCATCCGTTTCCTGACTGATCTCTTCTGGGCTTTCAATGTCTGGAGACAGGTGATTTGCTGCCTGTGAACTTTTCTGGAAGGTTTCCAGGACGGATCTGGGGTTGTTTACCTGTTATGACAAGATCAGGCGTGTTTCTTTCACATTTCTAAGTATAAACTTGGATAAACACAAAGGTGAAAATTACTAAGTGATAGGTAAAGTAGGCGATGGATGAATCCGGTTGATCGGGAGAAAGCACCAGGACACAGATAAAACTCCAGCAAAATAGAGTTTATTAGCAAAGGAACACATGGGACAGATTCCCTTCCAGGCAGGAAAATGTCTGCCCCAGGTCATGAGCTGGGGTCTTTTATACGGGGGAGGCTTCTCGGGGTGCAGAAGGCAGGAAGATACATATTTTTTTAAAGTTAGGCGAGGAAGGGGGAGCAGGACTGTTAAAACCTGCCCTCTTTAGAGATCAAAGGGGAAGCCTGCTGTGTTGGCCAAACAGTGGAGAAAAGTCTGCTTCTCTTGACTTCAAAGACCAAGGTGCTTATCAGCTAGGTTCCCTTTTCTCAGGAGCATGAGAAGTCCTTGAGACCCTGTTGGTGAGGGGGCGGGGCTATCTGAACCTTAACATTCCAGCCTTTTGTGTTATAGGATAGGGGCACGGTTGTCATCTTTCTACTTCCTGCTGGACAGGGTCGACGTGGGGGGGCTGGATTAGGGGGTGGTCAGACAGTGGGGGTTCCCTCTTCATGTATGTCAACAGGGTCCTCGATGGTTGACCCGTGCTTGTGTACATGTGGGGGGAAGGACAGTAACAACTGATTAAAATTAGTAAGAGTTAGTTTTTGGATTTGGTCCTGAAAATATCTGAAGAGGCAAGGAGCAATGGTTGGCACCAAGGCAATAGCTTTTTTTTCTTTTTTCTTCTGCCAGGGGTGAACTCGAGAGCAATGGACTCAGGATTTGTTTTCAGGGACTTTGATAGCTGTTGGGGTGGCTAGAATCAGTGTCAGTTACCTCTCAAAGGCTTCTAGATAGGGGGAGAAAATAAAGTTTGTGGAACAAGTTGATCCTGAGGTTTATTTAGTAGAGGATGAGGGAAGATGAGCCCCAGAAGGGTGGTGGTTTAGTAGAGGTTTGGTAGAGACACAGAAGGGCAGTGGTGAGAGAGAAGGAGGGAGGGAGGGAGACAGAGAGAGAGAAAGGGAGAGAGGTACTTAAAATTAATTTATGTGTTTCAGTACCAGGAACTATATTGTAGATTAAAGAAAGAATATTTTGGCCTGAAAAAAATATTTTGGTGTTAATTTATCATTTTTAGTTTGCATGAGATTTTACTTAAAAATTAATATGATACCAAGTAAATTGATTTTAAGAATCATAAATTTATGTTGACTATGTATACATATTTAATTATATAGTCTTTGTTGAGAATGTGGTTTATCATTTTTAAATTAAAACATCTTTGAAGTAGACAAACAAAATGAGTACATCTTAAAACACAGTGAAAGTAAACTAAAAACCAAAATGGTATTTAACAAATT
>NW_008342003.1:146046-156288 GCF_000622305.1 Nannospalax galili | reverse complement strand
TAAGTTTCCATATAGATTGGCGGTAGCACCTTTTCTTCTTTTTTTTAAGGGCCAAATAACTGAAAGAAGTTAATAAAACTTTGTAAGAGACAGGAAAGACAAAAGGAAACATTAACAGATTAGGTTAAGAATAAATTAAGTCTAAATAGTACTGAAAATAATCCCATTAGCTAGTTTAATTATAGACAGTAATACCCTCTGTATTAGTCATTTTTCTGTTGCTGTGATAGAAACACTGACCCAAGCAATCTATAGAAGGAAGAGTTTATTTGAGCTTATGGTTCCATGGGAATTACAGTCCGTCTTGGCGGGGAGGCGTGGTGGCAGGGGTGGCTGGAGAAGAGGAGCAGAAGCTAAGTTCTACATCTTCCAGCAGGCACAGGAAACAAGAGAGGAACTCAAGATCCGGCAAGGCTTAAGAACTCTCTAAGCCCACCCCCAGTACTTCCTCCAGTGTAACCACACCTTCTAAAACCTCCCGAAAGAGCGCCATCATCTGGGGACAAAAATATCCAAGTACTTGGAGCCTATGGGGGACATTTTCATTCAAACCATCACACCCATGAGAACCATCTATCGTCTATCTATCCATCTATAATCTACAATCCTATCTATGTCTGTGCTGAATAGCTTTAGTGTCAACACACCTGGGTTGAGGGAGCCTCAACTGGGGAATGAAGGCTCATTGGACTCTCCTGTGGCTATGTCTGTGGGGCACCTTCTTGATTGTTAAATGATATGGGAGGGCCCAGCCCACTGTGGGTGGTGCCACCCCTTGGCAGGTAGGCCTGTGTTGCATCAGAAAGCAGGCTGAACAGGGGCCAGGGGAGCAAGCCAGTAAGCAGTGTTCCTCCATGACCTGTGCTCCAGCTCCTGCCTCCAGGTTCCTGCCCTGAGTTCCTACCTTGGGCTCCCTGATGAACTGTGACCCGGGAGATGTAACATAAATAAACCCTTTCCTCCCCAAGTTGGTATTGGTCAGAGTGTTTTGTCATGACAATGAAGAAACAAACTAGGACAGAAATTGGTACCAGAGAGTGGGTGTCACTGCTGTGACAGACCTGACCCAGATGTTTTTGAGAGGATTGTGGAAGTGTTCCAAACTTTGGGCTGGAAAAAGCATTGAGTGCTTAGAGTTTGTTGCTGTGGAGCTTGGAACATTATGTTGAAAGAGTTGTGGATGATGGAGGCCTGGCTTGTGATGCTTCAAAGGGAAGCAGAGACAATCAGGGCAGTTTGTGTGGTGTTTTGAATTAAGAATCTGTGGGTTCTGGTCAGCTGGGGCTGAAGAATGAGCTGTGATTAAGAAGAGACCAGAACCTGAAGCAAAACCTTTGCTTTACTGGGACAATTGATGCTGGTTAGCTGGGGCTGAAAAATCAGCTGTGAGTAACAAGAGACGAGCATCATTGTGGTGAAGTCTTCTGGGACTGATTTCCTCAGGGTCAGCACACAGAGGGAACCCAAGCCTCTATTTCAGGCTGGAAGCAGGACTTGGTAATGTGTAAGAGTCTCCTGCGTGGTTCTGGTGTTGAAAGTGTGAAGGGGTCACAGAGAGCAGCTGAGGCTTGGCACTCTGAGAGGCCAGGAAAGGCCATAGGTGAAAGTGCCACTTCAGTTGCAGCGAGGACCCCAGGATTGAAGGGGTCGTGGAGAGAATCTGAGGTTTTGCACCTCAAGAGGCAAGAAGAGGCCATTGGTGAAGGTGCAGCCTCAGTTTCAGTGGCGACCCCAGCTTTTTGGAGATGCCGGGACCATGGACGACCACCAAGGACAGCGGCAGGTGTGGAATGGAGCCAACTTGGGTCTGTGAGACGAGCTGAGTGTGCTGTGGACTGCGGAGTCAGAGAAGTGGAGCTGCCAGAACTCTCTGGAGCCCAGAAGATCATGAGTGAATCCCAGATGTCCAGCCTCGAGCTGCTTTGCTGGACTTTGATTTTGCTTATGTGTGCCCGATTCTTCCCTTTGAAATAAGGCAGTGCTTGTTACAGAAGCCCACCCACAGTTGAGCCTTTTAAAAGAGACTGGATTTTAAGTGTTTGGATTTTTTTTAAGGACTGTGGGGTTTTTAAGGTTGTACTGTCTTATGTTGTGATATTAATGTTAACATCATAGTTTGGGGACAAGAATTGGAAAGCTTATGGTTTAATAGTGATGTGTTTGTGTGTCAAGCTGACAAGGGGTCAATTGTGCTGGATAGCTTTAGTGTCAACTTGACACACCTGGGTTGGGCGGGCTTCACTTTGGGAATTTCCTCTATTGGACTGGCCTGTGGTCATGTCTGTGGGGCACCTTCTTGGTTGTTGAGTGATGTGGGAGGGCCCAGCCCACTGTGGGTGGTGCCACCCCTGGGCAGGTGGACCTGTGTTGCATAAGAAAGCAGGATGAGCAGGGGCCAGGGGAGCATGTCTGTAAGCAACATTCCTCTGTGGCCTGTGCTCCAGCTCCTGCCTCCAGGTTTCTGCCCTGAGTTCCTACCTTGGGCTCCCTGATGAACTGTGACCGGGGAGATGTAACATAAATAAACTCTTTCCTCCCCCAAGTTGGTATTGGTCAGAGTGTTTTGTCACAGGAATCAAGAAACAAAATAGGACAATATCCAAAGCCTGAATGCTGCAACGACCCCTAAATGTCTTCGTACTTCACAGTCTGCTGATTGATTTTCCAAACTCCAGCAGCAGCAGTTTTTCCAACACGTAGAACCAATCATCTCATCCTCAGTCTCTCCATATATGTGAAGCTCAAAGCCTTTTGTGTCTGTGTTTATCTCCAGTTGCTCATCTGCTTTGGGCCAGTACTCTGTTACTTCTCCCACATTACCTTAATGTATTCCCTAATACGCCTACAAAACACCTGTGGGCAAGGACTATGTCTTACTTACTTTTGTCTTTCCTGTTCTTAATACAGTGTATACAACACATTGCGCACTGGTAATAAATATGAACTACAGGGTTAATAAATGGGCGAATAGACAGCTCTTGAGCGTCTTTCAATGGTTAGAGGGAACAGAACCTAAATCTGTTAAATTTTTCTTAAATTTCAGATTCTTTTAATCTCTCCTTATGCTTTACTTAAAGTTAGTATATATTCTAAAGGACCAGTGTTTGAATTCCATTAAAACTTTTAAAACATTTTATTTTTTTTCTATGTGTATGAATGTATTGCCTGCATGTATGTGTACGAGTGTATTGCCTGCATGTAAATAGGTGCACTGATGTCGTGCAATGCCCACTGAGGGCAGAAGAGGGCATCGCATCCCCTAGAACTGGAGTTAAGGACATTGTTAGTCACCATATGGGTGCTGGGAATCAAACCCGGGTCCTCTGCAAGAGCAGTCAATGCTCTTAACCGCTGAGCCATCTCTCCAGTCCCAAATTCTACTAAAACATTTTACAGAGCACTAATTTTGTTTTCAGTGCTAGCTACAGTCATGAATTAATACTAACCAAGCTCTCCAGACACAGAACAAGCCATCTTATGCTGATCCCACCTGTAGTGCCACATCAGCCTAACCCTGGAAGAAAAACAAGTCCTAAACTGACCCACGTACCCCGAGATTTCAGAACTCAAGAAATGTAGGTACAAATAAAGCACAGGTTTTCCTGTGTGCTGCGTGGCTATCAGCCTCTTCATCTGGGAAAGTGAAGTCAAACCGTACCCAGGCCATGAACGTGAGCTGAAAAGGAAAGCATGAAATGAGACTATAAAGAAATACTGAATATTTTACAGGTTTGGAGACTTTTCTCAGGATGGTATAAAATTCAGAGTATAAAGAAAGTGATTGACCTAATAAAAATTTAATGTTATTAGCTGACAAAATGAATTGTGAATACAGTTTTCAGAAAGTGTAGGCAGAGGTGGGCCTGGTAGCTCACCTAGGGAAGCCAATACAGCAGGCTCAAGGGCTGGAGGCCAGCCTGGGCTGCACATTGCAAAAAAAGAGCCTTTCCAAAAAAAAAAAAAAAAAAAAAAAAGCAAAAGAAGAAAGCAGACTGTGAGGACCTATTTGTAACCTATTTGTAACAAGACACCACAAAAGTAATACCAAAATTATGCTTTGGGAAATATTCTCAAAATATAAAAAAGCAAAGAAGACAGTGAACAGAGAAAGAAATGACTGTCAAATATGGAAAAGACTATGCAGCCTGGAAAGTTTAACCATGCCATGTGAGCCGAGGACGTCTGTGATTGCAGACAGGAGTTCTTACAAAGTAATTTGAAAGCATTGTGACTGTCCATCAAACTTTCAATGTACGTATCTAGCAATGTAACTTGTAGAAAACCCCTTTTTTTTTTTTTGGTACAGTGGTGAGAAAACTTACACAGCTGTTTGTTTTTGAGGTGCTAGAGGTTAAACCTAGAAACTCATGCATGCTGGCCAAGTGTACACATGGTTTAAGTACACAGCAACAGAATCTTGGTTAAACAGAAAACGCTATAGTTCTAAGAGATACTATACATTCAAGAGCAAGGTTCAGAGATCTGAGACGGGTCATCAGCTGAGAGCACATGATGTCCTTGACGAACACTGGGGTTCAGTTCCCAGCACAAACACGGTGACTCACAACCATCTATTATTCCAGTTCCTCCTCTGGCCTCCACAGGCACTGCACACATGCAGTTCACATACATACATGCAGGTAAAGCACTCACACACACAAAATAACATTTTAAAACATCATGTAAGTTTGCACATACTAACATGAAGTTGTGTGTGTTATACAGGAGCGAGTGAAAGAGCAACAAACCAGATCAGAGAAGTACCGTACAACGAAGAAAATATTATGGTATTGTTTTTTCTCCAAGAACTTTACCTCTCGTATATGAGTTCCTTCGTTTACTGTATATTTAAGCATCTGGAGGTAAACTGCCTTTGGTGTAAGGACAGACTGGTTGAAGCCAAGACCCCTTAAGGGTATTTCTTAACTAACCCTGGCAAGAATGGTTAGACGGCAGCAGAAGGAACAGACAGGGTGAGGGTTGGATGGAATTCCTTGTGGTTTTCGTGCTTAAAGGGGATCAGGCAAGTATCACAGCAATGAGACTGGGACAGAGGGAAGTAGAAGCAGGATCCAGTGACAGTGCTGAGAAGCAGCCAGTGCCCACAGTCAGAGACATGCATGGTGTTACCACCCTGCAGCCAGTACCCAGGGTCCCAGAGGCTTTCAGGGTATTCTGCCTCCATGACTGACTGGTGAGGTGGCTGAAATGGGAATGGCAGCAAGAGTCAAGTCCAGACAAAGGCCTCCCAAGGATGGGTTGCAACCCTTTGAGTGGGGCAGAGGAGGGCGGAGCAGATGAAAGAGAACTTCCTGGGCGCTCACTGCCTTGAGTCAGGAAGAACAGAACTGCAGGGCACGGTCATGGCCCATAAAGGACATAGCAGACCCCTATTGCAGAGCAGTGACAAGAAGCCCATCTGTGCCCCACAAAGCAGCTGACCATCTGTGGAGCAGGACTAAATCTACACTTAACAGATAAATATTCTCAGTTGTGGGTCAGATGCTCTGGGAGAAGACAGGTAAGATGCTGAGATGCTACACACATGGGCTTTCCAAAGAGGAGCAGCTCAGAACATTTTAAAAACTTAAAAAGAAAAAAAGGAATCTATGCATACTCCAAAGAAACGTAGGAGTATTGTCGCAAACAGTTCTGGAATTTCTGACACATTCCTGGGAGTAGACTTATTCTAGATGCTTCAAGGGTCATTTTGAAAGGAGAGACTGGTCATGGTTACGCATACGTCCACATTAACCATGAGTTCATGGATCTTGGTAGCTCTCTCCCTGAATTCTTTGAAGCTCGTACCTACGTGGAAATGATGGAGCATCAAGCAAAATGAAAGGACGCAAGTGCCGCCTTCGATGTGCAATCTCCTCTATCATCCAAGGTAAGGACTCGAGAATTCAGAATATCACAGTTTGTCCGGTTCATGGATCTTGGTAGCTCTCTCCCTGAATTCTTTGAAGCTCGTACCTACATGGACATGATGGAGCATCAAGGAAATGAAAGGACGCAAGTGCTGCCTTCGATGTGCGACCTCCTCTATCATCCAAGGTAAGGACCCGAGAATTCAGAATATCACACTTTGTCCAATGCACAGGAATAGATTAAATGTTGAACCGCATGACAGATGAGGCTGGAATTAACCAGTTCAGTGTTCGTGTAAACTGCTCGTCATAAGCAGCACTGACATCAGGGGAAACAGATGTGCTAGACCATCACTTCTCTTCATTTACCCCAACTGAGTGGTGGGCCAGGAGGAAGACACAGCGCATGCACAGGGAAAATGGGCAGAGTGACAACATCACAGTCATTTCCTTCTGAAGTGTGCAAGACAGTACAACTAAAATTCATAGCACGGTTCAGACCAGCCTTGTGTTTTCACTCCAAAGCAATGTCTGGGCTGGAGAGACGGCGTACAGGTTCGGGGCACCCACTGCTCTTGCAGAAGACCAGAATTCAATTCCCATCACCCACGTCAAGTGGCTCATAGTCCCCTGTAACTCCAGCTCCAGGGGACCCAATACCTTCTTCTGGCCTCTGTGGGCACTGCACTTGTACACACACACACACACACACACACACACACACACACAATTAATATAAAAAATAAACCCTTTCAAAAAGAAAAGGCAGTATCTGATTTGTTCTGTCCATAGCAGAACCCTTTCTTTTAGCTATGCAAAGGTGCAGGGGAAATTTCCAAAGAGAAGAACATTAGTTCTCTGCCCATATCCTCTTGGGTGTGTGACTATCCACTAGAGTACGGCCAAGCTTCCAGGGGCCACAGTAAAAGAGAGCTAACTCTCCCTCTCTCCGCAGCTGTCAGCTGCCAGTGCCTCCTCAGCTAGGGGCAGGACCATGTGTACTCCGGACACAGCAGGACAGTTGCACATATGAGCTCACAGCAGATGTGACTGCACACACAGGATCTGCCATGCTTCCCGCTTTTATACGTTTATGCTGCTATGATAAAATGCCCTGACAAGGCATCTGGTCATGGACTGCATTATTGCTTTAGGTTTACATACACATGTATGTAAGATGTAACAATAATAATTATAGAAGAGTTCATGAACCTGAATTTGAGAGGGAGTGTTGGGGAACCCAGGAGGAGTTGGCCAGGGGTGGGGGGTTATGGACATGATGTAAATACAGTACTTATAGATGAAGCAAAGGAGTAATAAAAGAAAAAAATGCCTTAATGAAAACAACTTAAGGGAAAATGGTTCGTTTTGGTGCACAGTTCCAGAGGGATAGAGTTCATCACGGCAGGGAGGCCAGAGACAGTAGGCTTAATCCCATTGTCGGCTGCACACAGGTCGCAGAAAGAGAAAGAACAGGAAGTTGGAAGAGGCTATAAATACTTAAACCCACATCCAGGAACACACTTCTAGAAAGACTCCACTTCATACAGGTTCCAAAACATCCCCAAACAGACCACCAGCTGGGGACCAGGTATTCAGAGACATGAGCCTATGGGACATTTTTTTATTCAAACCACCACAATATTGCAACCAAAATATTTTTAAAGTGAACTCAGCACACATCTGCTAGGCCTGGTGCAAGAACTGAGGTTACCAAGTGGTTCCTACCCTGATTCCCACCCCAGAGAATTAAAGCCTTGGGACATGTTCACCTAAACACAGGAGATACAAAATTGTGGAAAGAGAAAATCACTGTGGGGGCACCTCACACTTGTGGGAACTGTGTGTGTCTTCACAGAGACATGGCTTGGGACAGAGTGTTATGGACAGAAGGTTGTCAACCAGCATGACTTGTGAGGCAGGAGGAGCTGCAGGAGGAAAGGGAAGGAGGTCTGAGCCATAAGTCATTGTGATAGTTTGAATGAGCATGTCCCCCATAGGAGCCAAGTATTTGGACATTTTGTCTACAGTTGGTGGTGCTGTTTTGGGAGGTCTTAGGTGTGGCCATGCTGGACATCACTGGGGGCGGGCTTAGAGAGTTCTTAAGGCTTGCAGGATCTCAAGTCGCTCTCTATTTCCTGTGCCTGTTTGAAGATGTGAGCTCTTCTTTCTGTTCCTACCCACCTCTGCCGCCATGCCTCCCCGCCATGATGGACTCTTGCCCCTTTGGAACTGTAAGCTAAATAAACTCTTCCTTTTATAAGTTCCCATGGTCATGGTGTTTTATCCCAGTAACAAAAAAGTAACTAACACCATCCTCATTTTCCACTTACCGACCTGCCAACCATTTAAAACTACATGCGCTATTGGATGGATACCAAAGCTGCAAACAAGCCCTGTGCCGTGTTCCTGGTTGGAGCGGAAATTGGTATGAAGCCTCATTGAGGATATTTGACACACCCCTCATAACAGACGCACCTGCACCTAGGCTATGAGTTCTTCTTTGAGCTGACCTGCAGGTGCACTCACCCCTGTGCGACTTGTATAGATAAGTCATGGCAGCACTGTTTTGATAGCAAGAGGTTAAAAGTGAGAGCACATCACGGCACGGGAGAATCAACCCAGTGTAGCCCTGCACCATAACACCAGTGTCATGAGCACGCAGGAAGGCTCTTCACATTCAGATGTGACATGACCTCCAACATGCAGAGCAGCAGGTGCAGAGAACTACCACCTGTGCACCTAACATGAACAACATACAGTAAATGTGTTATATAGCCCCTGTGATGCCCACTTGACTGGGCCAAGGGATACCCACGCTGCTGGTAAAGCGTTATGTCTGGGGTGTCTTTCTGGAGGAGATTGGCTGGTGGATCAGCTGCCTGAGGGTAGATCCACCATCAGCAATGTGTGTGGGCACCAGTCAGTCCATGAAGGGCTTGTACCCAGCTAATAGGCAGAGGGGGTGGATACGGGCTTCTGGACCTGGACATTCAACTTCCCTGTCCTTAGGTATCAGAATTCCAGGTTGCTATGACAATGGCTTGTTTCTCTCAGCTCTGAACCAGAATTACACCGTTTGCTCCCCTGGTCCCTAGACCTCCTGACCCAGCTTGAATCACGCCTCAGGCCTTCCCTACCCTCCATCTTGCACATGGCATTTTATGGAACTATTTGGCCTTTAAAATATCATGACCCAGGCCAGTGAGATGACTCAGTGGGTAAAGGTGCTGCCTCCAAGCCTGATAACCTGAGTTTGAGAGTCTGATCTCCCAGACCCACATGACAGAAAAAGAAAAACTCCTCAGAGTTGCCCTCTGACTTCCAGATGCATGCAAGTGCACGAGAGACCGAGCAAGAGAGCGAGAGAGTGAGAGTGAGAGAGCGAGAGAGCGAGAGAATATAAAAATAAAATACTTAAAAAAATAAAAGTCATGACCCACTTCCCACCATGAATCTCCACGTAGAAAGACAGGTCTTTCTATGTGTTCTAAACTGGGTCAGTTTCTGTGGAGAACCCTGACTAATGCCTCTGAAAATATGAAAAACCTAAAATGGTGAATGTTTAAGAGGGAAACTGTGAGGCAGGTCCAGGAAGAGAGGTGGGTTCTCTACAGACCTCCCCAGTGTGACCCCATTCTCCATTACCTTTCCTGTTGGGTGGAATTAGATGGCTTCTTTTTGTTGTCTGTTGTTGGTTACTTTGTTTGCTTGCTTGCTTGCCTGTTTGTTTACTGTGTCTCACTGTGTAGCCCAGGCTAGCCCCAAGCTCATAATCCTTCCGCCTCAACCTCCCAAGTGCTGGAATTACAGGGATATACCACCATGTCCAACAATTTGATAGATTTTTCAAAGTGTATAGTTTGGCAAATGGGCTCCCATGACTGTTCCTAAAAGGAGTGCTGTGGGGGGAAAAGAGGACTGGAGATGCTTTTGTTCCAACTTCAGGGCGGAGGCAAAGCTGTGTTCATACCACTGGCTTCAATAACAAGTGAGCCGGCTTTGGAATCCCCCTCTGTGCATATTCCCAGGCGTGGCCGCCGAGCCCTTGGGTGGGTGTATTCGCAGCTTTGTGAGGACGCTCCATCCTGGTTTCCGTAGAGGTTACACTAGTGCACGTTCCGCCAACAGACCCTGCTCATCCACTCTTACTGCAGCAGTGTTCGCAAAAGGCAAGTTACAGAACCAGTCCAGATGTCTGCCAGCAGAGGAACGAGTGAGAGCACACGGTACTTACACAACGGAGCTTCATTCAGCCATAAAGGATGAAAAACCTGTGTCATCTGGGGAAATGGATGGATTGGGAGTAAGCCAGATTAGCAAGACAAATATCACATATCACCTGTTGTTCTTATGTGGAAACTATATATAT
>NW_008342003.1:142146-146012 GCF_000622305.1 Nannospalax galili | reverse complement strand
AGAGAGAGAGAGAGAGAGAGAGAGAGAGAGAGAGAGAGAGAGAACCAGGAGGAGGAGTGGGGAGGCCAGAGTAATGGGGAATAAATATGATCATAGTGCATAATGGACTTGAACAATGGCATCATCAAGCTCATCACTGTGTACAAAGAGTACACACTAATACAAGGTTTTAGAAAAACCCTACGCATCTCCCCATGCATCTTGCTGGCAGCCTGTGACCTGCAGCCAGCAAGGATTGACCTTCAATCCATGTCCAGGAGGTAGTTGTGGGACAGTGTCTGGTCCAGCTCCAAGCACAGCAGGCTCTCAGTTAAGCCCCTCTCCCTCCTTCCTTCCCACCCTCCCTCCCTCCCTCCTTCCTTTCAAATTCTTATTTCTCCTGTGTCCTGGGCTGGCTGAGTTTATATGCAAAGGTCAGAAGAAGCCCTGCTGGCCTGGCCCTCCACTGAGGGTCAGGAAGTGCAGTGGAAGGGGAAGCCCTGAGCACCACAGTGCCCACTGCAGCCTGAGCACCACAGTGCCCACTGCAGCCTGAGCACCACAGTGCCCACTGCTTCCCGTGCTCTTTATTTAAAAACGCAGTTAAAAACCAAGACCCATCCTTCTAATTATTTTGTCCTCCAAGGGACAGATTGCCACAGTTCCCGTGAAACTCAGAGGGGGTTTGTAGAATCAGTGTGGCACAGCGAACTAACCGTGAAAGGGCGGTTCTGAGCAGACAGGCCCCAGATCCACTCAGAAAGTTCTGCCTGCCAGGGAAACTTCATACCTCTGTGCTTCGCCACCTTCTAAAGTGCCAGAGCAGGTGAGAAGACTCAAGATGGCCCAGAGCAATTTATCGTCATAGCGGAAAGGAAGCATCACTTTAGAAGGCAGTGTGCTTCCGCTCATGTGAATGGCAGCCAGGCCTGACCCTGCCAGGCTCAGAGACGTCTCACACACGTAGATGTTGAGGTCCCGCAGACATTTACTTTCGGTGAAAGGTATTTTGAGTTCCTATATTTTTATACGTTGAAAGCTGTCTCTCCACTTCTAGTTTCTATCCTTTTTTTCCTGTTTTATTTGCTGCGGTCGTTGTTCCAACTCACAATTCATTGTGTCTACTAATATTTTTCCGATATTGTAGAAGGTTATCAGGATGCAAGGGAAACAGAAATGCTCTTTACCAGGAGTGGACCCGGCCATGGTATGACCCTCCTCTCTCTGCTGAACTTGTATTTTCCACTCCAGAATGTGAACCAGAATCAGCTCCACACACACACGCACCACAGCATGGAGGATCCTAAGACTCTGAGAGTGTGCAGATACCCTGAGGTGCTTTTGACGTTTCTGCGGTGGGACCAAGCACAGGCACTGGCATATGAGTTTGACCGTCTAGAATGGCGGCTGCAGCTGGGATGTGCTCAGTCGGTGGAGGGCTCGCCCAACATGCAGCAAGCCCTGGGTGCAGTCCGCAGCACACTACAACGCCAAGAGCAAGGTCAGTGTCTACCAAAATCAGCGTCCTCTGCGGCGGACTAGAAAGGCGGTTCCTGCGACGCCAGCATTCTAGAATCCAACGCCATAGTGAAGTTCCAGCGG
Source organism: Nannospalax galili (assembly GCF_000622305.1). Classification (NCBI taxonomy): domain Eukaryota; kingdom Metazoa; phylum Chordata; class Mammalia; order Rodentia; family Spalacidae; genus Nannospalax; species Nannospalax galili. Next base: position 144,431 of record NW_008342003.1, on the reverse strand, counting down.
GTTGCTGCCGAGGCTAGGCTGAGAAATACTAGCTTCTGCTTCATGCCCTCATGGATTCATGGATGTGCAGGAAGCTGGTCACCATGCCATGAGAGAGAGAATGTCTGACAGAGTGGTTCACATCCCCAGAAACTGGGACCTCCTACCAAAGTCAGAGCCATCTTTCCGAAGCAGTATTTTGGGTGTGATGCCTAATCTCAAGCAAGCTTTTCAATTATGGTGTCTCCAGGTGACCTGGTGACCCTCCTCATAAGAGAGTCTTAGTCAGACCGCTGCAAGCAAAAATATTTCCAAATCCATAATCAGCAGAAGCAGTGAGTTAATAATAGTTATGATGAGTTTTAGCAACTAAGATTTGAAGTAATTAGCTATACAACTATAGATAGTGAATATATCATCAAATAAAAAGCAAAAGAAATATTCTAGACTAAAAGACATAAAAGCCAGAGATTACACACAAATCTCCACAGATCCAAAAAGCAGAGGACAGTGAGTAGGATGTTGAGGAATTGACACCAGGAATCTAAATAACATTTTGGGATCAATGTCTACATTTTGGTGTGTAATGGTATTGTAGCTAAGTGGACTAATGCGTTTGTTCTTAGGAGATACAAGCTTGAATACTGTGGGGTGAAATCTGAGGATATTTTTAGTCTTTCATACTTTGAATAGAATTTTATAGAGAGATCAGATTTGGTGGCAGGGATCTTGGTGAAGGTTAGGTATTTATTCTTTTAGTTCTTCTATACATGAATGTCTTCCAAATAAAAATTTGGAAGGAGCCGGGCATGGTGGGGCACACCTTTAATCCCAGCACTCAAGAGGCAGAGACAGGTAGATCTCTGTGAGATCAAGTTCAGTCTGGCATACCTAGCAAGTTCCAGGTCAGCTGGGGTTACAGAGAGACCCTGTCTCACAAAACCAAAATATCAATTTGGAAGGAAATGGGTATGTAATACCAGACATTAATTACTTTCCAAGAATTTATTCTAGTGATGCAATTATAAGTAAGCATGAGCTTTTAACTATTAGAATTTTATTATTATCGTTTTTAATACTTTATTATTTTTATTTTTTGTGTATGAGTGTATTACCTGCATGTATGCAAATGCACCTGTGTCAGGCAAGGCCTGTGGAAGTCAGAAGAGGGTGTCAAATCCCCTGGCACTGGATTTATGGATGCTTGTTAGCTGCCATGTAGGTGCTGAGAATCAAACCAGGTTCTCTGCAAGAGCAGTCAATGCTCTTAACCACCGAGCCATCTCCCTGACCCCTCATGGTCTTTTTAATAGTAGTCAGAATGCAATATTTCACTTAGCTATTCTTTATTTTTAATTAATTTTATGTGTATGTATGTGTACCTGAATGAATTTATGTGACCTACAGAGGTCAGAAGGCATCATATCCCCTGGAACTGGAGTTATAGGTGGTTGTGAGCTGCCTGATGTGGGTTCTGGGAAACAAACCTGGGGCCTCTGCAAGAGTAAGTACTCTTAACTCCTAAGCAGAACATCTCTCCAGATCTATAGTCTTTATTATTAATGAGACAGGGTCTTGCTAGATAGCCCAGGCTAGCCTTGAATTCCGAGTGCTGGGATTACAGGTGTGCATGACCAAGCCAAGCAGTACTATTCTTTATATATTTAAATTTGCATATTAGTGTGTGTGTGGTGTACAGCACAGTAAAGGTGTGCCACCAGTCAGGACAAATTTCCAGAGTCTGTTTAATCCTTCTACCTTGCAGCAGGCTCCCTGCTGTCTTCTGTTATGTATCCCAGGCTAGCGGGCCCTGAGCTGCCCAATTCTCCTTGCTCAGCTTCCTGTCACGCCATAGGGGTGTGATGCCTGCAATCACACCCAGCTTTTTCACATGGGCTTTGGCGATTAACTAGGTCATCAGGCTTGCAAAACAAGGACTTTTACCCACTAAGCCATCTCACCAGCTGTGATGCCTATTATTAGATATGTATCAAATCTATTTAAAATATGCTCCCTAATGAAAATTTCACCTGGCAATTATGTAATCATTGAATGATTAGAAGATTCACTAAGTCACATCAATATACAGACTAATATTCCAACATCAGAAATGATACTGAAGGTGAATAGTTATTGATATATGACAGAAATTAAAAGCTTATTGTCTAAAAAGTTCGCACCACAAATCAGGGCATGATGTGGCGTGAATGCTTTTTAGACAATAATAGGAGCTAAAAAGAGTTCACACCATAAATCAGGGCATTATGTCATTTTTAGAAAGTGTGTGTTGATAACTATCTGGAAGG
>NW_008342003.1:139281-139707 GCF_000622305.1 Nannospalax galili | reverse complement strand
GTTGTCACCAAGGGAGACTAACATGATTAGCAGGGGCTGGAGGACTATAAAGGAGGGGCAGGCATTACTGAGAGAACTAGGTATGAGAAAAACAATATATGATGGCAGTTCACTGGGCCAGATAAGACTGTGTTCACCCGCAATATATAGGAAAGTTTAATTAAACTGGGACCTTGAGAACAGATGTCATTTTTAGAAAGTGTGTGTTGATAACTATCTGGAAGGATAACTTCCCACAATCTCACCAGGGGACCATCTCTGAGTCCCAGAATATTTTTTCCTTCTTTTTAGTAGTCTAAATTTTCTTAGAGGAAAACTACGCTCATTTTGTTCTTTTTTTTTTTTTTTTTTTTTTTTTTAAAAAAAAAAAAAAAAAAAAAAAAAAAAAGAGGACGATAAATCTTTCACTGTGATATATCAAAATAA
>NW_008342003.1:131664-137340 GCF_000622305.1 Nannospalax galili | reverse complement strand
CATTAGTATAGAGCTTTAATGGTTTTGCTAAGCACTTTAGTGGGACAGGATCTTTGTAAAGCAAAAGAGGCTTTAGTAGATCTAAGTGACCCTGACCCACATGTAAAATGGGTCTGTAGAATAACAGAACACCCTACAAGAGATATAAAAAAGACCAGACAGAAGAAATGATCCGTTTGTGTCACTCAAAGACAAATGAGGCAAGACTTATGTTGAGCCCAAATTCCCAAACTACAGAGATCCGCCTGCCTCTGCCTCCCGAGTGCTGGGATTAAAAGCATGTACTACCACGCCCGGCTTCATTTTGTTCTTATAAAATGTATTTTAAAAGGTTATTCTGTCTTTTAAAAGATGGGAACTCTTTAAATTTTAGTGACACATATTTGTATGCAGCTTGGCTGGTTCTTGCCTAAGAAAAATCGAGTCAAGCTCTTCCCTGCAGAAGATAGGGATCACAAAGGGGAAATGGGTGAGACCAGCCCCACGTCTTCCCAACGTTCACCCATCTGGCAAACCCTACCCAATCTTAATGAATAGAACTTCTCTGTGGTTAGTTTGACCTGTCCAATCCAAAGCCGTCCCTTCAGTCCTTCCCCTGTCCTGGCCCAAACTGCTGCCGCAGATGCTGCTGGGTCTCAAGCTCCCTCTGTTCCCTCCCTCCCTCTTTCCAAAAGACCTTCTCATCCATTTCCACATATGAGGGAGGGTGCACACAACTCAGGCACAAGCAGTAACTTTTAAAAGATGACTGTGACTGCTGGCATGGCTGGGCCACCACCAGGGACAGGAAGGCTACGGTTTGAATGTGTCTACCACAAGCTGATGTGTTACAAACTTCCAGCCTCTTGAATTGAGTGGCTTACTGGTTTGTCCCAGTCTCCAGCTACAGACAGGCATTGTGTAGGACAATCTGGTGGGTCTTCTCTTCCAACTGATGTATATTCTCTGGGTTCTGCTCCTGACTAGGAAGATATAAACCATTAGTGAGGTCCTAAATTATGCAGGATTTCACTTTCACTTGTTTGAGGAGTCTCCATCCTATTTCTATAGGGCTTGTAGCCCAAACATTACTCATTCCTCCAAAAAGAGTGAGCCAGCCAGGGGCAAGATAAGGAGCATCCTGGGAAAAGGGGTGGAGCTGCCCAGGAGACAGAGAGTTAGCCATGCAGAGTTAGTGTGGCAGCAAGATTGGAACAGAAAAAGTGCGTGTTGGGCCACTGGGGTGAACTTCAGCATCCCGCAGGGTATGGACACCCAACAGGACACTTAAGACCATGGGCACAGCATGTGAACACTAATGGATACTGTGGGCAGGGCTTGAATGATGCGCAGGTCCTGAAAAGCCATTTCTTTGTAAGTTACTCCCTCCCAAAGTCATAAACAGTACAAAACCCAAACTAAAAATGTCTTATGTTAGTCTGTGAGCCCTGGGGTCTTGGGGGGAACATGCACACATGAGTTTCCCAAGAAGGGAAAGGGAAGAAAATGTAGTGCAACAGGGTTTTCTAATGTGCATTCCACCAGCGTTTTACCACAGTTCCCTCTTCTCCACATACTCACTAGTGTCTGTAAGGGATTGTTTCAGGACTATTCCCACCCCGAAGGCATGAAAGTTGGGATACTCTAGTGCCTTATGTAAAACGCAGTTGTATTTGTTGTAAACTACAGGCATCCACCGTGTACTTTCCCTTATCTCAAGATTCTCTCTCATGCTCCAGTGCTAATGTTCTGTGAATAGTCACTGTTCTTTTTCCTTGTGAAATTTTGTAATGGCTTCTGTGCATCTCGAGAGCCTCCCTTCTCAAAGTACTGTTGAAGGGTTTTGTCTGTTTGCTGCTGGGTCATTGTCCACCTTTTCTTATCGGTCCATAGGCAAGTCACCTAGTCTCAATTCTAGTCATTCTTGGTTTTGTTATGGTAGGAATCTCTTTTCTTCACAACGTCTTGTGTTTCAGTGTTCTTTTCAGGGTTTTTAGAGCAACAGGGTTTCTTGATTCTAAGTGGCCCAGTATATTAAACTTTTCCTTTATTGTTACTTTATCGACCTTGTTAAAGAATCATATTCTAGGGGTTGGGGAGGTATCTTAGTTAATAAAGTGACTGTTGCACAAACATGAGGACCTGAGTTTAGGTCCCCACCAAACGTGTAAAAGCCAGATATGCTGCACCAGCACTGGGGAGGCAGAGACAGGAGGATCCCTTGGACCCGTGCCCAGCTAGTCTGGCTAGGTAGAGAGCTCCAGGTCCTGTGAGAAACCCTGTCTCAAAATATAAGGTGGAGAGTGATGGAGGAAAAAACCCAGTCTCAACTTCTCTCCTCCCCATGTATGTGCATGTATGCACTCACATCCACAGACAATGTATACACATGAATATATAGGTATGTAAGGGACTAAATCCCTAGTAAAGCACAGGGCCATCTAACTGAGAACTGACACAGACAGCACTTCCTGCTTCTCCTTGGTCTCTGGCAGGAGGGTCTTGATTTAACTCTAACAGGGCCCCTTTACTGCCCTGCTTGGAGTCATGTAGCCCTGGACATATCTTGGCTTCGAGATGTGATCTATCAGATTCTCTTTGTTTAAGTTAACAAATGCAAATTAAGGGAAGGGAAACCAGAAAATATTGTGGAAGTAGAACTTACCAGATGCTAAAGGATTTTGCAATGTGATGGTAATTGAGAACTCCAGTAATGGGGAAGTAAACAGGCATCTTCCTGCCCCTTTTAGTTATCCAGGATAAGAATAGTAAAATGTGTCTGTAGAATAACAGAACCCCCCAGAAGAGATATAAAAGAGACCAGAGAGAAGAAATGGTCAATTTGGTTTACTTGAAGAAAAATGTGGCAAGATTTATATTGAACCCAAATTCCCAAAGAAAAAATGATAGAAAACCAAATTTGGCACTAAGGAGTTTCTGGAAGGCTTTAAAACCAGAAGAACAGTTTACAAAAGGCATTCAAAGGATTAAAAACTGTCTTGGGGTGGTTAAGGAGCCCCAAAGATTAAATAAGGTGCATTTCTCTCCTGAGAAAGGCTATGCTAGGGGTGGGGGCAGTTTTTCCCACCAGGACCTCCTCCAGAAGCCAGGTATGGTCAATGGAGAGACGACAGATATGGCTACAATCAGGAGGCAGACCCAGGACCTGTCTGACTCAGGAAACCAACAGATGCAGCTGTGACAAGAGAAACCCACTGCCTCCTCAGCCTGGTGCAGGCAACTGGAGCCAACACCTGTAAGTGTATCAAGGATAAAAGAATACAAAGAGACTCCATGTAAGATCCCCAGAATGTGGAATGATTCCAAAGGGATAACTAAAAATAGTAAAGAACTAGCCAAATTAATGCCTCATACCCATGCTATGGTACCTAACAAGGATCTATTTAAAAAAAGTAGTTAATATGAGTGGATAAAACCGTCCCATGCTGTTAGACCTTGTTTATGATTGATTTAATATATGATGTTAACCTTTGAGTGTTTTACAGATGTGAAAACCATTTGAAAGATATCTGAAGAAGCAAAGGCCAGCTATAGCTGTAAGATTCTTGGGAGTTTTATGGTTCGGTAAGATGAAGACAGAGGCTCCCAAAATGATACCACTGTTAAGAAAAACTACAGTACCAGGGGTGGGTTGCCCCCCTATGAGCTCTTGGTCAGAGAGAGATCCTAGAGGTCCTAAAATTAACCCAGGCTATTGCCACTAATGTCCATTTTACACTAAAAAGGTCAGTAAGGCCATGTTGCTGAAGACACTGAATGATGTGAGCACGGGAGAAGAAGAGATGGAGCAAAGACTAAGCCAAAAACTCCATGCCACTGGATGGGTGGCTTTCATAGTGCCAGAAGGCACTATGCAGATGGTTGGGGAAGAAAGGATCCCCTATGATTCTACTCAACATTACACCCCACATGCTGCACACTATGGACATGCCAAGCAATGCCTGAAAGTGCAATAATGGGTCAACTAACATACATACAACTGACAAATTTCTAATTGGATAAGACCCATTCCTAGGGGTGGAACATACACCTACTACTGTAGACCAGGCCAACCCCCTATGTCAAGGAAGGCTAGAGGCCCCAGCGGGGAAGCTGTTGCAAGTATACCTTTTTATGAATATGCTACACCTACTGGGAAATCTTCTAGGCTTTTGTATTTGTGCCCAGCAGAGACTCTCAAGAAGGGAAAAGGGAAGAAAATTTAGTGCAACAAATTGGTGTGGTCAGGCAGGATGGCACTGGAAATGACAAACCACGGGAGTCTGGGAAAAGCAAAGGAGCTGGTGGTGGCACTGACGTGGAGCTCACAGTGGATCATGAAATGTGTAATTAGAATGATTCAGGCGACCCAGTCGCTGGTGAGCAGAGACTCTCAAGAAGGGAAAAGGGAAGAAAATTTAGTGCAACAAATTGGCGTGGTCAGGCAGGGTGGCGCTGGAAATGACAAACCACGGGAGTCTGGGAAAAGCAAGGAGCTGGTGGTGGCACTGACGTGGAGCTCACAGTGGATCGTGAAATGTGTAATTAGAATGATTCAGGCGACCCAGTCGCTGGTGGACTCAAAGGGTAAAATCCCTAGGCTACAGCTGTTGTAAATGTGGGGAAATAGCTCAGTTGTTAAAAAATGGAGTCCACCACCACATGGATCTGAAAACTCTTTAAAGGTCAAAGAAAACCTAGAAAAAATTCTCACAGGCTCAGATGCAAGCAGAGAACCTAGCGAGGGGGTGTGGCCACTTAATAAAAGATTTTCCCAAGGCAGAGGAAGCTGAAGAGGCTCAGGAGTTGCTGGCAGATTCAGTTTCAGCCTCAGAGACTGAGAGAGAGAAAAAAATGGGACATGTTTACTTGTGTAAGGCTAGGGGACCAGGCATCCAAGGACCCAGGAAAAAAGATAGTAGTGAAAAAAGAAATGACCTAAAAATAAAAGTAGCTAAAGCTGCTCCTCAGATTCAGCCTTTGATACAAAAAGAAAAAAGCAAACAAACAGTGCTGTAGCCAGGAAATACTCCACACTGGAACTGTTACAACTAGGAAAAACTTACGATTAAGAAAGGCCAGAGAACTATAAAGGAGGGGCAGGCATTACTGAGAGAAGTAGGTATGAGAAAAACAATATATGATGGCAGTTCACTGGGCCAGATAAGGCTCTGTTCACCCGAGATATATAGGAAAGTTTAATTAAACTGGGACCTTGAGAATGGTATGGAGCTTTAATGGTTTTGCTAAGCACTTTAATGGGACAAGATCTTTGCAAAGTGAAAGAGGCTTTAGCAGATCTAGATGACTCTGACCAGCATGTAAAACGTGTCTGTAGAATAACAGAGCACCCTACAAGAGATATAAAACAGACCAGACAGAAGAAATGGTCCATTTGTGTCACTCAGAGACAAATGAGGCAAGACTTATGTCGAGTCCAAATTCCCAAACTAAAAAATGATAGAAAACCAAATTTGGCACTAAGATAGCAGATCTAGATGACTCTGACCAGCATGTAAAACGTGTCTGTAGAATAACAGAGCACCCTACAAGAGATATAAAACAGACCAGACAGAAGAAATGGTCCATTTGTGTCACTCAGAGACAAATGAGGCAAGACTTATGTCGAGTCCAAATTCCCAAACTAAAAAATGATAGAAAACCAAATTTGGCACTAAGAAGTTTCTGGAAGGCTTT
>NW_008342003.1:125586-131338 GCF_000622305.1 Nannospalax galili | reverse complement strand
GCTATACTAGGGGTGGAAGCAGGTTTTCCCACCAAGTTCTCCCCCAGCAACCTGGTGTGGTCAATGGGAAGATGATAGATGTGGCTACAGTCAGGAGGCAGACCGAGAACCTGTCTGGCTCAGGGAACCAACAAGGGCTGTGGGAACATGAAAAGCCCCCTGCCTCCTTAGCCCAGTGCAAGGTCAGGCAACTGAGGCCAACACCTGTACATGTGTATCAAGCAGAAAAGAATACAAAGGGATAACTAAAAATGGTAAAGAGCTAACCAAATTAATGCCTCATTCCCATGCTATGGTACCTAACAAGCATCTATGGATAAAACAGTTAATTCAAATGGATAAAACCTTTCCATGCTGTGTGATACCTTGTCTATGATTGATTTAATATATAATGTTAACCTTCCTTTGAGTGTTTTACAGATGTGAAACCTATTTGAAAGATACATGAAGAAGCAAAGGCCAGGTATAGCTATAAGATTCTTGGAAGTTTTATGCAGGTTGGGTAAGATGAAGACAGAGATTCCCAAACTATACAACTGTTAAGAAAATCTACAGTACCAGGGGTGGGTTGCCCCCCATGAGCTGTTGGTCAGAGAGAGATCCTTGAGGTCCTCAAATTCACCAAGGCTATTGCCACTAATGTCGGTTGTACACTAGAAAGGTCAGTAAGGCCATGGTGCTGAAGACACTGCATGATGTGAGCACGGGAGAAGAAGAGATGGAGCAAAGACTAAGCCAAAAACTCCATGCCACTGGATGGGTGGCTTTCATAGTGCCAGAAGGCACTATGCAGATGGTTGGGGAAGAAAGGATCCCCTATGATTCTACTCAACATTACACCCCACATGCTGCACACTATGGACATGCCAAGCAATGCCTGAAAGTGCAATAATGGGTCAACTAACATACATACAACTGACAAATTTCTAATTGGATAAGACCCATTCCTAGGGGTGGAACATACACCTACTACTGTAGACCAGGCCAACCCCCTATGTCAAGGAAGGCTAGAGGCCCCAGCGGGGAAGCTGTTGCAAGTATACCTTTTTATGAATACACTACACCTACTGGGAAATCTTCTAGGCTTTTGTATTTGTGCCCATGTTTGCTTATATGTGTCTGCTTCCTTCCATTTGTCTTTATAGTATGGGGGACACCACTGAGATGGATCAATGGCCACATCTTGAAGATGAATGATGGGGAGGCCCAAGAGATCACTGTCTCGCCATGATACAAGAGAGATCACCCTGCCTCTGTCACCCGCTCTAAGGCTCAGAGAAATTTGTGGAAGAAATGGTGGAAAGTTTGTAAGAGCCAGAGGAAAGGGGTGGAGTGTAGCCTGAACATTACTCATTCCTCCAAAAAGAGTGAGCCAGCCAGGGGCAAGACAAGGAGCATCCTGGGAAAAGGGGTGGAGCTGCCCAGGAGACAGAGAGTTAGCCATGCAGAGTTAGTGTGGCAGCAAGATTGGAACAGAAAAAGTGCGTGTTGGGCCACTGGGGTGAACTTCATCATCCCGCAGGGTATGGACACCCAACAGGACACTTAAGACCATGGGCACAGCATGTGAACACTAATGGATACTGTGGGCAGGGCTTGAATGATGCGCAGGTCCTGAAAAGCCATTTCTTTGTAAGTTACTCCCTCCCAAAGTCATCAGAAGAACAGTTTACAAAAGGCATTCAAAGGATTAAAAACTGTCTTGGGGTAGTTAAGGATCCCCAAGGATTAAATAAGGTGCATTTCTCTCCTGAGAAAGGCTATGCTAGGGGTGGGGGCAGATTTTCCCACCAGGACCTCCTCCAGAAGCCAGGTATGGTCAATGGAGAGATGACAGATATGGCTACAATCAGGAGGCAGACCCAGGGCCTGTCTGACTCAGGAAACCAACAGATGCAGCTGTGACAAGAGAAACCCGCTACCTCCTCAGCCTGGTGCAGGCAACTGGAGCCAACACCTGTAAGTGTATCAAGGATAAAAGAATACAAAGAGACTTCATGTTAAGATCCCCAGAATGTGGAATGATTTCAAAGGGATAACTAAAGATAGTAAAGAACTAACAAAATTAATGTCTCTTACCCATGCTAAGGTACCTAACATAGATCTATAAAAAAAGTAGTTAATATGAATGGATAAAACCTTCCATGCTGTTAGACCTTGTTTATGATTGATTTAATATATGATGTTAACCTTTGAGTGTTTTACAGATGTGAAAACCATTTGAAAGATACCTGAAGAAACAAAGGCCAGCTATAGCTGTAAGATTCTTGGGAGTTTTATGGTTTGGTAAGATAAAAACAGAAGCTCCCAAAATGATACCACTGTTAAAAAAAACTACAGTACCAGGGGTGGGTTGCCCCCCTATGAGCTCTTGGTCAGAGAGAGATCCTAGAGGTCCTAAAATTAACCCAGGCTATTGCCACTAATGTCCATTTTACACTAAAAAGGTCAGTAAGGCCATGTTGCTGAAGACACTGAATGATGTGAGCACGGGAGAAGAAGAGATGGAGCAAAGACTAAGCCAAAAACTCCATGCCACTGGATGGGTGGCTTTCATAGTGCCAGAAGGCACTATGCAGATGGTTGGGGAAGAAAGGATCCCCTATGATTCTACTCAACATTACACCCCACATGCTGCACACTATGGACATGCCAAGCAATGCCTGAAAGTGCAATAATGGGTCAACTAACATAAAAGAGTAAAAAGGAATAGTATGCACACACATGTACACAAATATATCTATTGTACAAGACAGAAGAGACTCACAGAGGTGATGAAAGCTGATACTTTGGGAAGGGGAAAAGAGCAAACACTATGAAAACCTTACTAACTGGACTTTAGAAAGAATGGTCATGGTCAACATTTTTTATTTGTTTTTATTGAAATTTTGTGTATTTCCTACAGAAATTGTGTATTTCCTCCCTTAGTCCCCATCACTGGAACCCATGTACTCTGTCATCCATGCTAAGGCCCACTGTGTCAAGTCATTGTCCCCAGACATTCTCCAGTTCAAGTCCATCTACTGAGATCTAGTCAACCTCTGAAGAGTCCCTTGTTTTAGGAAGATCAGTTCTTCCTCACCTAGCAGTGATCAGTTTTCAATATTCCTTCAGCTAAGATTGGGGTCTACTCTTCATTTCTCCAGCTCTATGCTGGGTTTTTATCTGCCAAAGATTCCATGGGACTTGTATATGCTGACACAATTGCCATAGAATCATATGAGCAGGGCCTGAGGAGACACTTGTACATGTTTGTTGCTGCTCTTTTCACAAAAGTTAAGAGATGGAAGCAACCTAGAGTATCCGTCAATTGACCAATGGATAATGAAAACTTGGTTTTACATAATTTTCACAATGGCAGTCTATTTAGTAGTAAAGAAAGACAAAATCATGAAATTTGCAGATAAATAGATGGAACTAGAAACTATTATATTACATGAAGTAACACAGTATAGCCTGAACATTATTCATTCCTCCCAAAAGAGTAAGCCAGCTAAGGGCAAGAGGAGAAACACCCTGGGAAGAGTGGTGGAGCTGCCCAGGAGACAGAGAGTTAGCCATGCAGAGTTAGTGTGGCAGCAAGATTGGAACAGAAAAAGTGCGTGTTGGGCCACTGGGGTGAACTTCATCATCCCGCAGGGTATGGACACCCAACAGGACACTTAAGACCATGGGCACAGCATGTGAACACTAATGGATACTGTGGGCAGGGCTTGAATGATGCGCAGGTCCTGAAAAGCCATTTCTTTGTAAGTTACTCCCTCCCAAAGTCATAAACAGTACAAAACCCAAACTAAAAATGTCTTATGTTAGTCTGTGAGCCCTGGGGTCTTGGGGGGAACATGCACACATGAGTTTCCCAAGAAGGGAAAGGGAAGAAAATGTAGTGCAACAGGGTTTTCTAATGTGCATTCCACCAGCGTTTTACCACAGTTCCCTCTTCTCCACATACTCACTAGTGTCTGTAAGGGATTGTTTCAGGACTATTCCCACCCCGAAGGCATGAAAGTTGGGATACTCTAGTGCCTTATGTAAAACGCAGTTGTATTTGTTGTAAACTACAGGCATCCACCGTGTACTTTCCCTTATCTCAAGATTCTCTCTCATGCTCCAGTGCTAATGTTCTGTGAATAGTCACTGTTCTTTTTCCTTGTGAAATTTTGTAATGGCTTCTGTGCATCTCGAGAGCCTCCCTTCTCAAAGTACTGTTGAAGGGTTTTGTCTGTTTGCTGCTGGGTCATTGTCCACCTTTTCTTATCGGTCCATAGGCAAGTCACCTAGTCTCAATTCTAGTAATTCTTGGTTTTGTTATGGTAGGAATCTCTTTTCTTCACAACGTCTTGTGTTTCAGTGTTCTTTTCAGGGTTTTTAGAGCAACAGGGTTTCTTGATTCTAAGTGGCCCAGTATATTAAACTTTTCCTTTATTGTTACTTTATCGACCTTGTTAAAGAATCATATTCTAGGGGTTGGGGAGGTATCTTAGTTAATAAAGTGACTGTTGCACAAACATGAGGACCTGAGTTTAGGTCCCCACCAAACGTGTAAAAGCCAGATATGCTGCACCAGCACTGGGGAGGCAGAGACAGGAGGATCCCTTGGACCCATGCCCAGCTAGTCTGGCTAGGTAGAGAGCTCCAGGTCCTGTGAGAAACCCTGTCTCAAAATATAAGGTGGAGAGTGATGGAGGAAAAAACCCAGTCTCAACTTCTCTCCTCCCCATGTATGTGCATGTATGCACTCACATCCACAGACAATGTATACACATGAATATATAGGTATGTAAGGGACTAAATCCCTAGTAAAGCACAGGGCCATCTAACTGAGAACTGACACAGACAGCACTTCCTGCTTCTCCTTGGTCTCTGGCAGGAGGGTCTTGATTTAACTCTAACAGGGCCCCTTTACTGCCCTGCTTGGAGTCATGTAGCCCTGGACATATCTTGGCTTCGAGATGTGATCTATCAGATTCTCTTTGTTTAAGTTAACAAATGCAAATTAAGGGAAGGGAAACCAGAAAATATTGTGGAAGTAGAACTTACCAGATGCTAAAGGATTTTGCAATGTGATGGTAATTGAGAACTCCAGTAATGGGGAAGTAAACAGGCATCTTCCTGCCCCTTTTAGTTATCCAGGATAAGAAGTCTTTGTTTTCCAAAGCTATCACATTCCTGTACAGACCTAAGGCTTCTGCATTCCTGGAACCTTTGCACTTCTATTACCTTTGCCGCCCTCTGTCATCTTACTTAATCCCCATGTATATGCTATGTACCTTCTGCTTGCATTCCTCACTTGAGTATAAAAATCCCCCAAAACTTGAACAGGGGGTCTGACTTCTTGATTCGTGATGTCAGTCCTGCTAGTGTCAAATTAAACTCCCTCTCTCCATCTGATTTCGGCTGTTGATCTCTGATTATTTCTGTAACAAAAACCCCAAATGCAAGCCCTTCCTGGGGGATGTTGGACTTCTGGTTTCTGAATTCCTCTCCACTTGTGAAAAGCTTTAACTTTCTGTGAGTGTATGTGGATGTGTGAATCTTTATGTGTGTGGATGTGTACATCTTTATGTGTAGTGTGGATGTGTTCATCTTTATGTGCGGTGTGGATGTGTGCATCTTTATATGTGTGGATGTGTACATCTTTATGTGTGGTGTGGATGTGTGCATCTTTATGTGTGGTGTGGGTGTGTGCATCTTTATGTGTGGTATGGATGTGTGTATCTTTATGTGTAGTGTGGATGTGTGCATCTTTGTG
>NW_008342003.1:116539-120842 GCF_000622305.1 Nannospalax galili | reverse complement strand
CATCTGTCTGCTTCCCACTGATAGTGCCAGGCTATTGGAAAGCAAGCAGAGGATTCTCCAAAACCACAAAACTAGCTTGAAGTTTATTTTAGGAAACTTTATATGTTCACTTAGGCTGTTAAATGCATTTGTTAAAATAAATTGATTTTGTTCACCCTTAAATGCAGTCACCAAGTGTTGGGTTAATTAACCCATAACTTTCTTTTTTTTATTTGTATTGAGCTTTTGTACAAAAATACAATGGTTCTTAATCAAATTTAGACCCCTCCCCCATCCATGCCCCCAACCCCCACCAGATCTCATGTTAGTGACATACATGTTAAGTCCTATCCAGTCAAGCATTTGTACCCAGATGTCCTTCAGTGCAAGTTTGTCCACTGGAGTCTAGTCAGCCTGTCTAGAGATCGTAAGTAAGACATACACTCAGTCGCCCAGCCCAGTAGTAATCAGTCTCCAATAGTTTTCAATCTAGGGCCTGCCCACCACCCATTTCCCTCTCTCCACTCTGGGCCCTTGTCAATTAATGGGTTAATTAATGGGTCCTGTGCTCGATGCCACCATTGCCACAAGTTCACACGTGTATCTTCCAGTGACCTGAAAGCCTCTGCTTCCCTGTGTTCATGAACCAGGCCTGGCTCTTACAGTCTTTCCACCCCGTCTTCTGCAATGGTCCCTGAGCCATGGTGGGTGAGGTTTAATAAAGGAATCCTGTCCAGGTGCACACACTCTGCTGTCTCTTATTCTTTAAAACTTGGCCAGTTGTGGCCATCTGTGTGCTTCGCACTCTGTTGTATGAGGAAGCATCACTGGTGAGAGCTGAGGGCTGCCCTAGTTTTCACTCTACCCCTCATTCCACTATGTCCCATGAGTCTTAGGTGTGGAGGTTCCACTGTAGACACATCACTTAGGACTGGGCATCTCTCAGGTGTATATTCTCTGTGTCTGACCAGTTGTGCAGTTCTCCATTTGTTACAAAAAGAAGTTTCTTTGATAAGTGGTGTACTGTATGGTTGTCTGTAAATATAAGGATCTGATGTTTAGCATATAGTAAGAAATTTCATTTGTCTTGAGATATGAAAGAGATAGGGTTTTCTCTGGGATCTGTGTCTTCTCCAGCTGTGTGTATTTGACTGAGTTTACAGTGCCACCCATGAGTTCACTGCCATTGAGAGGGCTTTAAATCCAATTAGATAGCTGTTGATTGCCCCCCCCATAACAGTTCCACAGCTGCACCAGTAGAGGTAGTTTGCTGTGTGGATCCTTAAGACCATTATGCAAACTGCTAAGGGAGAAAATCAATCGGTGGTTCCACCCAGCCTCACAAGTTTCTTGATCTGAAGAATATATATATGCATATGAATGAACCCACTACATCATACATGCTAAGTGACTGTCTTCATTAAAGAGGAAGCTGGGCATGGTGGTGCACTCCATTAATTCCAGCACTTGGGAGGCAGAGGCAGCTGGATCTCTGTGAGTTCAAGGCCAGCCTGCACTACATAGTGAGTTCCAGGACAGCTTCGGGCTACAGGGAGACCCTGTCTCAAAAAGACCAAAAAGAAGAAGCATCAGAATCCAGTTAAGAATTCTTCTCTGTGAAGGTCAAGTGTATTTGAACCTTGATCAAAGGTACTCAGAAAGGAGATACAGAATGAACAGCACAGGAGAGGTATGTGGCATCATGGAGCTGACATTATATAATTGGCAAACTGGCTTCGGGCTAAATTTGCTCTCTCTGCCGTGCACTGCCTGGATGTCCTGCATAGAATGACCCTGGAAATCACATGTGAAAAACCATCTATCAGCCTGGGATTTTGAATGGCAAGAGAACAGAGAATCTTGCACAGTGAATGTGAAGTGAAATTCTGTGGAAGTAAGTCATTCCTATTTCAGTAACATGGACACACAGCACTCTGGCTGAGGGTGACAGGAGGATGTGGAAGTGTGAGAGCGAGACCCAGGTCTAGGAGCAGATAGGCGACCCTGCTCCTGGCTAGACAGAACAGATCTAGAGCTGTCATTATTCTTGACGGTAATTAAAACCATCCTGAACAGGATGACCCAGAAAGCAGGCGAATATCTCTCTCTCTCTAGGTACACACTGATGTTCAGAGCTCTTTTCTAGTGTCCCAGATCTTTAACTGAGAAAGAGTCATTTACTCTGAAGAGCACTATTTTATTGCTCTGCGACCTGTATGAAGGTTCACGTGTGCCCTGAAGTAAGCGTGTAAAGGTGTGCTCTGACCTGCTTCCTGGCCAGTGAAAGCTAAGGAATATCACTGCCCTTCACACAGCAAAAGCTGCAGTCAGCCAATCACCAGCCACACTGCAGGACCAATCCAGGGAGCAGGTGAGGATTCAGGCAAAATTCTGAAAATGCTCTTCTCCCTGGGGGAGGTCCCCTGTTGAAATGAACATCACTATGTTGGTTAAACAGTATGAACTGAATTTGGTTTGGTGCGTGGACTTGAGAGGTCAACGTCAGGATCACTACTGTGCACGTTACTTAAATTCACTTACTTTCCTCCATTGTCAAGCCATGGGTCATGATGGTGAGCATTGTACTTAACACAGTGAAACTCAAAATACATGCCTTGTAAATGCACCTTAGTCAATACTGTCATTTGATAAATTCTTGTGAAAATATTGTTATCCACTGACTTAAAAAAAAAAAAAAAGATGATTTAGTGACTGTGGGTCTCTTCACCCTGAGTAAATTCAGCAAAAGAGTGGCAGGTCAGCACAGAGCAGCCCTGTAGCTTTCTGGGAGGGGAGGTAGAATGCAGGGATATAAAGAGGGAGGGAAATAACAGAGCAGGAAGGGCTAATTGTGGTGGGCAATGGAAGGGCAGGGTAGGGGCAGAGTATGGGGAGGGATAACTAAACAAAAAGTCTTTAGAACAGTCATATGGAAATCGACCACTATAGAAGCTTCTTGAAGTATGCACATACACATTATTTAAAGATAAAAAGGAGTTAACTTATAACAGGGGGCAATGCCCCTACTAGACACCAGAGGCTAGCAAGGTAAAAGCCCAGTGCCAGGAATGCACTCCCTAACTTAGCATGAACCTTACCCAGTTGTGACTCCTGCGAGCTACAACAGTTGGCCTAGAAGACGCACAAATATTAGAGAAGTAACCAACTATTATTATTTTTAAAATATGTGTATGTCGGTTAAAACATCATTTAATTTATGTCTTATAGGGTTTATACTGAGTACAATATTGTATAACTGTAATAATTCAACTGTAAACCTAAAAATTTACAGCCAAATTTGAAAGAGATGCATCCTACCTCAGGAAAACGTTATTGAATATGTCAATTGTGTTGTAATGATATGCTTCTTCTAAGTATGTTGTTATTAAATAAATCATTTAAAAAAAAAAATCATTGAGAGTAGAAAAAAAAAAAAAATATGTGTATGTCATTCACCCTCCCATCTCCCCTGCTGGTCTCTCCTTGTTTGGGTCCTGTGCCATTCCTTGACTTGGGGCCCCAGAGACAGGGGAACCAATACTGCTTCCTGATCCTTTTCATCCAGACCGACATAGTGCCTTCTCGGGTCCCCAGGAGTACTGCTTCTGGGCCTGACCCCGCCCTCACCTCACTCTGCTTCCCTGGGCCTGCAACTCTAGCCAGCCTCTTTCTGGGACTCAGGGGGCTGACCTTTCCTCTTCCTGATCCTTTGCATCCAGACCAACCCAGCTCCTCAGTGCAGTCCTCAGGAGTCCTTGGGGCCTCTTCCCACCCCATCTGCCTTTGCATCTCTGGGTGGGACAGCCACCAGCTACCCTAGACCAGCATCTTTCCTGGGCCAGACTCCCAGGCCAGTCCAAACCCCAAATTCCTGAGGTCAAAATTGTTCCTGGAGGGATTCAGACCTTAGGAGAAAGCTTGAAAACATCTGACCCTCATCTGACTTGGGCCTCTGTGGGAACTCCTGAAGACAAAAGCAATCTGGCCACTCCAAGATAAAATCAAAAGGGAGAACCGGAAACTTAGATGAACCATCATTTCATGCCAAAAATGTAAACCACGAAGACACATAAAGTTCACAAAAAGAAGCAGACCTAAACTTGAAGGCCTGAGTGTCACACAAGAATCAAAAACTACAAAAGAATTTCATATGTCAAAATCACAGAGGAAAAATAATAACATGAAAAATTAAAATAACATATCCCCACCAAATATCAATAGTCTTCTAGAGGAGTACAATGAGAACCCCCTAAAGATAATGCAGGACATGGAACTCAAAAGAACAATTATAAACATGATAAAAGAATTCAGTGAATTTAAAGAA
>NW_008342003.1:114809-115731 GCF_000622305.1 Nannospalax galili | reverse complement strand
GATATCAAGAGGGCCACTACATTCTGATCAAAGGAACAATAAACCAAGAAGATATAACAATCATGAACACATATTCACCAAATTCTGGTGCACCCAACTTCAAAAAACAATACTACAGGACTTTAAGACCCAGATTAATCCCTACTCATTAATAGTAGGGGATGTCAATACCCGACTGTCTCCATTAGATAGGTCAACAGGGCAGAGAGTTAACAGAGAGACATCTGAATTAAACAGTATCATATATCAAATGGACTTAACAGACATCTACTGAGTATTCCACCCACGCACCAAAGAATATACTTTCTACTCAGCCCCCATGGAACCTTTTCCAAAATCGACCATGTACTGGGGCACAAAACAAACTTCAACAAATACAAGAAGATTGAAATAATTCCATGCATTCTATCAGAACACAATGCAATAAAGCTTACAATCAACACCGGAAGAAGCCCTAATCACCACATAACACATGAAATTAAACAACACACTCCTGAATGATGAATGGGTCAAAAGAGAAATTAAGAAAGAAATAAAAGTATTCCTGGAATTAAATGAAAAGGACAATACAACACAACAAAACCTCTGGGACACACTGAAAGCTGTCCTTAGAGGGAAGTTTATAGCTCTAAGTGCCTACATCAAAAAATCGGAAAGAACACAAATAAATGACATAACATTGCAACTCAACACACTTGAAAAGCAACAGCACATGAAACCCAAGCCCTGCAGACAAGAAGAAATTACAAAAATCAGGGCAGAAATTAATGAAATTGAAACAAAACAATACAAAGAATCAACAATTCCAAGAGATGGTTCTTTCAAAAGATAAACAAGATTGACAGACTGCTAGTCCAGTTAACCAAAAAAAGGAAGAACACCTCCAAATCAACAAAATAAGAGATGAAACAGGAAACATCAC
>NW_008342003.1:103486-113429 GCF_000622305.1 Nannospalax galili | reverse complement strand
GCCAGACACGAGAAATGGAGACAGAGTGAAAGATGATTAGGTACATTAATAGATACATAGACAAATGGATGGATGGATGAATGGATGGATGTATAGAACATAGGTCATAGAGGTGATAAATAGAAAGTTAGATCGATGTCAGATGCCTACATGATACATAAATGGATGACTGATGATATAGATGATAGAGAGATGGTAGATAGATACAAAGATATATACATACATAGATATATACATAGATAGATAGATAGATAGATCGATAGATAGATAGATAGATAGACAGATGGATATTATGAAAGGAAGGCATGAAGTTGGGAGGGAGAGATGATGGAGGGATCTGGGGAGAGCTGGAGTTGGGAGAATGAGGGGTGGATGTGATCAAGATACACGGCATAGGTGTATGAAATTTTCAAAGAATAAATAAAATTTTAAGAAGATTTTGCAGCACAAAGATGGGTTTTGAATCTTTTTGTGAGGATTAAAAGAAATAATACATGTAAGATACTAAAAACAAGATATCTTGAATCAAATGAAGGTTTTCTACCTACAGAACAGAATAGCAATGAGACTGAATTTCTTCATTACTGAGGCATTCAAGTATTTAAACTCCTTATTAACGGTTCAATATGCCCTGGCTGGAGAGATGACTCAGTGGTTAAGAACGCTTGCTCTTCTTCCAGAGGATCTGGGTTCAATTCCCAGCACCCATATGGTGGCTAACAACCATAAGGGAAACATGAGGGGAAAGCTAGAAGCAAAAGTGGGAAGGTAAGATGAGGGCAAGCTGTGGGGCACCCAAGATGTCAGTGAAGACTCTCAGTTGACTTGCACTCAAGAAAGGGCTGGTGAGATGGCCCAGCTGTTAAGAGCACTGGCCGCTCTTGCAAAGGACCCAGGTTCGATTCCCAGCCTCGACATGGTGGCTAACAACCATCTGTAACTCCAGTTCCAACGGATTCCAACACCCTCTTCTGGCCTCCACAGGCATTGCATGGAAGTGGTGCACTTACAAGTAGGCAAAACACACCTACATAAAATAAAATAATAAAATAAAATTTAAAATTAGAAAAAAGTGTGTATGTCTCCGTGTCTGGGAGGGAGCATGCACACACATGATTGCAGGTGCCTGAAGAGGCCAGCAAAGGGCACTGGAGTCCCCTGGAGCTGTAGTTGTAGGGGGCTGTGAGCCATACAAAATGAGTGCTAGGAACTGAGCATGGGTGCTCTGCAGGCGCAGTAGGCGCTCTGGACCACGGAGCCAACTGTCCTGCCCTGTCCTGTGTTTCACTGATGATTAGGACGACCATTTGGAGAAAATGTGGGTGACATGGGTCTGGACTACACGGGTCCAGGGTTGCCCTGAGAGGTGTCTGACTTATACCTGCCCTTTCACTTCCTTCAGACTCCCCTTTAGCCACTTGCAGTTGGACTGCTGAGTGTGTGGCCAAATATTTACTGTGGCTTTTAGTGGCCACATGGTTTCTGACATATCCCTGGGTTATACATGTCTTCTGATGCACTGTTGGGTCACATGTGTCTCCTGATGCACCCACAGGTCACACATGTCTTCCGGCCTGCCCCTGGCTCACACACTTGCATCTCAGCATCTCTTTCTGCAGGTCTCCTTGCAGTGCTCTGTCTCTCAGTTGTAATGGATATCACCTGGAAATCAGCAGCTATGAAGGTACCAGGAACCGGGGAGAGAGAGAGAGAGAGAGAGAGAGAGAGAGAGAGAGAGAGAGACTCTCATCAATATGACAAATCAGATGCTAACACCCACAGCTTGTGCCAGAGCCTGGTATTAATTGTGGGTATTAATTGGAGTATACATGGGGGCTATTTTGAAGGATATTTATCTCTGGCTATCAATGTTCCAAGTATGTTCTTTGAATTTACACAACAACCCAGGCCACATACTTCCTCAGACCAGGGACACACAACAACCCAGGCCACATACTTCCTTAGACCAGGGACACACAGCAACCCAGGTTACATACTTCCTTAGACCAGGGACACACAGCAACCCAGGTTACATACTTCCTTAGACCAGGGACACACAGCAACCCAGGTTACATACTTCCTCAGACCAGGGACACACAACAACCCAGGTTACATACTTCCTCAGACCAGGGACACACAACAACCCAGGTTACATACTTCCTTAGACCAGGGACACACAGCAACCCAGGTTACATACTTCCTTAGACCAGGGACACACAGCACACCAGGTTACATACTTCCTTAGACCAGAGACACACAGCAAACCAGGTTACATACTTCCTTAGACCAGGGACACACAGCAAACCAGGTTACATACTTCCTTAGACCAGGGACACACGGCAACCCAGGCCACACACTTCCTTAGATGAGGGACACATGTTCAAATGAACTTAGGAAGGTATTGGGAGCTATTTTTAATAATGATTAAGTACACATCTCTTACAACTAACTGTGTATCTCTCACAATTCAATATTAGGTCCCAGGCATTATAACAGAAAAGCCCTTGCTGAGAGACTATCCACCCTGACACCCTGAGAAGACTGTCCATTCCAACCTGACTCTGTGTTTTCATTCCTAAAGCTAAAAGCGTTTCCACAGGCTTGGGTTTTCTAAAGGAAAGGGACACCATAAATCCCATATCACTCTACCTGTTTCTGTTTCTGGAACAAAATCCCTAACAGAAACAACAAGGCAGGATGGGCTTGTTTTGAGGGTGTGGTCCCTACAGCAGGAAGTCCCCCCAGGCAGCTGGATACCTGCATAACCTAGGAGCGACAGTGCTGGTCCTCAGTGTGCCCTCTGCTTTGGACTCAGTCCAGGACCTAAAACCACAAACTGATGCCTTACATATTTAGGGTGAGTCACCCATCTCAGTTAACCTAATCTGGATACTCCCTCACAGATATACCCATAGGTATATTTCCACGGTGATCCCAAATCCCATCAGGCTAATAATCAAGACCAACCACTAACATCCCCTATTTTCAAAAAAATAATTTGTTCCATGGGGCTGGAAACGTGGCTCAGCAGTTAAGGGAACTGGCTTCTCTTTCAGAGGACTTAGGTTTGGTTCCCAGCATTCACATGGTGGCTAACAGCAGTCCTTAACTCCGGTTCCAGGGGAATCCAATGCCCTCTTCTGACCTCCAAGGGCATTGCCTGACACTGGTGCATTTACATTCGCAGGCAATACACTCATACACACAAAAAAAACAATAAACAAAATACTTTTTTAAAGAAATAATTTGTTTCAGGCTCTGAAATACGTGGGTCTCATGACAATTCTGCAAAACTCAGGTGATGCTAGCTGACGGGAGAGACTATTCTGCTCTGAAAAGAATATATTTATGACAGTGCTGTAAGAAAGATGTGTGGGTTCTCAATCCTGCAGACAGTCTATGCTGTAAAGAGCAGTTCACAGATCATGATAGTGGCCCTGTATGTGGTCCCCCGACCTCTCCCTCCCATCCAGGTTTTGCAGGTGTGGTCGAGCTGGAATTGATGCTGCACACACTCTGGTCTTCTGACTCTCCCACCCTACTTCTGTCTGCAAGGACATGCCATTCCATCCTCATCTCATCTCCCAAGGGCTGAGGCTTCCAGCCAGAGGTGCCAGGAAGACGTGCCCATGTGCTCTGCCAGCTGAGGCCGGTGGTGGAGGGCGGCTTTGGATGATGTCTTCTTCACTTAGGAGGGCGGGTGTGGTTCTGACACCGCATTGGAACCGCCGAGGTGAGCTGGGAGCGGGGCGCTCCGTCCTCTCAGGAGTCACCCTGCAGGAGGGGTTTTAGACTGCTTTACCCGGGGTTTGTCTTCTGGGTTGTGAATGAATGCTATCTGTGTACTCCAACGGCACACAGTGGGGAGATAGCAGTACAGGGAGACAGCAAGAATCACAGCTTCCAGGAAGGCGAGGCACACCCACATGTTCACTATGGAAATTGTGCAGACGCCCAAAAACATAATTTGGATCTTGAAAAGGCCAAAGTATTTTCACACTACCTGACATGGTTTTATGCCCCAATCCCAAGGATTGGTGCAAAGCTAATATGTATGCTCTACTGTACCCTGGCCGAGCTCTGCCATCCACCCCCTCTAGGTTTATAAAGCCAAGCCGTGACAGGCACTCTATGTGCTGTAGGAAGAAATGGAGATTGCCGTACTGTACCCTGGCCGAGCTCTGCCATCCACCCCCTCTAGGTTTATAAAGCCGTGACAGGCACTGTATGTGCTGTAGGAAGAAATGGAGATTGCCAAGAATGGATCAAGAGTCCGAGATCGGAGGTTCCAGTCTGAAGGCTTCTGCTGCTGTGTTCATCAATCCACTGTAAGCGGGGGGCTACGGCTTCCTAGTGGGGTGAGAGTACCAGAGCGCAGACAATATACTGGGGGGAGGGTATTACTGTAAGGAGGACTGCTCTGAAGCCGCAGTATATTACGACGGCTGCTAGAGAGAGAGAGCTGAACTGTGTGTTCTGTGGGAGCCTCCTAGCATCACTCTCTGCCTTCTGAGTGTGTGAAACTCCAGAGACAATGTGGCTGTCATGTGTTCCATCGATGCCCAGGTCTCACATAAACCACAGCAACCCTGGGAGCCTGCTTTCAACAGCACGTGTGACAGAGTGGGCCTGGTCCTGGGATTGTCAGCCTCCCAGAGTAGGACCTGACCCACCCCTGGGCGTGAATTGCTCCCTGGAAATCACACTGGGAGCTTATTTCTGCAAACCCCAGGTGTTATAGCTCAAAGACAAGATGATGCCCAAAATAATGGTATCACACAGAACACCGGGAAGAAGCAGAGTCAGTTTTGACAAGTTAAAGGCCCCTGAGGGCTGATTATCCTGAAAAGAGGGAAAATGAACCCTGGAGCTTTGTTGTATAGCAGCAGGCCTGGCTTGTGAGAGACAGTGAGTCGGAAGGCAAAGCTCAGGAGACACTGCCAAGGGCTCCACCTGCGGGGTTACCATGTCAGCAAAGCACGTCCTTCTGATGCTTTGAAAGACAGTGGGTGCTGGGAGAAGCGTGCTCTCTCTGTGTTTGTGTGTGTGTGTGTGTGTGTGTGTCTGTGTGTGTTTGTGTATGTGTCTGTATGTCTGTTTGTGTATGTGTCTGTGTGTGTATCTGTGTGTGTTTGTGTGTGTGTCTGCGTGTGTTTGTGTGTCTGTGTGTGTTTGTGTATGTGTCTGTGTGTCTGTGTGTGTCTGTGTGTGTGGTGTGTGTCTGTGTGTGTCTGTGAGTGTCTGTCTCTGTGTGTGTCTGTGTGTGTCTGGGAGTGTCTGTGTCTCTGTGTGTGTCTGTGTGTGTCTGGGAGTGTCTGTGTCTCTGTGTGTGTCTGTGTGTGTCTGCGTGTGTGTTTGTGTGTCTGTGTGTTTGTGTATGTGTCTGTGTGTGTCTGTGTGTGTCTGTGTGTTTTTGTGTGTCTGTGTGTCTGTGAGTGTATCTCTGTGTGTCTGTGTGTGTCTGTCTGTGTCTGTGTCTGTGTCTCTGTGTGTGTCTGTGTGTGTCTGGGAGTGTCTGTGTCTCTGTGTGTGTCTGTGTGTGTCTGTGAGTGTATGTGTGT
Source organism: Nannospalax galili (assembly GCF_000622305.1). Lineage (NCBI taxonomy): Eukaryota > Metazoa > Chordata > Mammalia > Rodentia > Spalacidae > Nannospalax > Nannospalax galili. The sequence continues at coordinate 107,868 of NW_008342003.1, read as the reverse complement.
GTATGTGTGTGTATGTGCATGTGTATGTGTCTAGGAAATGGAGATGAGGTGTTACCAGAAGTTCCCTAGAAACTTGCCTGGTGCTGGCAGCCTTTTCCAGGCCAACAGAAATTTAGCTTCTCGTGTGTTTGATGGGCAGAGGTCAAACTGCAGTTTCCAGTGATGCAGGGAGGTGACACTATAAGCATGCTGGGACAGAATAGCGAAGATCAAAGCAGGTCTTCACCGAGGGTGTCATGCCAGGCTCACTGAGCTCAATCTAAATACACTTTGACCTGTGGCAGGACAAGCCATCCTGTCTATACAGTCACCAAATATAGTTCTTAGACCAAACCAATATGCCCATCCACACATATTTCCTTCTGGAAGCCTCCATGGTGCCACCTGATGATTCTGCCAAGACCTCCAAGTGTGTTAACTGTTTCAGAGGCTCTGACAATTTGCCCCCTTGGCAAACTCCCTCTGAAGACAAGTGTTTTGCACACAGCTGGTTGGCTTTCTGTGTCTCAAGGAAGGTTCTGCATGGGAAACTAAAGGGGAAGAAGTCTTCCAGCCGCCGTAGCCACTGGCCTGTGCACTGCATGGATTCTGAGGGTCAGGTGTGCTAAGGAAGCGGGAGCCACTGGAACCGTTCACATGTGCATCTGACAACCAAAGCAAAGCTACAACCAACCTGGAGATCACAGAGGTACCATCAACACAAGGAAGAGAGTCAGCTGTGTGGTGACCCAAGGCAGACCCGCACTTTGAACAAAGATGGACACTAACCGAACATGCAGTGGTGCAGTAAGCTTCCCCAAATGCATGCATGTTCTGTTGTCCTGGTTCTGAGACTGCTGACTGTTCTAGTTTGTCTCTCCACTGCTATGACAAAACATTCTGACCATTCCCAACTTGGGGAGGAAAGGGTTTATTTGTCTTACATCTCCCGGTCACAGTTCATCAGGGAGCCCAAGGTAGGAACTCGGGGCAGGAACCTAGAGGCAGGAGCTGGAGCACAGGCCATGGAGGAATGCTGCTTACTGGCTTGCTCCCCTGGCCCCTGCTCAGCCTGCTTTCTTATACAACACAGGCCCACCCGCCCAGGGGTGGAACCACCTACAGTGGGCTGGGCCCTCCCATATCACTCAACAATCAAGAAGGTGCCCCATGGATATGGCCACAGGCCAGTCTAATGGAGGAAATTCCCCAGTTGGTGCTCCCTCAACCCAGGTATGTCAAGTTGACACTAAAGCTATCTAGCACAATTGACCCCTTGTCAACTTGACACACAAACATATCACTATTAAACCATAAGCTTTCCAATTCTTATCCCCAAGATATGATGTTAATAACACAAGATAAAAGCCCCACAGTCCTTAAAAAAATCCAAACACTTAAAAGTCCTCAGTCTCTTTTAAAAGTCTCTTAACTGTGGGCTTCTGTGAAATCCAAAACAAGTACTGTCTTATTTCAAAGGGAAGGATCGGGCACACCTTAGCAAAACCAAAGTCCAGCAAAGTAGCTTGAGACTGGACATCTGGGATTCACTCATGATCTTCTGGGCTCCAGAGGGTTCTGGCAGCTCCACTTCTCTGACTCTGCCGCCTACAGCACACACGGCTTGTCTCACAGATGCAGGCCAGCTCCATTCCACACCTACTGCTGTTCTTGGTGGTTGTCCCATGGTCCTGGCAACTCCAAAAACTGGGTTCTCCACTTAAACTGAGGCTGTACATTCGCCAATGGCCTCTTCTTGTCTCTTAGGGTGCAAAGCCTCAGAGTCTCTCCATGACGCCTTCAATCCTGGGATCGTCACAGCAACTGAAGCTGCACTTTCACTTTGGCTTTTCTTGGCCTCTCAGAATGCCAAGCCTCAGCAGTTCTCTGTGACCCCTTCATGCTTTCAACACCAGAACCATGGAGGAGACTCTTCCACATTACCAAGTCCTGCTTCCAGCTAGAGATGGAGGTTCGGGTCCTGTCTGGGTGCTAACCCTGAGGAAATACATCTCAGAAGACTTCACCACAGTGATGCTGGACTCTTGTTACTTACAGCCCCAGCTAAGTGACATCAATTGTCCAAGGATTAAGCAAAGGTTTTACTTCAGGTTCTGGTCTCTTCTTAATCACACCTGATTCAGCCCCAGCCATCCAGAGCCCACAGATTCTCAATTCAAAATAGCACACAAACAGCCCTGATATTCTCTGTTTCCCTTTGAACCTTCAAAAGCCAGGCCTCCATTGACCACAACTTTTTCAGCATAACTGTTCCAAGCTTCACAGCAACAAACTTTAAGCACTCAGCGGCTTTCCTATGCAAAGTTCTGAACGCATCCATAATCCTCCTAAAAACACCGAGGTCAGGTCTTTCACAGCAATACCCCATTCCTGGTACCAATTTCTGTCCTAGTTTGTCTCTCCATTGTTGTAACAAAACACTCTGACGAGTAACACCTTGGGGAGCACAGCAGCAAGTGTCTGTGCGGTCAGAGGACAGCCGTAGGAGTCATTGCTGGCCTGGGCTGCTTTGCCTTGGTATCCCCAAGCAAGCCCAGCCTAGGCAACTTCTAGACGTATGAGTCTGATGAGTTTGAGAGCCTAAAAGATGAGCCTGTGCTGAGTGGGTTTAGCAGCTGGCAAGGGGAATGTCGGCTTATTTTGTAAGAGGAGAAAGAGAAAGTAATGCACCCCGCTTGTCTTCTCTTAAAACAAAGTGAAATAAATTTCTCTACTAGTGGGGAAGTAGGAATCTGAAGAAAGGGTAAAGATGTGTCACAGGGAAACATAAAAACATCAAATAGTGTGGTTTGGTTTTGACAAATTATAGTCTCACTACAAGAGTTGATGGAGCTCCTGGAGGGAGACACACGTCTACCAGAGCAGGAGGCCGCAGAGGCTCACTGACATTGGCCCAGTGCAAGATGAGTTATTTATAAAACAGCCATCTTGTTATTTAGACAGAAAGTAGAATGCTTTTTTAAAGCCTTCTGGCAATAATAATAATCTTTTCCAATGTTGATAGAAAAAACAAATCACAATTTTAGAGTCATGTGTGTTATAGAATATGTAATATTCCTGTTCTGAAATGCTACCAGTATTTACTTTAAATCAGATTAGAAAGGCTGACTCTTTTAGGCAAGCAGCTAAAAAGTTTTAAAAAACATGAGTTGTTCTATAGAAATGAGCTTGATATGACAAAAATCTGCAATAATTTGAATACCAGAGATAATGGAGTCTATCGGGTGGGATACCTGCCTGAAATCCCAGCTACTCAGGGGCTGAGGCAGGAGGATTGTGGGCTTGGTTTACATAGAAGGCTGAGGTAGGAGAATTATTTACCCTAACACACCAAGCAATAGTAATCCTTATACCAAGGTGAGCCTCAGAAGGAAGGAAGGATGAGGTAGAACTTCTTACAGAATGCCAGGTAACAAATGGAATTAGTACACTATTGTTTCCTAACTCCATTGTAATAATTGAGTCTGGCAGCCATTATAAATGGTCTTTAACATCAGTAGCTGAAAGCTGGTTAGGTTGAAGTCTCAGCACACAGAGGCCTCACTAGTGTAGAAGTGGAAGCCTAGTTTGTAATGAAAGAATCCGAAGACCATGCCCCAGCTCAGTGATAAAACGTAGGTCAGTCACTGTGAGGAGCAGTGGACATCCTGAGGGAGGCTCTGCCGTCTCTGAAACATTCTTGCTGAAAGCATTTATCCTGAATCCACTTGAGCCTAGACACTGCACTGCTCTGGCAGTGGACTGGAGGAGGATTTTCCTCAGCCCTCCTAGGGTCACTAGCTCAATATAAAAATAAAAATGACAAAAAAATCAGATGAACAAGACAAAAACATACACATTTATTTAGTAAGTTTTATATACTGCACAGCCTGCAGAAGGAAAAGCAGATCCCTCCCCTTGAAAAGGAACATCTACGTGTATTCTATGTCAAGTCTGATGAAGCGCATAGTTTTGGAGAGATATCATTGGAAAAGAGAGTACTGGTAACAAGCTGGAGGGGGCATGTTCCTGGAAGGCCTGCTTGTCCAGATCCCTTCTGTATTTCTGAGTGGGCAATTCTTCCCTCCTGGTACAGGAAGAAGCTATCTGGAATGGGGTTTAGGACCTATACTTAGGAGAAGCTCCGCTAGGTGAGAGAAAGTCAAAGAGGCCTTCCTGTTTCTGTAATTTTCCCAGGCTTTATTTAGATTTAAATAGCACCTGAAGATACCATATTTAGGGGTCATGTGGTCTGAGCCCCATTAGTAGCTACAGCCTGCATGTGAGTGTCAAGAGGTTGGTCAGGACTTAGATGTATTATGAGTGTGACATATGGAGTTTTGAAGATTTAATATGAGAAAATGTAAAATATCACACACTGATTACATATTAATCTGATATAC
>NW_008342003.1:100928-102588 GCF_000622305.1 Nannospalax galili | reverse complement strand
CTCACAACCATCTGTAACTCCAGTTCCAGGAGATCCAATGCCCTCTTCTGGTTTCTGCAGGCATTGCACACATGGGTGCACTTACATACATGTAGTCAAAGGACTCATACACATAAAGTAAAAATAAACCAAAAAGCTTTCTCTCTCTCTCTCTCTCTCTCTCTCTCTCTCTCTCGTTTTTGAGTGATGACAAGGCCCTCCATGGGCATTTTAATGTTTTCTGATCAACTTTTTATCAGAACATTGTTTGAATTTTTTACTTTATCTCTTTCCTGAGGTTCCTCTTAACACTCTGTAGTAGTCCCGTGCCTCCCGACAACTCCACCTTTTTCTTCTCAGATCTGTGAATTGCACACTTTCATACACATGCTGGGCACACGCCCTAGCACTGAGCTACACCGTCAGCCCCATTTGTCATTCATCTTCTGAATTTTTGTGTAGAACAGCTTTTAGAGTTTCTCATCACATCCACAGCCACTTTCATAATGCATGTGAGACACCGGCAGCATTTCTTTCAAGAGATTCAGACCTTCAGCTTTCCAACCCCATCCTTGCCACATGGGCACTGAAGTTCTCCGAAATCATTAATCCCAAACTCGAGTCCTTTTTGATCTTGCTGGTGCTCCAGATTCCTGTCTTAAATGTTCTCATCTCACAGAAAGCTCAGGCACATGCTTGAAGTGAGAAGTGGAGAGGACGTTCACCTACCCAGCCTGGCTTGGCGGTTCTAGCCAGTGCAGTAAGACAAGGAAAAGAGCTCTGAGGCATAAAGAAAGGCAGAGACGGGGCTAGAGAGATGGCTCAGTGGATAAGAACACTGGCTGTTCTTGCAGAAGACCCGGGTTCAAATCCCAATACCCACATGGCAGCTAACAACTGGAACTCCAGTTCCAGGGGATCTGACAGCATCTTCTGTCCTCCGCGGGCATTGCACGACACGAGTGCACTTACAGGAGCCACGGACCACGAAGCCTGACCCCCAGGCTCCCCAGAGCAATACACGCATACACATAAAATTTTTTAAAAATATTTTTTAAAAAAAGAAAGGGAGAGACAAAACTCTCATTTTTCACAGATTATTAAAATTAAAGGTTTATAAACAAATTGTTCTTCTATGTCCTGGCAATAAATAATCAGAACACGACATAAAATGTCATTTAGACTATTATTCAAAAGCTAGTGACGAACCTTGCAAAGATGTGCAATATCCCTATATTGAAAACCATTGAGAAATACTGAGAACTATATTTTTAAGTGAGTAGAGAATTACAGTAAGTCCATAGATAGAAAAGTCAATATTGTTAAGATGTCAATTATTTACAAATTAATCTACAGACTCAACACAGTCTCAGTAAGAAGAATTGCTTGGATATTAAATAGGTTATCCTAAAATATTTGTGGAAAAGCAAGGATCTAGAATTGCCAAGAATATTTTGAAGAAATTTTTAAAAAGAATAAAGTTGAAGAACTTAACAGGTTTCAAAACTCACTATAATGCCATAACCCCAGTTCTGGGGAATCCAATGCTGTATTAGTCAGGGTTCTCCAAAGAAACAGAACCAGTAGAATGAATATGTATAAAGATTTATCAGCTTAGCTCACAGGATAGAGTCCAAGTAGTCCAACAATGGCTGCACCACACTGGAGAGGCTGAGAATCT
>NW_008342003.1:99821-100780 GCF_000622305.1 Nannospalax galili | reverse complement strand
AGCCCCGTGTTCTCCTCTGCCTTGGTCTTTTATACCGGCTGCCATCAGAAGGTAACGCCCACATTTAGGGTGTGTCTTCCGGCTTTAGATAATCCAGTCAAGAAGATCTCTTTCATTTCAGTTAATCTCAGATCCAATCAAGTTGACACCCAGGATTAGCCATCACAAATGCTCTCTTCTGGCCTCTTCAGACATTGTATGCAGAGATTGTATGCACATGGTACACCTATATACATGCAGGTAAAACATTCATACACATAAAATAAAAATAAATAACTCAAAAAAATTGTTTGTGAAACGATAGCCAAATAGATCAATATAACGGATAGAGTTTCCACAAAGGTCCCCACATGCAGGAGTTGCTGGAGAAGCTGCTTGTTTATGTTTTTTGTAGCTTTGGTATATTCTTCATAGTTTACGCAAAATTAACTTCATGTGGATCATAGTCTTAAAAGCTAAAATTAAAATAATAAAATGTATTGCCATGGCTCATGGCACTCAAAGTTTTCTGAAATAATATGAAAAAAAAAAAACACTGCCATAAAAGAACAGTTTATAACAGCGCTGCATCAAAATTAGGAATTCTGTCCCTTGGGCTGGGGAGCTGGTGTAGCCATTAAAAACAAGAATTCTGTTCCTTGACGGCATGTTTAAATACTATTAAGAAGTGAAAGGGAGCCTCCACTAGACTGAGAACTATTAGAGACTGATTACTGCTGGGTGAGGGAGAGTATGCCTTACTTATGATCTCTAGATGGGATGACTAGACTTCAGTGGACTTTAAATACTATTAAGAAGTGAAAGGGAGCCTCCACTAGACTGAGAACTATTAGAGACTGATTGCTGCTGGGTGAGGGAGAGTGTGCCTTACTTATGATCTCTAGATGGGATGACTAGACTTCAGTGGATGAACTTGAACCAAAGGACATCTGGGTACAAATATTTGACTGCATAGGACT
>NW_008342003.1:96082-99141 GCF_000622305.1 Nannospalax galili | reverse complement strand
GGAAGGGGAGGTCTGCTGTTGGGGAACCCTGCTGTTAAGGTCCACCCCTTTCTTAGCAGGGGCCTCCTGTTCCCTGCCTGACTTACCTGGAAGGTGCCTCCAAGCACGGATGCCTGACCTTATTTGGAATATGACCTTGGGCATAGTTACCTGCAATAAAACTGCCCCCAGGTTTTTTCTATATGATAATTAGGCATTGTCCTATAGCCAGATGATAGGATCCCCTACCACATGTAAATAAAGCACACTGTGAGCACCTATCAGCTGAAGCTTTGGCTGCTGCCTCCCCACTGTATTTTTCCCTGACCCCCACTGAGTAAACGGACCTGTATCACTGAATCCGCCTCCCCGGAAGGGCTTTTCTGTTGTGCTCACTGGCTGTCCTGACCCGTTCATCGCTTCTGCTCCCTTTGTCCTCATGGATCGGTGGCCAATGGCCCACGAGGGGAGGGAAAGACCCACAGAGCAACACTAGCACCCAAAAGAAACGAGTGGGTGTGAGGTTTATCAAAAGACCTATGCAAGGGCTGGTAAGATGGCTCAGTCCCCAGGACATGGGTAAAAAGACAGTCATGGTGTGTGCCTATAATCTCAGCACTGGAGAGGCAGAGTCAGGAGGATCTCTAGAGCTTGCTGGCCAACCAATCACTGAGCTCCATATTCAGTGAGAGAACATATCTCAAAATATAAAGTGCAGAGCAACTGAGGACGGAACTGTATATCAGCTCTGTCCTTTACATACCTGCACACACAGATGTACACACACACACACACACACACAGATCTATGCAGCTGGGCATAGGGGTACACACCTTTAATCCCAGCACTCTGGAGGCAGAGGCAAGGAGATCTCTGTGAGTTGAAGGCCAGTCAGGTCTCTACATAGTGAGTTCCAGGCCAGCTGGGGCCACAGGAGACTGTCTCAAAAACAAACCAAACAGAAAACCTCTGCAAAGTTGTTGATGATAGTCTTATCCATCATTTCGCCCAAATAGCAAGATCCAAGGTCTTGCCTCCAGGACAGGAAACTGCATATTCATTGCATGGAAACCTCACAGCAGTAAACAAGAAATCCAACAGCCCACCAGGACCTGAGTGGGCCTCAGGCTATGCCGAGTGAAACAAACCTTCCCAAGAGTGCCCACAGCCTAACAACTTTCATTTATGTAAAATCCAGTAAGAGAGAAAAGTAATGACTTTAGAAGTCAGAATAGCAGTTCCTCTTGGGGGATATTGTGGTTAGAATTGTCACCCTACTGTGATCTAGAATCACCTAGGAGATAAGCCTCTGGGTATGTCTGTGAGGAATTATCTGGATAAGGCTAGCAGGCCTGTGAGGGAAGTCACCTTGACTTCTGGTGGCACCATCCCATGGCTGGGATACCGACCTGAATGAAAAGTAACCAGTGAGCTGGGCCCCAGCATTCACGTCTCTCTCAGCTTCCTGACCACAGACACACGGAAAGCAGCCACCTCCTACTTCTGCCATGGTGACTTCCCCACCTCCATGGTGACTTCTCCACCACGATGGACTGAACCCTCAATCTGTGAGCCAAGATGAACCCTCCTCTTGTAAGTTGCTCCTCAGGGTTTTCTGTCACAGCCACAGGCAGGCAGCTAATACCGGGTTATTGAGATAATGGGTTCTTCACGCATTGCTGTCCTAGAATGCTGAGCATCCTCACTGCCCATATCATGTCCAAGTTTTGAGACAGAAGACCCTGTGTGAACACAAATGACCTTTTGGCCTGCGGGTGTGAATATAAAGAATTGTGTCTTCCTTGTAAACCATGAAGTGCCCAGAAAATCACAGTTTTCATGTTTGATCTGTCTCTTCACCCCCAAATTAGTTCATCTTCAAATGCTCTTCAACGTACACTATGGTTACACAAGCTCACTGTAAGTTGAAAATATTATCAATTGAAAATGTATTTAATTTGCCTACCCTATAAAACATCATGGCAGCTTACCGTATCTTGCACATGCTCAGAACAATTACATTAGCCCACACTGTCTACTGCTAAGCCTACTCAAAAAAGTATTGAAAATTACATATAATTTATTTCTGTTAATTGAAATTAACAGAAATGTTTAAATGGGTATACTTTCTCATCACATGAAGTCCAAAAACCATAAGGTGAACATCATACGTTAGGGATGACCTATATTACTGAAGGGCTAAGCTAAGCTTTGTGGGAGTCTTCATAGGCACTAAGATCACCACTTCTAGTGACCTTGCAAGTGTTAGAGGACTCCCCAGATGATGGAGACAGGTTTTAGTTACATATGACTATGTAGCTATTTCACCACAATCCTCCCAGAACTGTGAACCTTCCTGGAAGCTCGAGACCACAGCAGAATAGGAGCTGTTGCTGCGGCACCACACTGGTGGGTACTGTGATCCAAATACGTTCCCTAAAGAGCGTGCTGAAACCCTACCCTCTGTGGGGATAGGATCAGCCCTCCCTGAACTTGCTCTCTCTCTGCACCAAGGCCCTTCCAGAGCTTACTCCAACCTCCCTGAGGGCTGATGGAGGCAGAGGGCTCCTGATGTCCAGTGTGGGCATGGCCACTCCTGCTAGCACCAAGGGTCGGTCTGCGTGCCCGGACGCTGCACTGCATAGGGAAGACACCAAGCTGCTCAGCTGTTTCTGCTTTTTCACAAAGACGTCTAGACAATCTTCTCTGCCTTTAGGTCTGACAAAAACCTGTAAGAGTTGTCGGGAGCCGCTAATCATTGAGCTGTGTCAGGCTTGTTTACTGAGTGTGTGTTATGCACACCAGTATCTAATCTGCCTTATCAGGAGGAATATGTTTATATGGAGAGCCTCACAACACCTGACCTTGAGGCAATAGTGGAAGCCTTTGATCTGACCGCTCCCTGACCCTCAGATACAGGTGGGGAAAAACAGCAGTTGTAACTAATTGAGTTCTTCTGTATAAAAAGGCAGAACTGAAATAAATCGGAGCTGCAGTATTCACTGTGAGCCCTCCCAAGAAGCATCTTTTCTGTCTCCTTTCCTTTCTTTCAATCCTCACTCCCCCTTTCAGGTACTGTC
>NW_008342003.1:88127-93548 GCF_000622305.1 Nannospalax galili | reverse complement strand
ACTCAATGGAGCTCTTTGTGTCTCATCTGTAATTGAGGAAACAGCATGTGTTCTGCCAAATACAAAGGGGTCTTGCTATTGTTATTGTACATCACAATTACCAGCTATGCAGGAGTAAGTCACACAAGAAGAAAACTCACCTCATAAAAAGTGAATAATAATCCCAATAATGTGCGTGGTACCTGGGCTCTAACTGCCAATCATCCCCCCTTGATACGGGGGCAGGTGCACACGGAAAGGCGACGGTTTACATGGTAAAAGGAGAGCAAGGAGACCTGAACACGTCATGCGTGTACTGAAGGCAAATGAAAACAGGTCCGATGAGCACCGAGTCCCTCTGTCCAGAAGGATGTGTGAATCATAAAATGGCAAGCTGCCCAGAAATTTTATTCGTTTTTTTTTTCCTTTGGTAACGTTAACATGACATGGTAGAAAAAGACTGTATTTCCATGGGGCACAAGAGTAGAGCATTCGACTGTAGAAAATGACTCTTGTAAATGTTATTTTTCCCGGACTGAAAAATCTAATAGAGAAAATGATACCATTAGCGGTTCAAAGCAAATATTTGCATATACACTCATAAAAGCCCACAGGACAATTTGAAGATGGTGATATGGATGTCTTATTGAAATTTCTAAGACAATGTAAAAATATGCTATAAATACAGATGCCTGCCTGTTGTTGTAACTGGTTGACACACTGCAAAGAGGAAACTCTTAGTGGTAGAAATATTAATGTCCCACTTGAATTTAGCAGAATTTTTGGTCTATAGCAAAAGAGTTGATCTATTATAAGGTGTTCTGAGTTGTGAAGGTCTTACAAACTTACTGTCTTTTAGCAGAGAAATCCCTTGCTATGATTTGAATAGAAAACATCACCTCCAGGCTGCATCCGCCCTTGGTCCTCAGCTTGTGGTACTGTTTTGAAGGATCTGGAAGCTTTGGGGCATATGCCCCATTTGGCAGAGCTGGGTCACTAAAGGCTGGCCTTGAAGGTCCCACCTGCCTCCAGTCTCGACCTGAGCTCTTGGTTTTCTAATGGAGGCCCAGAAGTTCCCACCACCAGTATCCCCAGCGTGGCAGATGGTACCCAGTGAAACCATGAGTAAAAGGAAACCTTCCACCGATTAGGATGTTCTCTCAAGCATTTCGTCACAGCGATGAGAAATATAACTCAGATGTCCCTGGGGTTTAGTTTAAGCCCCTCACCCTACTCAGATCTAGTGCCTTACTGGGGTGCTCTGGCCCCTCCACAGCAATCTCCTACTCAAGCTGCCGCACTGAGCTCTAGTTAGACCTCTGTAACTTCACATTTGACCATCTCTTTCTGTTCTGAACACGTCCCTCCTCTTCCTCTTTTCTTTCTTCTGGCTATATAGACTCCTTGGATACTTGAATCATCCTACAAATATTTATGAGTGTCTACTAGGAGACAGACTGCTCTACGTGCTGACACAAAGACAGCCAGCAAAGTCAATTCACTGTCCTCGTGAAAAGTCCGAGAAGTGCAGGCTTCAGACAAAACCAGTTCCACAGTACGTCCTAAACGCACTACCGACAAGCAGGGAATTTCAGATTATGAGAAGAATTGTAAAGTCTCTTGAATGAACCTATGCTTCCCAAGGACCTCATTTTCAGGTAGGAGCAAACAGGTGCCCACAAACTTACAGAGAAACTTACAGTTTGTGGATCACTTAACTGAATCCACAACCTCTTTTGATTCCCCTTCCATTTCTGATCTTTTAGAATAGCACAGCTTTCAGGCAATGCGTGGGTGACAGCCTTGGCCAGGCAGGGTCCTTTACAATGTTTGAAATGAGATCAAATCCAAAGCTCAGGTCATTTACCCAGAAGCCTTTATTTCTGCAGAGTGGTTGGCTTCCTAAGAAAGCCATTGTTGTGCAAATTCACCAAGGTCCTGGAGGAGGAAACAGGTGGGGCAGCAAGAGTCACAGTGTCCTTCCCTGATCTGAGGTTGGTCTGCACGCAGTGCTGGGTGTGTGAAAATGTCGACTGACAGGACAGATGAGAATATATATTCCAAAGAAACCACTTCTGCCCACAAGAGCAACAGGCAGTTCTAGATTTCTGCTAGAAGCCACCAGAACAGACAGTCGTATTTTGGCATGTCCTCCAAGTCAGTGAGTCACACTGTCATAGTGGTTCAGGATATGAAATTTCATGACGGTCCGACCTTCAGGTTCTGCTCTGGGTCTCTCACCTGGAAGGCTCTGCCTGGCCTGCCTTCTCCACAGCGTGCCGGATCCTGTCTTCCCCAAGCCTCCTCACTCTGAGTCAGTTTGTTCACTGTCTTTGAGACAATTTTTGCTTTTACTTAGCTCAAGAGTTTTTGTTGCTGTTTCTATAGTTAGTTGGTTTGGTCAAAATAAGTTCTCACTGTGCTGTATAGGCTGACTTTGAAGTTGTGGTCTGCCTGCCTTAGTCTCCGAGTTCATGGATTACAGATATGAGCCACCATGGCCAGCTTCCTAAACCCAGAGTCCTAAACCCAGCACTGCAGACATTTGGAGTCCTATAACTATTGGCTGTCCTGTGCACTGTGTGGTGTTTAACCTGACCTGGGGTTCGGCAACGTCTCTGCCCAGGTGTTTAGTATTACTGTCCGTCAGAAATACCTCCAGGCAGCGCCCAATATCCTCTGGGAAAATAACTCAGGGCTGAAAAATGATTTAAATGACTACACGCTTATTGTCTCGGGTATATATTCTAAGTACCTTGTCAAGCAGCTCATGAAGACTGTCACTCTCCCTCCTCAATGGAAACGTCACATGAAGAACACCAGCCCTATATATCCTGGGAAAGCAGAAACTAGGGAAGACTTAGTAACTCGCTCGAGATCATAGATCATAGAACCAGAACGCAGTGAGCTGGAGTGGGAACTGGCCTTCTGCCATCCCCATGTTCACAGAGGCACCATTATTCTGACACCCAGGGACTCCAGCCTCTCCTCGCAGGGCTGAGTCTTGTGCCCTGGGGAGTTTCTGTTTGCATAGACATACCAGAAGACCTGGGCGCATCTTTGGTCACAGCCCTGCACCTAGATAGGGCCCCTCAAGCTTCTCCTCTCTCAACCTGCTAAGTACTGGCCATGTCGCCTTCCTCTTTTTGTCCTACCAACGCAGCATGGCGGCTGTCTTCTGTACGTGCTGCTTCTGTGATTATTTTATTATTATTTGAGACTTTCACACATGTATACAATGTATTTTGGTTACATCCACACCCATAGTCTTCTTCCATTTCCACTCAGATCCCTCCCCATTCTTCATAACAACTTCTTCCTGCCCTCCTCTCCCTCCTCCTCCTCGCCCTTCTCCTCTTCCTTCTTCCTCACTGAATCAAAAATCAGTGCTAACCAAAGACACCCGATTATGAAGACATAACTGACTGACTTGGAGCCTGGTCAACCTACCCAGAGCCACACTGCTCAAGAAAACCAACTCTCCTCCAGCAGCCATCAACTGTCAACAGCTCCTCAGCCCCCTCTTATCCATGCCCGAGTGTTGACTGGCTTGATCTTGTGCAGGTCTTGTGACCACAGTTGCTGTGAGTTCGTGAGTGCAACAGCCCTGTTCTGTCCAAAGGACACTGTTTCCCAGTGGTCCCCTCACCTCTGGCTCTTACCGTCACACTGTCCGCTTTTCTACAGTGTTCCCTGAGCATTAGAAGGAGGACTTACGCTTTCTGTGATTCGTAATTATTCCTATTGACTCTTTATAACATGTCTTTATACCTAACCAGTGATCTTCTGTATTCTTATCTCTCTTATAAAAACAACTGACTTGATTCCTGCCTCTTAGCTGGACTCTGACCTCTACAGAGGTGGGCTAGCACTCATGAGGACTCATCGCTGAACACTCCCAGAGGCAAACGACAGATCTGGACACATTTATTATATATAACTTAAGCAGTGTATATGACAACAGCTCCTCAGCCCCCTCGTATCCATGCCCGAGTGTTGACTGGCTTGATCTTGTGCAGGTCTTGTGACCACAGTTGCTGTGAGTTCGTGAGTGCAACAGCCCTGTTCTGTCCAAAGGACGCTGTTTCCCAGTGGTCCCCTCACCTCTGGCTCTTACCGTCACACTGCCCGCTTTTCTACAATGTTCCCTGAGCATTGGAAGGAGGACTTACGCTTTCTGTGATTCGTAATTATTCCTATTGACTCTTTATAACATGTCTTTATACCTAACCAGTGATCTTCTGTATTGTTATATCTCTCTTATAAAAACAACTGACTTGATTCCTGCCTCTTAGCTGGACCCTGACCTCTACAGAGGTGGGCTAGCACTCATGAGGACTCATCACTGAACACTCCCAGAGGCAAATGACAGATCTGGACACATTTATTATATATAACTTAAGCAGTGTATATGCAGAGCTTTGAACATGCACCTAGGAATTATGACAACAAAAATGTTAGCATATCTGAACTTTTACCTGTGAGAAGATTGTGGAGGGAAATAAAACAGAGATCGTTGTAAGCGACGACGGGGATGACTGACCTATTTTAATTCTACTCGTCAAGTGTAGCTCTGGACTTGCAGACAACAGCTCAAACCAGACCTGGAAAGGGCAACAAATCTATCCAGTGAACTTGGAAAAGAGGGGACATTTAATAAGGCAATAAACTGCTGGAAGGAAATTAACTGGAAGTGAGAGGATGGGAGTTGGGTGAACTTGGAATCAGTACCCCAGGGAAGTGTTTGAAGAAAAGCAGTCAGTGAGGAGCCATCTAGGCTGACGGATCCCACTAGTCCATTTTGATTAGCAAACACTTTTCTCTCAAGTCACAGAATATGCACAGCAATGAGTTTTAATCACAGAAGAAACATGCTTTATGCTTATAGCCACAGCACACAGCTCGAATATCTTTTCCATGTACTGTCCTGTGGAGTACATTCTTCCTCCAGAATGTCTGCAGGCTTTCAATCATAGCTGTAATGAGACCCAGCTTGGTTCAAACAGCTAACCTTACATCTAAAGCATCCTGAACTCATTGCTTATTTCTAGAATGCCCCACGGACTTTGCGTTAATTCTCCAGCACTAGAAGTCATGTACAGGACCCAGATGTTTATAAAGACAGTTTCTTGAGGGGTTCCCTGTCCTTCTAGCCCAAGTCATAGACTCTCTCCCAGCTCCCTGTAGCCCTGGTAAAGACTGCTCCCGTCAGGCCTCTTCCTGTTTCAACAACTGCTCAGGCTCCCACAGGGACCCAGCTTCCCTGAGAAATGCCACATCCAGGTGAATTTAGCTGTGACCTCATAGTCTCTCGGTGCTTTCCCATGGAGCATGGTACCCAAAGGCTCCAGTATTTACAGCCTCATGATTCTCACAGATATGCCTGGGAGACTATAATAAAGACTTGTGAAGGAGATGCTTATTTGAAATTCCTTCATAAAT
>NW_008342003.1:84863-87615 GCF_000622305.1 Nannospalax galili | reverse complement strand
TATATTTACATACATATATTTATATTATATTTTATATATTTTAACTAGAAATATGATCAAGTAGAAAGGACCTGGCCTTCTTAGACTGTCTATCACCAGTGAGGACTAGAAATTTAGCTGAATTTCCTAATCCTCATCAATCTGACCTTCCTCCTTAGAGAAACTGCTGACTTTAGAGCCAGGCAGGAAATATCATGAGGATCCTGGGTCATCTTTCAATACCAGGAGGTTAAAAAAAGCAGCACTCAACAAACAAACAAAACACTCAAGCTGACAGGCACATGTCAGTGGGCCACAGTAAGCAGCTAAAAGAGCTCACAATGGCCAGGGCCAAAACAATTTACGCAGCAAAACGGAGCAGTAGTGTATTTTAACGCAAACTACAAAATAAATATCCATGAGTTCATACTTACCTAAATAAATGATTGAATACATATGTGAGGGTTAGGGGAAAAAATCTCTCTTGAGAATTCCAAAGGACGTATGTAAACTGTATTCCTCAAGGACAACAGAATAAGTCCCCACTCTGGACACGGGGGCTGTGTACATCCTTAGAATAAGTCCCCTCTCTGGACACGGGGGCTGTGTACATCCCTAGAATAAGTCCCCTTTCTGGACACGGGGGCTCTGTTGTAAACTGTATTCCTCAAGGACAACAGAATAAGTCCCCACTCTGGACACGGGGGCTGTGTACATCCTTAGAATAAGTCCCCTCTCTGGACACGGGGGCTGTGTACATCCTTAGAATAAGTCCCCTCTCTGGACACGGGGGCTGTGTACATCCTTAGAATAAGTCCCCTCTCTGGACACGGGGGCTGTGTACATCCTTAGAATAAGTCCCCTCTCTGGACACGGGGGCTGTGTACATCCTTAGAATAAGTCCCCTCTCTGGACACGGGGGCTGTGTACATCCCTAGAATAAGTCCCTTCTCTGGACACGGGGGCTCTGTACATCCCTAAAATAAGTCCCCTCTCTGGACATGGGGGCTGTATTCATCCTTAGAATAAGCCCCCTCTCTGGACACGGGGCTGTGAACATCCCTTCCAAAGGGGACTGAAACTTGACAAGCATTACTCAGTCGGGGTCAAGGTCTAGTATCCACCATGATTACTTACGATACTACGACCCCTTCGTGATGTGATAAAACTGACCCTAACCCATGCCATTTTCCTCCAAGAATGAATAATCCCAGTCAAACAGGGAAAACCAGAAGACGTTCCTACTGCTCCCGTCCTGTAATGGGCAGAGAAAGCATCTGCTAGTCAGAATGACCGGTGGGACCGTCCACCTGGACTCTGTTGCCCAGTGATTTATTTCTCCAAGAACCTCCCTGAGGTGCTGATACAAAGCTCACCCAACAAACTCCTATTCAGTTCAAGTTCCTTGAAATAGTAAACATGCCTTTTTTTAAGTTCACTAGGGGAATAATAAAGGGGCAAAAAAAGACACTTCATCAGTAAGAGAAACTGCCAAAGCCATCAAAAAGTTTGAGAGACTATCACCACCCAGAGAAACCCAAGGAAACAGGGAGATTCAGAGTAGCGTGTCTAGAGATGGAAGTTTGGAAAAGAAAAATACATTAGGGAAAACTAAGACACAGTCGCTGTGGCTGTAATTAAGGCGTCGGTATTACGGAATATTCCGTGCTGTGAGACACTGCAGGAAATGGGGAGGGAGCCAATCAAGAACTGTTTCTACCACCTTCTTGTTTGTTCTGGAAACTTAAAACTATTCTTACAAATAAAGTCTATGTTTTAAAATGCAAAGGAGATTTAGAAATCATTCACATTAAAAAATCCTGCCTTCCTCCCACAACAGAGTGTGATGCACACAGAGGCCACAACTGGCTAAGTCTTAGAGAGTAAGAGACCGCAGAGTGCGGGTCCCTGGACAGGACTTGTGTGTTAAACGTCACTCACCCACGGCTCAGGGACTGTTGGGGAAGAGAGGGCAGAAAGATTGTAAGAGCCAGGGTTGGAGCTTGAACGTACGGAAACAGGCTTTCCGGCCACTGGGAACTTGCTCATATGTACTTGCAGAAATGCTGACAGCATGCAGAAGACCCATGCCGACTCAACCAGACAAAACCAGCATGGAACAAGGGAACACACAGAGGCCACAACTGGCTAAGTCTTAGAGAGTAAGAGACCGCAGAGTGCGGGTCCCTGGACAGGACTTGTGTGTTAAACGTCACTCACCCACGGCTCAGGGACTGTTGGGGAAGAGAGGGCAGAAAGATTGTAAGAGCCAGGGTTGGAGCTTGAACGTACGGAAACAGGCTTTCCGGCCACTGGGAACTTGTTCATATGAACTTGCAGCAATGCTGACGGCCTGCAGAAGACCCATGCCGACTCAACCAGACAAAACCAGCATGGAACCAGGGAGACGGGCAGCAGGCTCCAACCCTAGCCAAGGGACTACTGGCAACTGATTACTGCTGGGTGAGGGAGTTGATCTTCTTTAAGGGAGTGACTCCAGATAGGCTGACTAGAACCCAGGGGATGAACTTACACTGAAGGACATCTGCATACAAATGCTTGACTGGATAAGACAACATATATGACAGAATGCATGAACTCCGGTTTGGGGGCGGGGTCTAAATTTGATTAAGAACAATATTATATGAAATGAACAAAAATAAAAATATTTTTTAAATCTTGCCCTTCATAAAATCCACAGAAAGTATCACTCATCTATCCGAAGATGTAAAAAAAGCAAAGGCTTTATGACAAACGCCATTAATTACATGCC
>NW_008342003.1:82719-83305 GCF_000622305.1 Nannospalax galili | reverse complement strand
CGAGTGCTGGGACTACAGGCGTGCGCCACCACACCTGGCTTCTTAAATTTATATTTTTAGATTTTCTCACCTGTAAAATGGGAGTACAGCCATAAATAACACTGAAAACTACTGTCTGTGATAAACTAGCTTGTTTTAGTGATTTAAAGGTATCAATCCACTTAACTCTCACAGGCCTATGGAACAAGTGCTAACAAGGTTCCATTACAGAGAGGAGGAGACAGAAGCCTCACCTGAGGGCTAGTGAAAGAGACAAAACTAAGTCAAGTGGGTTTGGAGCCTAACTAACCCCAGTGCCACACAACTTACAAACAGCAACCAGAGCCATTGGCCAGTTGGAAATGATATGACAGAGTTCATCTAGGAAAATAGGAGATGTCTGTGGAGAAAATTCTTCTGAAGTCTATCGTAACAAACATTAAAAAATGACTACAATAAAATGTGGTTCCTGGATGCTGCATCAGAAAGTTGTTGGGGTCAATACATGTTTTAACACCCATCAGGTCCTCATAGCAGCTCCCAAACACGGCAAGGACCCAATAATATCACTTATTACTTTGTTACAATCAGACTCCCCCCCCCCACC
>NW_008342003.1:71788-81836 GCF_000622305.1 Nannospalax galili | reverse complement strand
GAGGTCCGGTGGGGAGGTGGGGAGCATGGATTAATCTATATTTGATTAAGAACTGTTGCATGAAATATATAAAAGCTCAATAATTTTTTTAAATATATATCTTTAATATAAGTGGTAGAGGTAGAGCTGTTTGGGGTTATGGGCCATTTTCCCCATTTGGTCAGACAAGCCTCTGTATTTATTGAACATACTAGAAGCGTTGAGATGGATGCTCCTTGCAGAAGCAGCAGTAACACAAAGCATGTCTTGACCGTTGGTGCTCTGAGGCACTTCGCGGAGCTCAGGAATTCTCCGGAGTCATTTGCCTAACTTCCTTCTTTACTCTGAGTTCTCCATGGTCCAGAAGCAAAGTTTTCTTTCTACACTTCCCGAGCCCCGCCTGTACCTTCTTCCCCTGCCTGCCAATCACTTCCTACAGCTGGTTGTGAAGCTTCAGATGGCTTCCTGAGAGATCCGAGAGGCTGTTTGAGTCCATTCTGACTGTTGTCTGAACTGCTGCAAAAGGTCTAGGTTGTCTCCAAATCAGAGGGCAAGGGCTTGCACTCCTCTGTACTGAGGGGGCGTCTCACCTGTGCACCAATCCTTGCCCTACTGCCTTCCCTTCTCCCTCCCGTTTGTGCTGGATCATTGTGGATTGACTGTGTTGCCCCTAAAATTCCTACGTTGAAATTCTGACCTCCAATATGACATTAAAGAAGGAAACATTGAAGGTGTGGAGCACTGAGGCAGTGGACTAGTAGGAACAGACACTAGAGGTCCCTCCCCCTCCCCTCCCCCTCCCCCTCCCCCTCGGACCTCAGCCTCCAGAAGGAAGATTTGTTAAGTCACCCCGTCTGTAGCAGTTCTTTATGGTGACCAAGCTAAAGGGCTTTGAAACTCTGCAGCAGCACTGCCCAGTGGCCACCACCCCTGCCCAGTGGCAACCACACCCACCTAGCAGCCATCACACTAAGCCATTCTTTCAGACTCACAGACTCCTAAACACAAACTGTTCCGCAGCGCAGTCACCATCCAAGGGACGGGATGGCTTCATAGCACAAAGCAGTTGGTCTAAATCTTTTGAAGTTAGTGAAACTGTCAGCTTTAAAGTATAAAAGGTGTGTTTTAATAATTCCTGTAGCATCTAATTAAGAAAGTGATGGGATGAGGCTTGTGAGGCTCACTGACTGTGCCTTAGAGAGCCTAGTTGGTCTTCTGGTATGTTTTCATCTCAAGATGTGCTAATGTGGATGAGCCCCAAAACATGTTGAAAAAATAACTCACTGAAGAATCCACGAACACCAGCTGGTCTGTTATTTAAGGGTATACCTCTCCATTTTTAAAAAGTCAGGAAACGATTATCATAAAATTTGGGATGCAGTGACCCTGAGGGCAGACAGGAGAATGCACTTCATGAGAACCCTGGTGAGCTGTGTGTGGGTGGGAAATGGCTCGGGTCATTTCATTGCTATTCTTTAAGCTACACACAGTCACTTTCATAGATGTGATGAAGGTCATAATAAAACTAGTATTAAGTATTCTTGCCATGACAGATGGTTGATTCTGCAGAGGGAGAGATGATTCAGGAATCAAGATGAGGCTGTTTTCCAAATCCAGGAAGGCAGAATGGGTGGCCGGAGCTGGCTGGCAGTACAGAGCACATAAAGCAAGAGGGGAGGTCGTGCACAGTCTCTGCTTTGCAGCACATTTGACACAAGTCCCAGTATGGCAACTTCTCCGGAGACAAACGGCATGAGACATAGCTGGCAGTCAGTAACACCCGGGTAGCCAGGGAACTGGAAAGTTGAAGAGGCAGCGGGTTTCAAGGGCAGTCTTGAGAACCCCCAAGCTGCCTGTCACTCATTTCCAAGAGATGGCTTTCCATAGATGGTGCTCTAGTTGCTATTGCTGCAATAACACTGACCAAAGCCAGCTTGGGGAGGAAAGGGTTTATTTCTGTTTACAGTTCACAGTCCATCACTGAGGGAAGTCAGGGAAGGAGCTCAAGGCAGGAACCTGGAGGTGGGATGACACAGAGACCATGGAGGAATGCTGCTCACTGGCTTGCTTCCCCTGGCCTGCTCAGCATGCTTTCTTACACAGCCCAGGCCCACCTGTCCAGGGGTGTCATTGCCCACATGGGCCAGACCATCCCACATCAACTAGAATTAAGAAAATGCCCCCACAGACAAGGCCATAGGCCAATCTGATGTGGGAAATTCTTCAGTCGAAGTTCCCTCTACCCAGGTGACTCCAGTGTGTGTCAAGTCGACAAAAACTAACCAGTGCAGATACATTTGAAAAAAAAAAATACGAGCCCTGGTCTTTTAGTAACTGGAAAATACCTGGAGGCTGATGGCAGCTCGTTGCAAGGTAAGAGGACCAGTGACGGGGCATCAAACTGGACACAATCCTCCGGGTGACTGATAGCAGGGAATACAATTACCTCCTCTTTCCTGACTCAAAGCCAGTACAACAAAGACAAGCTGATGACAGATAGTGATTCTTCCTGTCTTAGACACAGTCCTCAGGCTAGGCTAGCTCAGCTTCTCCTAGCTAACTGGGAGGTAAAGCCAAATAATACCAAGGTTAAATACTTCTTCCCTGAGTGGCCCAAGGCCCATGTCACCCTAAAAGAGGCCAGTGTTCTGACCACAGATAAAAACTACAAGAAACAAAGGCCCTGACCACCAAGGTCATTCCCCTTTCCCAGTGTGCACAACCAGTTCCTCTCACATGGACTCTTTTCAAAGTAAAACTTTTGTTCCCTCCCTCCTCTTCTATCTCCCTCCTCTGGAGGGAGGAGGAGGGGGGGAGGGGGAGGAGGAGGAGGAGGAGGAGGATGAGGAGGGGAGGGGGAGGAGGAGGAGGAAGAGGAGGAGGAGGAGGAGATGGAGGAAGAGGAGGAAGAGGGAGAGGTCTCCTCAGCACCAGGTAACAGCTCCTTCCCTCCCTTTCAGCAGGTGGGGGGACTCAGCCCAGGCCCTGATGCAGAGGGTGATTCCAGGATCTGATTAAATCCAAATGCAACCATAGTTCTCTGTGAGAGTCCTTAGAAACACATGTCTGTGTGCACTGTGGATTGAGATTTCAAGGTTTCTTCCTCCACTCCATCCCTCCCTTCCCTGCCTGGTTCCTGGCCTGCTGAGATGATCATATTGTGACGGCCCCTTCTCCCCACTACCGTTCACTGTTGCCATGTGAAGGAACACAGCAAAGTGACTTCCTTACAGTAACTCATGCACCATCATAGCAACCTTGTGAGGCAGGCATTATCAATATACTGTTGCCAGCCCACAATGATCTGCAGGCACTGTGCAGAGAACGTGTTACTTCATTTGGGGGAAGCCAATATTCTCTGTATTGTAGAGATGAACACGAACACACACACAAAAGCACAGTAACTTGTCCAAGGTCCTAACTCAGATGCATGTCTACCTCAGATGCCTGGACATGGCTCCCCAGGTGGGTTCACAGCCTGGGAAACTCCGGCCAGTGACACCCAAGGCCAAGGTGCCAATGAAGCCTTCCTAGAGGACTTCTTCTGACATCTCTGCTGAGGTTCTTGGTGATAACGCTCAGCACTGAAGGTCTCTATGCCTGAACATGGCTGAGAAGCCGGCAGCTGCCTTCCTTCAGCCAGATACAGATCAGCTAGGTCAGACCAAAGGGGGAGTTCACACAGAGGGAGTGGGATGCAGACACCAGGCTTGGAGGACACGGTGGGTACGTAGGCCATCTGTGGAGAGCTGTTTGGAGATGAATGAGGGGTGCAAGTGTGAGGTGGAGAGCTCCTGCTGAGATGCGTCAGAGGTCAGTGTGGTACTTCAGCTGAAGACCTTGGCCTTGGTGTCAGACGCACTGGAATTCAAGTCCTGGCTCTGCAGTGGACCTGAGCTGAAGGCTTCACTGCCATGCAGCCTCATTTTCTTACCCACAAAAGCCTACAACGTCACCAATTGTTATGGGAATCAGATCAGATAGTGCCTCTGAAACAGTGACAGACATCAGTCCAAAGCACAGACAACAGGAAACATGAGGGTCTTCGTGTTTCCGTAGCTGAGATGATGATGATGATGATGATGATTATTATTATTATTGATATTATTTTAGCAAGATCTCATGTGTCGGGGCTGTAGAGATGGTTCAGTGCTTAAGAGCATTTTGCTGCTTTTACTGACAGCCCATGCTCAGTTCCCAGCACACACATCAGGAAGCTCACAGCCTCCTGTAACTCCAGCTCTCTGGTGGTTTAAATGAAAATGCCCCCATAAGTTCCAAGTATTTGGACATTTGTTCCCCAGTTAGTGGCGCTGTTTCGAGAGCTGTAGGAGGTGTGGCCTTGGTGGTAGAAGTGTGTCACTAGGGGATTTGAGTGTTCTTAAGTTTTGCCAGATCCCCAGTTGCTCTCTGCTTCCCATGCCTAATTGAAGATGCAAGAGCTTCTGCTCTGGCCACCTCACCAGGCCTCCCCGCCATAACTCTAATCCCTCTGGAACCTGGAACTGTAAGTGCAAAGAAACTGTTTCTTTTATAAGTTCACTTGGTCATGGTATTTTATCACAGCAACAGAAAAGTAACTAATAAAAGATCCATGAGATCTAATGCCCTCTATGAGCTTCAAAGATATACATACATGTATGCATTCACACACAGAACACACACACAGACACACACACACACACACACACACACAAATCAAATACATCTTAAAAAAAAAAAAAAGATCTCATGATCTGAGGCTAGCTTCAAACTTGCTATGTAGCCAAAGATGACCTTGAACTTCTGGTCCTCCCTCCTCCTTCCTGAGAGCTGGGATTACAGTCATTCTCACCCACCCACATGCCCTTTTTAATACTGTGGTAGAGATGAGATGGAGGACTTCGTGCATGCTAGGCAAGACCTCTACAAACTGAGCTGCATCCTCACCCCCAATTTTTCTTTAGTGTCCTTCTGCCTAAGTTGGCTAAAAATATTAACCAGCTTTAGTATGTGACCCTTCACTTCTAACTCTTGTTCTTATAAGATTCTAATTTGGAAGATCTGAGATGAAGTCTCATCTCTAACAAGTTCTAGGCAATACCGATGGCGATGCAGGTCCCAGAACCACAGTTTAACAGCAAGAATCTAAAGCCACGTGGCACTGACATCTATTTAAATTAGGGTTGAAAGAAGACAGAACAAGGGAACGAAACAGGCCCATTTCACATTAAAAGTGCCATCCCAGAGCCAGGATAGCAGCCTCTCAGCAAGGGAGCATTATTACCATTTATCTCCAAAAGCAGTACTTGCCTCTGCCCACGGGGCTCGCTGTCTGCATTAACGAGACTTCATTATGCCCTCCCTTATCAGCACGATTTCATTATTCCAGGATGCTACTGCCCAGGAGGATAAAGTTACAAATAACTTTACCATTTCTTTTGAGAGTACCCATAAAATTATCTTAAATGAACCTTAAATTACTAAGATAGTCTATATCTATTAAGCATATGGCCTCAAACAATTGCTCGTAGCCCAAGGCTCCTTCCAAAACCCTCCCTAATTGCTGTCACTGTTTCTAAACACATCACAGGATTCCCAAACTAAATCAAGCTCTCTGCAGCAAAGAGCCTGTCTCAAACCAGACCTCAGCACCTCACAAACGACCTTTCTTTACCTTTCCTTCCTCGAGATGCTACCAAGACTCCATCAATGGGGTCATGCTTTGAATTAAGGTTGGCATCCTCTTGCTGAGGCCTATGCGCCAAGGGATGGGGCTTCAGGATGGGGACTCTGGAAGATAATTGGGTCAGGAGAGTGGCATCCTCACGAACACGTTTAATGCCGTTAGACAAAGAGATGTGAAAGATCGAATCTCTGTTCACCTTATGGAGAAGGGCCTTCATCAGCCAAATCAGCCACACCTTGGTCTTGGACTTCCCAGACTCCAGAGCCGTGAGAATCCATTCCTGTTGCTGAAGGCACCTAAGCTCCAGGGTTTGTTACTGCCAACCTGGCAAAGACACTCGATCTCCCTTGGGGAAGTTGAAAATAAACTCTACTTTTATCTATGAATAGATGGTTAGGTTGTGACATCAAGCATTTTTTTTTAATTTTATTATTTTTATTTTATATGTATGCGTGTATTGCCTGCATGTAGGTAAGTTCACCTGTGTTGCGCAATGCCCGAGGCGGTCAGAAGAGGCTGATGGATCCCCTGGAACTGGAGTTACCAGAAGTTTTTAGCTGCCATGCGGGTGTTGGGATTCGAATCCAGGTCTTCTGCAAGAACAACCAGTGTTCTTAACCGCTGAGCCATCTCTCCAGGCCGACATCAAGCATTTTAAAATAGGTTTTACTCTATAGGGCACTTACAGGTTCACAGTAAAACTGAGTAGAAAATGCAGAGATTTCCACGAACCTTCTGCCCTCAGCATGTGTACAATGCCCTAGTCTCAGTGTCACCCACCAGAGCACTGTGTTTGCTATAACTGGGGCACCTGTGAGACAAGCTCTGCTCACAGAATGAAGGGCCCCTTTCCCAGCAGGACCCAAAGAATCAGTCCTTACACTGATCCTTGCCTTGGCCTCCCTGGCCCTCCAAATGGGTGATGGGCAGTGAACTTTTCTTTATCACCCTGTGTCATGTTTCCAGCCACAGAAATGGTTCTCATCAGTCTCCAGCTAGTAAGAAAGAGACAGAGCTGTGAAGGGGAGACTGGTCCTCAGGAACAGCCTGTCTCAGCCCCTGCTTCTGAAGGCATCTTCTCCTTCCCATGGTTGGAAATGGCATCTCCACCCCAGCCCTGGCTCTTTCACCACAACTCCGCATGCCCTGCTGATCTCACCTGGGCATGAGAAAGGGCTCTGTCGGACTTCCCTCCTAGATGATCCTCCTCCTTTCAAGTTCAGATTTTTACAGAGAACACGATAACCTTCTGTAATGTGTTATTTCTTCTTGTTTAGTTAACAAACATTTTGAGTGCCCACCAGATTCTAGGCATCCTGTGCGTTGGGGCCATGCATAGGTTCAAAACCAAGTCTAAGCCTCAAAAGAATTCATTGTGGAAGAGGGTTTAAGAGGAGGTCGAGGATGTTAAGTTACAAGGTTTAGAACTCTACTCTGGAACAATTATGAAAAATTTAATATTCCTATTTGAACTCTACAAAGAATGCCATGTGGCTTGTGAATTTTGGGAGCAGACAGCGAGAGGGGCACAGCTGCTTGTGCTGTGATGCCTTGTGGCACTGACCAGCCCTGCCTTATCCCCATGAGCCAAGCTAAGTCTGCTCCTCGATCTTAGGGCCGGCTGCTGTTCCACACAGGACTGAACCCTGAGGAAGGCCTCTGCTTCAGTGAGATGTAAAACACAGACCACAGGGCAACGACAGCCTTGCTCTGCGCACAGAGCATGAGCATAGTACTAAATGCTGAACACAGTGCTGCTTCTGAGTTCAAATGTAAGTCCACCGAAGACAAAGGAATAAATTAATGCCAGAGGAAATAGACGAAGCAAACCTCAGGACTCTAAGGAAAGTACTTCTCCCACCCTTCAGTGTCATCGTTAGGCCATTTACATTAAACCAGAACAGCCTATCTCCCTAGACCTTTTTGACTTCAATCTCTTAACATGAATGTATTTTGTTATTAAAGGGAAAAAGAAGTAATTGGAATA
Organism: Nannospalax galili; assembly: GCF_000622305.1. NCBI lineage: Eukaryota > Metazoa > Chordata > Mammalia > Rodentia > Spalacidae > Nannospalax > Nannospalax galili. The sequence goes on along the minus strand of NW_008342003.1, from coordinate 74,202 downwards.
ATTTCCCATCTTAAAGTATATGTCTGTTTTCATTAGTGTGCGGTGTGCACCCTTCATACATAAGAACGCATATTTACTATATGTGTGTATTTTGCATTTAATTAATAGTTGTTACATTTCTACTTGGATAACCAAGGAGACGTCATATTTACAGAACTCTTACCATGATGGTAAAAATTCATGTTTCCTTTAGTCTGTGTTTATAAAAAGTCATCAAGGAGATGTGACTTCTTTCTAATGATTTCAGTGATGATGCGCTCTGTTTTCAAAGCCGTGGCTGTGACAAAACACTGACCAAACCAATCTGGGGAGAAAGGGTTTGCTTCATCTTACAAGTTACAGTCCCCGTAGAGGGAAATCACAGCAAGGCCTCAAGGCAGGACCCTGGAGGCACAACCAAGACAAACATGGAGGAATGCCTCACCTCGCTTCCCCTGGCCTGCTCAGCTACTCTTCTCTGCTGCCCACAGTGGACAGGGCCCTCCTGCATTAATTAGCAATCAAGAAAATGTCCCACAGACATGCCCACAGGGCAATCTGATGAAGGAAGTTGCTCAGTTGAGGGCCCCCCTTTCCTGATGGCTCTAGTTCACGTCTGGTTGACAAAAGCTAACCAGCACAAGTGGCCCCTTGTCAACCTCACACACAGAAACGCCACTATTAAATCACAGCCTCCCAAGATCTCATGTTAATATGTTGATAATTATATAAAATACAAAATACAGTCCAACTTTAAAAGTCCCATAGTCTTTAAAAAGTCCCGTACTTAAAAGTTCAAAGTCTCTTTAAAATAATACAAAGTCTTTTAACTGTGGGTTCCTGTAAAATAAAAATCGAGTTAAATACTTGCATAAGGAATAATCAAGGCATAAAAAGAAATCACACTTAAGAGAAACCAAAGTCCAGCAGTGCTGCTCCAACATCTTGCAGCTCAATACCTGACATCTACGATTCTTTCATGATGTTCTGGGCTACACAGACTTGGGCAGCTCCACCTCTCCGGCTCTGCCCCCTGCAACAGAGCTTGTCTCATAGGCTCAGGCCAGCATCATTCCACACCTGCTGCTGTCCCTAGGAGGTCATCCCACTGTCCTGGCATCTCCAGTATGCTGGGGTCTCCACTGCAACTCAGGCTGCACCTTTGCCAAAGGCCTGCTGGCCCCTCTGCAGTGCTCCAGGCCTGCCACTTGGTGCCAGGCCGCAGCTTCTCTCCAGGACCCCTTCAATCCGGGGGTCTTCGTTGCAAATGAGACTGCACCTTTGCCAGTAGCCTCTCCTGGCCTCTCTTCAAGGAGACTCTAGCTCTGCCACACAGTGCCAAGCTGCAGGTGCTCTCCATAACCCCTTCATGCTTTCAAAGCCAGTACCACGTGGAGACTCTTAAACTCTGCCACTGTCAGCTGTTGGCTTGAGACACAGGCTTGCCCCCTCTGGCCCACAGTGCCTATGTGCTGATCCTGAGGAAATACTGCCCAGAAGGTTTCACTTCAAGGATGCTGGTCTCTTCTTAATCACAACTGATTCTTCTGCCCCCACTGACCAGAAACCACAGATTCTTAGTACTAACTATTAACGAACAGCCCTGCCAGACTCTTTGAGGAACTCTCAAACTCGGACATCACAAGCCAGGTCCTCATCGTCTACACTGCTTTCAACATTCATCCCAAGCTCCGAGGGAACCGTGTGCTAACTCTGAGCACCCAATCGCTTTTCCATCCAAAGTTCCAAAATCTTTCCACAATCCTCCCCCTCCCCCGCCCGCCCCCACAACAAGCGGCCAGTTTCCACAAAGCAAGACCCCCATTCTCAGTACTGATTTCTGATTTCTGTTCTATTCACTTTTCTGTTGCTGTGACACAACACTGACCAAAGCCAGCTTGGAGAGGAAAGGGTTTATTTCATCTTACAAGCTACAGTCCACCGTTGAGGGAAGTCAAGGCAGGAACGCAAGGCAGGACTGAAGCAGAGACCATGGGGGACACCACTGGCTCGCCTTCCCTGGCCTGCCCAGCTTCTCACACAGCCCAGGCCACCTGCCCCGGACTGCCCTGCCAACAGTCAGCTGGCCCTCCTGCCTGAGTTAGCTGTTAAGTAAATAAAATACCCTGTAAACACGGCCCACAGGCCAATCTGATGGATGCAACCCAGGGGAGTCTCCCTCTTCCCAGTTGTCTCTAGTTTTGTCAAGTGGACAGAACCTACCAGCACAATCTGCTCCTGGCTCCACCACCCTCTCTGGCTCCACCACCTTCTCTGGCTCCACCACCTTCTCTGGCTCCACCACCCTCTCTGGCTCCACCCTCTCTAGCTCCACCACCTTCTCTGGCTCCACCCCCCTCTCTGGCTCCACCCTCTCTGGCTCCACCCTCTCTGGCTCCACCTTCTCTGGCTCTACCACCTTCTCTGGCTCCACC
>NW_008342003.1:63600-70895 GCF_000622305.1 Nannospalax galili | reverse complement strand
TGTGCATACTCATTCACAAACACCTTCATGTGCAATTAAAAATAAAATAAAAATCTGAAGATAGCCAATGTCCTTAGCAGATTGACTACAAGATAAACCCTGATAACCTTACGTGGTCTGTTACCAGCAAGAGGCATTTCTTAGAATCGAACCCAGTGAAGACTGGCCCAAACAGCGGCCCTCTCTGCAGGTACGTCCCGGAACACTGCTCTTCCCAGAGTGTAAGTAAGTAAGAAAGTGGTAAATATTGCTGAGTAAATGAACAAATGAATGAAGCCATGGTCATCCTCAGCCCTGAGAAGGATCTGCAAACTGCAACAGGAGCTGTGTGGAGACGGACAGGTATGCGGGGCCTACCCACCAAGTTCCAAGGAAACTGTGCAAAGCTTGCTGACTTTCTAAATTAATTGTGGGGGTTTTTGACTACTTATATTTTCCCATGAATACAAAAAAAAAATACATGAGAATGGATAAATTAAAATATGATGGCTACGGGGAGAAGATGCCTGAAACTTTGTGGTATTTTAAAAGAAGCTCTCTTGCTCAAAGGTCTGCACTGTTTCTCTTCAGGAGCCGCATCCCAACTCCTCTCTCTATTATTACATCAAATGTTAAATCTAATGATATAACTAACTCTACATGGATCTCTGAGGGCTGTCCATGGCTCAAATTACAGCAGATCGATGGTCCTGGCCTCAGGCTCACTTGTGGTTGTCTGGGTTGTAGTCCTTCTGTTATTGACGCCCCCTGGTGGGTTTTTGTATTATGTTTTGTTTTGCTTTGCTTTGTTTCAGACAGGGTTGTGCTGCATAATCAAGGCTGACTGGAACTCTGTGTAGCCCAGGCTGGCCCGCGTCTCTCAGTCCTGGTGTCTTCATCGCCCAGCTGCTGGGACTGCCCGTGGGAACCATCACACCCTGCTCCAGTGAGGTTCATGTCTGTTTAATAGAGCTGTTACTGTATTCCTCATTTCCAAAATTCCACTGTGTTGGCCTCATATCTTCTATTTTTTCGGTGACTTTTTACTTTATCTTGTTTCGGTCATGGTCACCGATCGCCTGTTACTGGTGACTCTGACTTCAGTCAGATGATAGCACCACATGGCTATTTGATATCCTTGAGTTTCCATATAAATTTGGGGCTCAGCCTGTCAATTTCTGCAGCGCACAGCTGGAATTTTGTAGGGAGCATGTTGAATCTACAGATTAAATTGGGGGATGAGGCCATATGAACACTATTCAGTCTTTTGATCCATAAATATAAAATACCTTTATATTTATTTATCTAATTTCATTCAGCTACATTTTATAGTTTTCAAAGCATGTTTTATATTGTTTTGTTAGATTTATTCTCAATATTTTATCCATTTGCTATTACTATAAATCGAACTGTTTTCTTAGTCCAAATTATGATAAAGAAAATGCACGTAACAAAATTTGTCACTTTGACCGTTTTAAGTGCACACTTCAGTGGCATCATTGCATCCAAGTGCAGTAGCATGGCCACCATCTCAACGGTGTAACAAAATTTGTCACTTTGACCGTTTTAAGTGCACACTTCAGTGGCATCCAAGTGCTGCAGCATGGCCACCATCTCAACGAAAATTCCGTGCTCACTAGTCACGGTTCTCCAGAGGAGCAGAGCCAGTGGGACGAAGCAAGCCAAAGGGCAAATCATCTTCCTTCCGCCACGCCCCTTTTATCTGGGCTGCTGCCAGAGGTGCTGCCCACATTTGGGGTGCGTCATCCCATACCAAGAATGGCAGCCAGGACAGGTCTTCAGCTGAAGCACCCTACTCAGGGGATTCTAACTTGTGACAAGTTGACATTAAGAGCAACAATCGCACCTCCCCCTGCCCCTGCTGACTACTACTGTGTCTTCTGTCTCTAAGTATGATTATCCTAGGCACTATGTAGACGTGTGATTGTGTGCTGCTTGTCCTTCTAAGTCCAAATTATGTCATTTATCATGATGTCTTCAAGATTCATTTATGCTAGGTGCTGGAGAGATGGCTCAGTGGTTAAGGGCGCTGGCTGCTCCAGCAGAGGACCTGGGTTCAGCTCCCGGCACCCACATGGCAGCTGACAACCGTCCATAACTCCAATTCCAAGGAATCCGATGCCCTCTTCTGACCTCTCTGGGCACTGTATATATGGTGCACTCACACACATGTAGGCAATACACTCACACACATAAAATAAAAATAATAAAATATTTTAAAAGTAACCATTAAAAACGTAACATTTTCCTTTACCAATTAAAGCACAGACACTTCTTCCGAAGTTGCATGGACTGCACAGTTGATACTGGTCTTGTATCTTGTAACTTCACACTTATTGGGGTTTTCTACGTACAACGCCATGTTTCTGCAAATGGAGGGTTTCTTTCTTTTCAGTCTGGGTGTCTTCATGTCACCGTCTCATTCCTTTAGTCAGAGCTGTTGTAACAGAATACCACAAACAGTTTAAACTGATACTTACTTCTCACAGTTTTGAAAGAAGGGACGTCCCAAAGCAAGCCACCAGCATGCTAGGTTGCTGGGGTAGGCCCCTCTCCTGACCTGTGGAAGGTCATCTTTCCACTTTGCTCTCCACCCCCTGCACAGATGTGAACTGCATAGATGGGCCTCCACCCCCGTGACCTAGCTACCGCTTTAAGAGCCCCTTGGGATAGTTAACCTTGGTTGTCAACATGACACACCTGGGAAGAGGCGCTCTCAATTGAAAATTGCTTCCATCACATTGGCTCATAGACACATCTGTGTGGCATCATTTTGATTGTTAATTGTTGTAGGGGAGGCTGGCCCACTGGATGGGTCCATCACTAAGCAGATGGGTCTGGGCTGCATAAAAAAGCAGCTGAGTGAGGCTGTGAGCCACGTTCTTCCGTGGTCTCTGCTTCAGTCCCTGCCTGCAGGTTCCTGCCTTAATTTCTTGCCTCAACTTCTGTTAATGATGGATCATGACCTGGAAGCATAAGATAAAACAAACCCTTCACTCCCCCAAGTTGCTTTTGGTCATGGTGTTTGTGATGCTAATCCTGGGTGTCAACTTGACTGGATCTGGGATTAATCTGAAATGAGAGAGATCTTCTTGACTGGATCATCTGAAACTGGAAGACACATCCTAGATGTGGGCGTTACCTTCTGATGGCAGCCAGTATAAAAGTCCAAGGCAGAGGAGAACGCGGGGCTTTTTGCGGCTTGCCTTCTCTCTCACTGGCGAGTTTGTCTTGCTGCTGTAGACTGAAGACTAGCTGATCTTTTGGAATTTGTCAGACCTTCAGCACCGGATTGGGACTACTGAGATATCCAGGCTTGTGAACTGAGCGACTACGGATTCTCAGCCTCTCCAGTGTGGTGCAGCCATTGTTGGACTACTCGGGCTCTATCCTGTGACCTAAGCTGACAAATCTATCATCTATCTATCTATCTATCATCTATCTATCTATCTATTCATTCTACCAGTTCTATTTCTTTGGAGAACCCTAACTAATAGAGTGTTTATCACAGCAACAGAAAATCAAACTAGAACACCCCACCTCCAAACACCATCTTACTGGGGATTGAGTTTCTGTGTAAGAATCTGAGAAGGACACAAATGAACCGGCTCAGCAAACCCACCTAAGTTACTCCATTCTGTTCTGAGCCATTTCAGCAGCAACTTTGCTCCACACCGAAGGGAAAAGGGGGGCAACCTTGGGTCTTGGGAAACTGTCCTAGTCATGAACCATGGAATGTGCTAATTCCAGACATTTTACACCTGGCTAAACTGCTTGTTTTCGCTTCTGTAATCTGTCCCCGACCGTAGGTCACCTTGACACAGAGCATAAGACCACCCTTGTTATCATTATGCGCATCTTACACTCTTAGAAGCTTAAAGACCGAAGACGCCGAGAAGCGGGAGAGCGGTTGCTTATATAGTCTAAAGGTCCCATCTATGACGTATAAGAAGCGGATTGGTTGCTGGAGATCACGCCACGGGAGGAGGCGAGGGAGAGCAGGCTCTTGTGCACGCCCCTTATGGGCGCAGCAGGATGTTTACTGTTAAGAAGGTCTGGATACCGGCGCCATCTTGTAATGGCGGCGGAGGCTGTGGCTCTCCACAGTAATCCGCTTGCTATTTGGGGTCACCTTGACACAGGGCATAAGACCACCCTGTCACACTGTTATTGGGTGACCACCTACAAGTTGTTTACCTTGACTGTCTTAGTATACTTATTATGGCTAGAAAAGTTGGCTAGTTTTAAGGTCACAAAGTTGGATGCCAAGTTATGTGACTAAATCACGTGTCTGTATAATGATTGGTTGCTAATTACTAAAATTAGCATTCTGTTATGCTATACAACCCTGATTGGTAAATGCAGATTTTGCTTATGCTGTGCTTACTGTAATCCTATAAAAACTCTGACTTAACAATCATCAGGGCTGCTTCTATTCCCGAGATAGACACCCCGGCCGGTCAAAAATTAAAACTTACCTTGCTGCTTTTCTTAAAGTGGTGTTGGCGATTTTTGCAAACTCTGTCCTGTAACAACAAACATTCAGTCTACAAAACTCACCTGCTTGTCCTGACTAGAACCTTCAGTTCAATGTTAAATAGAAGTTATGAGAACAAACATCTTTGTCTTGTAGATGAGAACTAGTCTGTTCATTAGGCAAGCCTTAGCAATAGGTTTGTAGATGCTTTTATCCTCTAGAGGAAGTTCCCAGGGATTCCTGGTTTGTTGATAGTTTGAGGGAGTTGTTTGTTTTGGTCTTTTTCAGATGGTGTTCCTAGCCTCAGCTATCCTGGAATTCACCATGTAGACCAGGCTGGCCTCCATCTCACTGAAATCATCCTCCTGCCTCTGCCTCCCAAGTGCTGGGATTAAAGACATGCCCCACCACACAGGGCTGTTGATAGTTTTTATAACAAAAATGTGTTTCATTTCACCAAGTGCTTTTTCTCTAATGAGATAATCTTGGTTTGGGAGTTTGATTCTGTTGATACAGTGCATTGCACTGACATTTGGATGTTAAAACAACCTGGTGCTCCTGGTGTGAGTTCCCCTTGATCCTGCTGCATATTCTTTTTGAGGTGTTCTGGGATTTAGTGGTTGTTCCTATATATACAGGGGGTGTTGGTCCACAGTTTTCTCTCCAACATCTTTATCTGGTTTTAGAATCAGGTATTTAGTGTCTGGCATTACAGCATGAGTTAGGCACTAATGTTTGGAAGAATTTGTAAACTATTAGTTTCAACTCTTTAAAACTAGGTCAACTTTCAGAACTGGGGATTGGGCTGAATTGGCACAGATCTTCCAAACAGAGGCTTATGATCAACTTAGCCCCTCCCACAGTGACCCCTCCCACAGTGGCTTCTTCAAGCTCATTTCCTTCTCTGTTTCTGATCTTTTCTTCAAGATCAGAGTACCTTGCTGAAACTCCTGAAATTATCTTTCCTATAATGTATTTATTTCCTTTGATACCTCTACCTCTCTTTCAAAGGGGAGGGGGGGGGTCTCATGAAAGAGGAAAGTCGAGAGTATGCCTGACTTGTCATCCAGAGATGGATGCTCATTTGTGTGTTGACCTTCCGTAGACCCTCCTCAGTGTTTGTGAAGAAGAGTTAAACTGACTTCAGTGAATTTGGATTTTAGATACTAGATTATGCTACTTAAATATTGCTTAAAGTTTTTCATATTTATAAAATTAATATATCATTTGATTTTATAACCTAGATCCTGCAACACAAAAAAAAATCACTAAATTCATTTTTACAAATTTTCATTTTACTCATACATACATACTTTAGGTATGTTGCATGCACATGATACATATATGCATATACTGGAAATTGTAGCCATGTTGAATTTCAAAATTTCCCATTGCAATGTGATTTTTAATTTTCCTTTGACTTCTTAAATAGCAGTAAAATATTATCAAAGCATAAAATATTTAAATTTTTTGGGGGGGTCTTCTTGATACAGGGTCTCCCTGCAGCCCCAGCTGTCCTGGAACTCACTATGTGGACCAGGCTGGCCTTGAACTCCCAGCAATCCGCTTGCCTCTGCCTCCCAAGTGCTGGGACTACAGGCGTGTGCCACCACACCTGGTCTAGTCTCACGTTTGGAGAGACTGGGTATTGTTTGATACTACCAGATTATAACCAAGGAGATTTTAGATAACTTTTTTCAAGGATTTGAATTTGGGTCTGGAGTTTTCTCAGCAATGAAAACCTTTGAAGACTGTCAAAATTAGTTTAATCAATTTCTCATGCACTGGGCTGAGCTCTTAAAGCCTTTTAAGAATATTTTAGCACATTCCATTTCTCAGTGGCAAATTTCCATATTATTAAACTCTTGGGAAATCCTTCTTACAATTAACCTGCTCCAATTTGAGTGTGTCACCTCCCCCCCACCCCCTTTTTTCTTTTTTATCTCCTGACATTTTTAAGTAGACCAAAGCATCCTAGGAACATTCACATAATCACCATGGGAAGTCACTACTCCATGCCTAACTTTTGAAAAATACCAAGAGCTGAACAATACCGTAAAATGATAATTAATGTGATCTTCAACAGTGCAGTGTCATGTCTCTTTATGGAGAAGCAATTGAATCTAATGAGGTACTGACCCGTTGGCTAAAGGCAAAGGGTTAGTGTTGACCAGCCTGGGGTTTCCCTCCTGGCCTCACTGCTGACCAGCCATGTCTACCTCATGGTCTCAGCCTTGATTGTGATTGTCTCACCTCCCTCTTTGGAAATTGTTAAAATAGTGCCATCTTCATACCGCTGCAAGATTAAGCAAGTTTCATTTATTCATTTTTATGTATATGAGTGTTTTGCCTGCATGAATGTTAAGTACAATGCTGCAGAGGCCGGAGGACAGCATTGGATCCTCTGGCACTGGTGTTACTGAAGGTTCTTAGCCTGCATGTAGGTACTGGGAACCAAACTTGGGTCCTCTGCAAGAACCAGTGCTCTTAACCACCGAGCCGTGTCTCCAGCTCCTTAAATGGGTTTTATATTAACTGTGAAGCTCCTACCACTGATAACTGTCTCTTTTTGCTGTTTAATGTCTGCCTCTGACTTCGTTCTGTTAAAGGATAGCCCTGAGCTGGCATGCACTAGACCCTTGTACTTAGGGATTATCTCAGAGAGAGAATCCTCATCGCTCCCTGAGGTCAAATTCGAATGCCATAATGGGAATCTTATTTATTTCTTTAAAAATGTTTTAGTTTAAGACCAAAAGAAAAGTTTTTAATGTTTCTATAAATTGTGAATAATTGCTATTCTTTTTTTACTTTATATTTA
>NW_008342003.1:58986-63575 GCF_000622305.1 Nannospalax galili | reverse complement strand
TATGTCATCTAAACTTCATGTTCAATCTCTCTACCCAGTTTCCTGTACTTTAATATATATTATATTATTGTAATATATAATTACATATATTATGTTATATTATATATATATATATAGGCCTATTGAGTCGGGTTCATGTCCCCAATTGCTTTTCAGTATGGGTTATTCACTGGAGCCTGGTCAACCTACTGAGAATCTCACCCTTAAACGACATTGAAGCTCCCCATCCCAGCAGCCATAGGTCACCAGAAGCTCCTCAGGCAGGGCTGGGGCTTCTTCCCCACTTCCCCACGTCTATGCTGGGATTGTGTCTGGCTTGAGCTTATGTGGGTCTTCTCCATGCTGTCACCATTGCTGTGAGTTCATATGAGCGACTGCCCAGCTGTCTGGAAATCTGTTTCCTTGTGGCCGTCCACTCCCTCTGGCTCTTACAGTCTTTCTGCCCCCTCTTCTGCGATGATTCCTGAGCCTTTGGAGGCAGAATTTTTATTATTTAGCTCTTTAAAAAATTAAATTATGAAATTCACAGGTAAATGGATGGACATAATCACCCTGAGTGAGGTAACCCAGACCCAGAAAGACAAGCATCACGTGGTCTCTCTCATAGCTGGGTGCTAGTTTTGAAATCTTAGTTATACAGGTTTCTATTTGAAAATCCAGAGAGGTCAGGAGCTAATGAATGGCCACTGGGGGAGGGCGTGGGGCTTTCTGGGAATGGAGTAGACTGTAATAATATGAAGGGGTGAGGGGGACTAATGAGTAGACAGGTTTAATGGGGTGGGGGATGGGAGGGCAGGGCAGAGCGGGTATGAGGAGGCGTAAGTGACACCGGGTATGAGGAGGCATAAGTGACACCGAAGGCCTTTAGAAAAAGCCATTTGGAAACCTGCCACTATAGAAGCTTCCTAAATTGTATACATATATAAAAATAGATTAAAAGGAGTTACTTTATAGCAGGGGGACATTGCCCCTACTAGACACCATAGGATTGCAAAGTAAAAACCCAATACCAGGAACATACTCCCTCTTTTGAAGCCATTGATGAGGGGTCCCACAGACCCTCAACCACTGCCCTGCTCTTGGTTACCCACTAGAACTTCACGGTAAGACACTACATACGTGAGCTGTTGAACAAATGAGAAATCAGACTGATACTGACCTCGGAGCCTCACCCCTACTGGCTAGCTTTCAGAGTGTTGGAAGGCGTTATGCAAGCTATCTGAAGAGAAAACTGAGTATGAACCTTACCCAGAGGTGAATCCTGCGAGCTGCAACAGCTGGCCTGACAAGACATGCCCATCGGCACAGTGGCACAAATAGTATGGAAGTAAACGACTGCTTTCTAATTGGATTTAAAGTGTGATTCACACTGATGTCAGGTCAGGAACCTGAGGCTACACAGCTCACAGGCCATCGGGGAGAGCCTAATGCTAGCTTTCTGCTAAAGAGATACAGTGTTAAACTGACTCCTAAGGACTTACTGTTATACCCAGAGAGGAATGCATCTCTCTCACCAGAGAAGCTCCCACACAACAGATGACGGTTAACACAGAAGCCCACAACTGGCCAACACGCACGGTATAGGAGGTCTCAGAGTGCTTAGCCCTGAATAATCATTATTCTTAATTACTTTCGTTTTTTCCCAGTTTTCACAAAAGTCAGGTGTCCTCCGGCCTAGCTGACCTGGGGACCGTGATGTTTGGGTGGTAGTTCTGACCTACTGCTGGCCAAGTGGTTGTCAAGAGTGACGGGTAAATTTTAGATAATTTCGCTCAACTCATAGGACCACTATTAACTGAGTCTAATAGAGAGAAGCAGCATCACAAGTGAACACAATAACCACAACAGGGGCGTTGGACGGCTTCATCTCAGGCTGCTGAGGGCGGCAGTCAGGAAAAGCTGGAGTGAGCCAGTGTGAGGACCACCGCTGCCTTTCGCTCGCACTCCACACTCCCACACAGAGGGTCTGGTGCCTGACATGGCGACTACTTTCCTTGGAAACCATTTGCAGAATCTGGACACTTCCAGAAATAAGGCAGAAAGAATAGTCAACATGAAATAAAATGACCCTGAGGTGGCTTTGCAGAATCTGGACACTTCCAGAAATAAGGCAGGAAGAATAATCAACATGAAATAAAATGACCCTGAGGTGGCTTTGCAGAATCTGGACACTTCCAGAAATAAGGCAGGAAGAATAATCAACATGAAATAAAATGACCCTGAGGTGGCCTCTGCAGGCTACGGTTAAACTGTGCAGACAGCTGGGCTGAAGCAGTGGTTGGGGGTGAAAAATAAGCACGAAAGGACGGGGCTTAATCCAAGAGCTGGATGAGGTCTCTGTCCTGTTGCGGAGGAGGTTTGGGTATGTATCGGGCAAAGTACCCATGAAGAAAGGAGAGCCTCACAGGCCATGGTTTGGATGCTGAAGGAGCAGGCAGCGTACCTAACCCAGGCTCGGGGAGGTCACCAGGCAATCGCAACAGAGCACGTGTGAGAGGTAACAAACACATCTAGGACCAGCCCAGAGAGAGGCCAGCCCCACAGTCCCTTCTGAGGGCCCATCCCCAACGATCTGTGTGCTTCCCTCTCCAATCCACATCTCCACACCCCCAGACTCAGGGCCAACTCCATCACAGGAGCCCTTGGAGTGAAAAACACTTAGAGCCTCACTTGCCCTACTTCCTCCAGACACTTCCTTCGCTGACGTATTAAACAATACTTTTCATGGAAAACTACAAAACATAAGTATTCATTTACATTCATCCCATGAGTACATATATTCCTGAGGCCCAAGAAAGTCTCTTTAAATATAGTGAAGATTCAAGACAGCAAGTTTAATTACTGATTTTATCTTTGAAATGAAAGATGATAGTCCCTCATTCCAGAGCTCCTGGCCTCCCTTCTCTTCCCCAATTCATCAAATGTTTATCAACACCTTGTACCTAGAAGGAAATTTAAATTCACCTCAGTGGGTGTACACCTTGTACGGCGCTTACATAATTCTGACAATTAAGCATTGAAGAGGAAAAATACATGCAAATTTCAGAAGCAAAACACAGTGGAATACCATTCTGTGTGTTAGGGTTTCTTTGTTAATTTTTGAATGCTAAAAGCTGAATAGAAGATAAAAGGAAAATCTGGGGAGACAAGGCAGCGAGCTCGTAAAGGAGGTTTGCGGAAGCGATGGGGGGGGATTGGTAAGAACAGCAGATAACAGTGTGATGTGCAAAAATGCCACAATGCTCATTATTTTATATGTTAACTTAAAATTCTAATCGTAAAATGAAAAGGCTAGATTCTGTCTACCTTCCTGTTTAGAAATGCCCTCTACTGTGGCCTCTTTTTAGGGTTCCATGTGGTGCTGCATGGTTCACAGTACTGATGAGATGGGTATTCGGTGGGTTTTGGTCCCTCCTAAGTCAACTGTCTCCATAAAATAATGAGAGAATGTGGGGGCTGAAGAGATGGCTAGGATAAGAACACTGACTGTTCTTGCAGAAGGCCTGGGTTCAAATCCCAGCACCCACATGGCGCTAACAACTGTCTGTAACTCCAGTTCTAGGGGATCTGGCAGCCTCTTCTGTCCTCCACGGGCATTGCATGACATGGGTGCACTTACCTACATCCAATCAATACATGCATACACATAAATAAAAATAATAAATAAAATTTTAAAAATAAATAAAAATTTAAAAAATGAGAGAATGTAAAAACTGAGTGTGCTGTGCGGGTCCTGTCGCTCTCTGGCTCTCCCATGCTCACCATTGAGATGAAAATGAACGTGTAGACAGCTCGGCACACTCTGTTCTTACACCTTCATGTCATGGTTGAGATGAAGGCACACACGGCAGTTTGCCAAAACACTCGTGGTCAGCAGTGCCAATGCGTTTTCTCAGCAGTCCATGGTAAAACCTAGATAGGAATCTTAGACTCAAACTTGCTTACAGTATTGTTTTATTTTTTTAAAATTCATACTTTTAAATCATAATCAGTGGCGTAATTGCTTTTTGATAGAAAATAATGCCTTTGTTACCGTTTCCAGCATAGACCAGCGCTGCCTAGAGCCCCACCTCCTCTTTCTGCACCAGCACACACTAACTCAGCCTCTCTTGGGACTGGAGGCTGCGCTAGTGTCTTTCTGTTGCTGTGATTAAAAAAAAAAAAAAAAACTCTGACCAAAAGTAACTTGAGCCGGGGGCATGGTGACGCACACCTTTAATCCCAGCACTCAGGAGGCGTACGCAGGTGGATCTCTGGGACTTCAAGGCCAGCCTGGTCTCCATAGCTAATCCAGGCCAGCTGGGGCTAGAGGGAGACCCTGTCTCAAAAAGACCAAAGAGGAAAAAAAAGCTACATGAAAATCATACCTTCAGAGATCTAATTTATATGATAGCTTTGATTTTCATAAGTTTTGTTGTGAAGTATATTGTGTGTATGTGGGGTAGGTAGTGTTTCATAATTTTTGTTATCTGTTCAATGTCCTTTAACTCTATTTGTATCATTATGCTCCCATTTTACCGTGCTTTTAATGTATATTTTATTTACATGTTTATATAAATGTATATTTGTATATATATATAAATGTATAT
>NW_008342003.1:44931-57894 GCF_000622305.1 Nannospalax galili | reverse complement strand
TTGAGTTGGAGTTTTGGCAAATGACTTCTTGTATAGATTTTTTTTTGGCTTATGTGGAGCCTTAGAGTGAGTTCTTGACCCACTAAATTCTGTTAATTATGACTGACTGTTCACCACCCTCTTTGTTGTCTCTGTCAATGTCAACCCTAGAACTTGTAATGCCTCACCTTGTACTCCTCTTACGGTATCTCCAGTCCTTTTGTGAGTATAACCAGAACAAACCACTTGAGGTCCACCTTTACCATGCATTATGTAACCTAGACAACCTCCCCTCATCCCACCAGACATCTCACCAGTGTCTCGAATTTTTGTTAGCCTCAGACCACTCCATGGTTACCCAGTATACTCTTGGACCAGTACGTATAACTGAACAAAAAAGGCCTGATGAAAACTTAAATGATGAAAACTTGGTGAACACTTACTTCTTGAGTGGAAGGACGATCCTCTCACTGTGAGCACACACTAAGATTTGGGGCTCAATAACTGATGTGCTTGTCTCTACATACACAATATTTCTTCCCTGCCTCCTGTTACTACGAAGTTAGAGAATTCAAAGTTACAATTACAGGTCATCAGGAATGTCAGTGATATTTGATGATTACTGTTGATGAGTCTCAATATTTAGTTCCAATGAGACCCAGTACTAACAGAGAGGTTTATCGAAGAGCAGGGAAGCCCAGATCTAACTGAAACCTGGAGGGCTCATCGGTTCCACTTGGAGGTAGTGACAAACCTGTAATCCGCTCTGACAGCAGTCTCTGTATTCTGTTGTGACATCTTGATGTGGTTTTTATCCATGCCTGAGGTTTCCTTGCTTTGTTTTATCTGATAGAAAATTCATCAAAGATTGGAAAGAATCAAGTGCTTAGCAACTAAGGGATTAGTACCGCAGCCTGTTTGGGGCTTGGTACTGTTTTGTTTATTCTCACCATTGAAAATTGGCAGTTGCTCATTCTGAAAGTGATAAATTACAGCCTGTCAAGATGATTAAGGCTATTGCTGAGATGCACTGTGCATCCAAAATAACAGTCAGTCTTTGTTGCTATTACCAAGGCCCTGGAGACAGGCCCCCACCCGTACTTCTCAGCTCCTGGAATCACTTCCTCTTCTGAACATCAGTGTCTGGGTTCCCGCCCACTCTTAGTAGGATGTGCTGAATAGGCACCGATGACGGACAAGGTGATTGTGGCCCAAGTTCCTTTACTTCCTTATACGCAGAACTCGGGAGGTTCCAAGCAGCAATTTAATCTCTGAAAAACAGTGTGTGGGTCTGCAGTCTGGACTGGGGAGATGCTCAGTGGTTAACAGAGCAGACCACTCTTGTAGAGGACCTGAGTTCAGTTCCCAGAGCCCTTTTGGGGCAGTTCACAACTGCCTTTAGCTCCAGGTCCAGGTGATCCACTGCCCTCTTCTGGCCTCTGCAGGCACTGCACTTACTTAGCAAGCTCAACTGAGGAGCATCTGCACACTGCCACCACTGGTACTGTGGTTCCCGGGTGTCTGTTAGTATCAGTTATTGGCAGTTACTGACTTTGGATGGCTTATTTGCAAATCTATCATGAAGAAGTGACTCATCTTTTTTTGCAACAAAGAAGGCGATCTGAGGCCTCCCATCTTCTCGCAGAGGCCAATCAACCTCTTTAGCACAGAGAGAGGTGCAGTTGTGGTGATTGCTTTTAACAACAGAGCACTGCACCCTGCCTGGAAACATATTTGGGCAAAATCTCACTGAAGACAGCAGATAGAGCAAGTGTGGTGGGTGCGGTCAGTTCCCATGAGATGGACCAGGCATGTTGGGCATGGTCAATACCCACGAGATGGACCGGGCATGTTGAGTGCAGTCAGTTCCCATGAGATGGACCAGGCAGGGTGGGTGCGGTCAGTTCCCATGAGATGGACCAGGCAGGGTGGGTGCGGTCAGTTTCCATGAGATGGACCAGGTATGGTGGGTACAGTCAGTTCCCATGAGATGGACCAGGCAGGGTGGGTGCGGTCAGTTCCCACGAGATGGACCAGGCATGTTGGGTACAGTCAGTTCCCACGAGATGGACCAGGCATGTTGGGTGCAGTCAGTTCCCATGAGATGGGCCAGGCATGGTGGGTGCAGTCAGTTCCCACGAGATGGACCAGGCAGGGTGGGTGCGGTCAGTTCCCACGAGATGGACCAGGCATGGTGGGTGCGGTCAGTTCCCACGAGATGGACCAGGCAGGGTGGGTGCGGTCAGTTCCCATGAGATGGACCAGGTATGGTGGGTGCGGTCAGTTCCCATGAGATGGACCAGGCAGGGTGGGTGTGGTCAGTACCCATGAGATGGACCAGGCAGGGTGGGTGCGGTCAGTTCCCATGAGATGGACCAGGTATGGTGGGTGCAGTCAGTTCCCATGAGATGGACCAGGTATGGTGGGTGCAGTCAGTTCCCATTTCCAGGGATTCATTGCTGTTCTTTTCAGTTTTTCCTCCTGAGCTACTTCTACAAAATGACCACCTTGCCTGAGTGTCTTTACCAAGTTGTGTAGATTCCCGCTCTACCCAGGTTCTTGGTCCCACTCAAACCCCATGATATCTCAGAGAACAGCCAGATCTTACAAGCAGGCAGGGAATGGATACCCTGTCAGGGGAGTCCAGAAATACAGTACTTTCATGACATGTATGTTGTAAGTGGGGACTCCTTTGGTATCAGCATTCCAGGAAAGGGTTCTCAGACCGGCATGTGAGGCTTTTGTCTTTTTAGACAGAAACGGACCACCTTTATTCTGGGTTGCTATTTCAACAATGAGTAAAAAGGAATACTATTTTCCCACAAATGTTTATCTGCTTCCGTAAAACAGAGAGCCATGAAAGCAGAAGGACTTCTGGATATTTTCCTTCTTATAATTTTTGCACAAATTTGCCAGAACCTTCTGGATACTTCCTAAGGTTTGTCAGATTTGTAGCATTTTCTACTTCAACTTTTTTATCGCTGGATAATGACAGTGTGCTTTTGTGGGGTCTGGCTTAAGGTATGGCACATTATACAGTTACTGTCTCAGAACGCTCAGGTTTTCTGAATTCTCAAGCATTTATCATTTCTGTGATGAGAACATTCAAAAGCCTTTGTCTAGTTATTTTGAGTTCTATGATACAACACAGTTGGCAATAATTGCCTCTGTGCAACAGAGCACCAGGTCTCATTTCTTACCCAGCAGTGGTTTGGATCCTGTCATTTTTAACCTGTTAGCCAGTCTCTCCCCATGAAATGTTATGGACCACTGGACACAGCAGCACCTTTTCTGGACCTCTGTGGAGTAGATCCTGGAGTTACAGAGACAAGAGACACTACAGATCCACAATGAAGAGTGCCACACAGCTGTGTGTCTACACACACACACACACACACACACACACATTCTAAGTGTGCCCATGTCATGCAGTGCCCACAGAGGCCAGAAGAGAGCATCAGATCCCCTGCAATTGGAGTTACAGATGGTTGTTAGCTACCACTTGGCCGCTGGGAATCGACCCCCGGTCTTCTTCAAGAACAGGCAGTGCCCTTAACCTCTGAGCCACGTCTCCAGCCCTCACCAATTGTTTTGAGTCTGTACCTGATGCTTTCCTATGCACCAGCAAACACAAAGCTGCCTCCCTTTTGGCGCATATACTGTGTAGGGGAGGCTGCCAGAGACGAGGCAAGTTAATGAGTAAATAGATAACAATGAAACAGCACACCATTCATTCTGGGCAGAGGTGAGGGTAAAGGGAAGAGAAAACAAGGGTTGATGGGAAGAAAGGATTGGGAGGAAGTAGAGGGAGCAGCATGTCAGCACAGGAGGGGGAGGGCAGCCTGTCTGTGGTGTCGCTGTCACTGCAGGGTGCTAGTGTGTACCTCAGGGGCCCGGCCTTGGTACAGCCCGGAGTGGGGGGGGGGAGTACAGAGGCAGGATCAGGTGTCCCAGCCTTAGTTTTCTCTACCCTTGCGGTGTACTTAGGTACTGGAGTTGCAAAGACGCTGCGGGAACAAATGGAAGGGTCCCGTGGCTGGGCTGTTGGCCTGAGTGTGATCTGTTGGCTCTTTGCTACTTTGAACCTGCTCAGCCTTGGTAGGCCTGGCACATCTGTTGCTCCCCAGTGCAGGTGGGGTGCCCACAGTCCATCCATTCTTCAGCACAGATCAAACTGCAGCACGAAGATTAACAAGACAGAGCCCTAATTCCTTAGCAACAGTCACATCAGCAGAAGTTTAGGACCAGAGCTCTACAAAGACCAAGAGCCCCAATTGCCTCTCACCACTTCAAACCATCAGACAATCTCCCGACACAGGAACTGAGCCTAGTATGTTCTTCAAAAAAGACACTCCACCCTGTCCAGGAAACCTTTCCCAGCAGCCCATGTAACAGCAATAGTGAGCATCATTTCTGCATGCAAAATATTCAAACACAATTATATCTAAGTACAGTTATTCTGAAGATCTTGTACATTTGAAAGAAATGAATTTCTATGCTACATTTTTCCCTCTGACTACCCCATGGGGTTCCTCCTAGGCTATAGATGTATTTCAGTGACAGCATATTTATAGCATGCACAAGGGGTTGTGGGTTCAATCCCCGACACCCCCTAAACAAGGACGGAGGGAAAGACGGACAGATGAGGTGAGGAGAGGAACTGATCTTTTAGCTCTTCTGTGGTGGGTCAGAGTGTATCCTCTTCCAGAGCGTTTTTATTTACTGTTTCTGCTTTTGAGACCAGGTCTTCCTATATAGTCCAGACCATAATTTCAGACCCCTCTGCCTTAGCTTCCTGATGTGCCCCACACACAGCTGTGGTTTGTTGTGAATGTGGTTCTTTAGTTTTTCTCTTGGTGCTGAGGAATGAGCCCAGGGCCTCACACACAGGAAGCATCCACTCCGCCTCTAAGCTACACCCCAGCTCTAAGGTTTAGAAACTCCATTTCGTGCCCAGAGCACTTTTCTTTACCCTTTCACATTCCTCTTCTGACTACCCACTTAAAAATACTAAAACCCATTTCTTTATTCTATTAGAATATGCCATATTTAGGAAAGAATTATCCTAACATTTTTGGCATAGCTTGTCTTGGCCCCAAACCATATTTTTACAGACCTGCAATTGAAAATTAATTAATGGTGAGCAAATTAGTCAACATTTTAACTGCAATATAATTCTTATACTCTCCATCATCCTCTTGAATAAGACACCAGAATTTACAACTTTGTGGTACTAAACATTTCGGTTGCTTCCAGTTTTTCACTGCTAAAACCTGCACTTTGAATGCATCCCAAGGCAGAGTCTCTCGTGAACTTGGAGGGCTCCTTGTGTCAAGTTCACGAGGCAGGATTCCTGGAGTGAAGGCATGAACACCTCGGTGTCCTTTGACACGGGCTGGAGGGATGCTTTTGCAAAGCACTGCTCTATTTTTATAGTGCAAGCAAAATGATCAATATATGCTTGCTTTGAGGGTTTTTTCCTACCAAAATGTTTTATTTTTTTTAGATGGCACATAGAAATCATACATATTTATGGGCTACACTGTGAAGATTCAATGCATGTATACCATGTGTAGTATCATGTCAGTACTGACATATCATCAGCCCAGTTTACCAGTTCTTTGTGGTGACATTTACTATCCTTTCTTTATTTTTATTTTACGTTGTACGAGTGTATTGCCTGTGTGTGTGTGTGTGTGTGTAAGTGCACCCATGTTGTACAATGCCCACAGAGGTCAGAAGAGAGCGTTGAATCCCCTGGAACTGGAGTTACAGATGGTTGTTAGCCACCATGCGGTGCTGGGAATCGAACCCGGGGCCTCTGCAAGAGCAGCCAGTGCTCTTAACGGCTGAGCATCTCTGCAGCACTACTGTCCTTTCAGATTTTTTGAAGTTAAGGAAGTGGCAAATGCAGTCACGGATGCAGCTTCAGTGGGTTGCAGGCTCCGCACTCAGCAGGAAGCCCTGCACAGGCTTTGAGCTCATCTTTTCATTTTAATCCTCTACTCTTAAGGTTAGAGGTCTTTAACAGGTATATTCAGTATGACAAAGAACCAACCATAAAGATCGGTTATTCTATTTTGAAACTACCCAACATACACAAAAATAATAATGAAATTTAAAATTAAAAACACTATTAAGAGGAAGAGACAGAAAGACTGCTCAGTGACTAGAGACACTTGCCACACAAATCTAACAACTGAGCTCAATCCTCAGCACCCACCCACGTGAATGTGGGAGGAGAGAACTGAGTCCACAGAGTTGTTTTATGACGCTACACATGTGCTGTGGTACATGAACATACACATACATGCACATCATATACATGTACACAATAACAATGATTAGAAATAATTTTAAAATAAAAACTTTAATAAAAGAAAATATTACAGTAATGTCATTTTCAGTTGTGTTTTTCATATCATTTAACCTTATAAATGACAAACTTAAAAGGCATTCATTTGCAGGCAAAATAATTATACTTTATTGAAGATTCAGAAGACACAGTACATAAAGACAGATTTTCCCCCAAAATTCTTTTACAGAGGAAAATAAATTACAAGAATATGGCACGAGCTCGACATTTGGCTTTCAATGAAACAAGAAAATCATTTTTGAAAAACAAAAATATATAGTTTGAATTTTTCATGGTATGAACATGTATTTTCCTATGTGTTCTGAAAAAAAAAAATCTCTGATGCGATATTTTCAGAGTGATCTTTTCAATACAGCATCAACTAGCCCCATCTGTGGTAGAGTACTTCAGATGGACGGTGCGGGTGTGGGTCTTATAGGGAACACACATGCCCACAGAAACTAGTCAGTTTTAACAGAAAATTAGAATAATGGGGTGATTTGTCATTTCACTTACTGAACAATAAATGCCAGGCTTAACCATTTCCTAACAATATTTCTTTTTACCTCCTAGGTCGAAACCAACCAGATTCAGAAAGATGTTCAAGTAACAGTAAGCCATTTAATGTTTTTAAAAAAAAAACCTCTTGTTATACATTTTAGATCAGTTTCTCAAATTTTCTTAGGGTCTAACTGAGCCAAACTGAACAAAATAAACCCATTTCCACAATTTTATAGTTATATACTATCAATGTTTTATATTCTTAACAAGTTATTGTATTTCTTAACATTTACTGAGCCACTGATAGCACAGAAACAACTTTATTGACATTTCCATTGGCTCCACTCTATGTTCCCCTTCTGAATGACATACAAGGAGCTAAGGTCAAGAGCTCCCCTTTAGGGTGCATGCTGTCAATACCCAAATGTACTGTGCAGGAACCAGGCTGAAGTCTGTGGGGACATGGCACTAATGTAGAACGTAAGTTAATATTTCTAAGGGCTCTGAAGTGGAACTATTACAGAGACACTGAGCAAAACCAAATTCAATTAGGAAATTTACAAGCACACAGTCATGAACTGCCCATGAAAACCCTAACTGCAGCAGTGAGGCAAGCATCCACGTGGCTTTGATAAAGAAGAGTCCATGAGAGCAGGTCAGGAATGTGATGCCGAATTTGCAAACAGGACTTGTTTTCTTGAGGTGATACCATAAGCCAAGAAAGCCTCCTAGTTCCTATCTCTTTAACAGTGAAGAGACATGGCCACGTGGGGGAGAATCCTGCGTTAAAAGCTCTGTGGATCTGTGCTTTGGCAAGTGGACTCAGATGTGGACAGACAGCTCCTCAGAGTGTCAGGGAGAAGATAACCAGTCAAGAGTAGACAGAGCCTGTCAGGGTGAACAGGAGCTGTTCTTTGCCACTTCTCCAGTGAAAACTGGCAACTATCTCTCTCTCAAGACAGTGTCTCACTGTGACAGGAAATAACCACAGGGTGGTTTCAGCCAGAGTGTGGACCCAGAGAGCAGACAGAAGTTCAACAGGTGGGCCTGCTCCCATTTCTCCAGGCCCCAAACAAAATCAACAGTTGATGTGATCAAAATTTTCTCAAAAACAGTCTTCAGAAAATATGACTCAGTAAAAACTGATGTTTAGAGAAAAATTATCCAATGATTAACGTCACCAAATCCTTATATAAGAGTGCATTTATTTTACACTTTGCATCTCTAAACAGCGCTCCTAGTTAAGGATTAACATGACTTCCTCTTCGGTAGCCTGCCTTCCTGTCTACGTTTCCAGTTTTCCTCGTCTGGATAATTTGGGGACTACAGTAAAGACTGTTGATTTGTATTCTTAATGCATAAGAAATTCTGGCAGATAACATGCTGACGCTGTGTGTGTGTGTCTGTGTGTGTGTGTGTGTGTGTGTGTGTGTGTGTGTGTGTATGTGTGTATGCACATACTCGCGCTGAATTTTAAAAGTATTTACTCTTATGACCCACTATTTGAAAGTTCATTGCACTTGGTCAATCTCATAAAAAAATAAACAACAGGTAACAAACAAAAAATAAAATTGCACATAGAGCCTAGAAATATAACAGAAAGAGCCTGATGCTGCCTGCTATTAAACAGTTTCTAACTCACATGCCGGCGTCAAAACTTGAAACATCTAATATATTTCTTACCGTTCCAAATTATTTTCCCTATAACCTTTTCTTAGTAAGATTGATGGCTCAATGTAACAGATTTGATAAAAAGCATCATAAACCATTATTGGAAATATATAACATGAAAGTTTTTAAAGTTTTGGTTCTTATGAATCTGTACCAAAATAAAGCTTCTGGTAGTTTCCGGCTCATCCTTGAAGACAAGGTAATGATGTAAGCAAAAATACCTGCATAAGTTAACATTTACATAGAAAAGTAGAGGCTATCCAGAAAGAGCCTCAGGGCATCTTACAGAGGAACAGAGTACTTGTAGGTGGTTTAAAAGTTCATGCTTTACAAGTGTGGATTCTTTTTAAAAAATCAGAAGTCAGTCCTATATCTAATCCTTTAAACGTTGTAATTTTCATCTTTACTGTCAAATGAGAATCTGTTTTGGCTACTATGTGTGTTTGGAGATGGAGTGTTGGATGGTATTTCTCTGGATGATACTTGGAGTATCTCAATATTTACTAGACAGTTTATTGTTTTGATTTTTCCTAAGCATGCATTTTAGAGTTCCTTTACTCTGCCAGTTCATATCAATGGAAGATTGGGTAAGGAGAGCCTCAAGGCTGGGAGGGTCCCAAATCCTGCATTTAATTAAGTATCTGTGGTGCCTCACAACCTAGAAGAGTGTGCCAGCAAACCCCACAGCAAGCCGGCACCTCCTGCTGTCGAGGGAAACCTCATTTCCTGTGAGCAGTATACTCTACAGGTTGTCAGCTGGGCTCCTGATATTTAAAGGAACTTAACTTCTTTTCGTGGTTAAGGCCTATGAGGCCACCAGGCAGGATTCTGAGTTTCCTGGTTTTTTGTTCTGGTCACACACACTACTTAAGGATCATGCATGCACTCTCAAGGATGAAAAAATTAAAGACTCTACACTAAAATTAAACTGAATGCAATTTTTTTCTTCTTAGTTATGACATGAAGAAATAATTTTTTAAAATTCCTGCCTGGGGTCAAATGGTCAGATTCTCATGATCTGAAAGCTGAGTGCTCTTGACCAAGTCACCTACCATTTCTGGGACTGTTTCCTACAGTGAAAAGCAAGGAAGCTGTGGTCGGGAACTTCAGAGGCCTTTTCAAACGCAATGGAGACATAAGAACCTTGCTCAGCGCTTTCCAGAGACTATGAGACCCAGCTGCCTGGACAGCATTAGAGCACGTCCAGCTCTGGGAACGCTCTGTGTTCACATGATGGCTGATGGGAATCTATGCTCTCGGGCTGCCAGTAGTAGCTGCCTAATAAAAACCCAATCAACATAGTTCTCATGTTCCACACACACATAAAGTTTACTTTGATGTGCAGTGGAAGGGTCTAGAGAGAGGATTTGCTGAGTCCTTATAGATTCCAAATTGTGAACCCTATCTTCCCAACTGGGGCAGAAGACGGGCACAGCGGTAAGAAAGATATCGCTTGGTCAAAGAGGTCCTTACAGAAATGGAGAATAAGGTGTTTGTGTTTATTATCTAACTGCTTCAATTTTCCAACTTTCAAAGCTAATTTTTAAAGTGGCATTGCTACTGAATAAAACCAAGACTGCCACAGTTTCCCACCACTAAGGAAGTCCAGTTCACTGTCAAACCATTAATGCCCTGAACTGTAGAGACCTTGATGTTGCTTTTCAGTTGATAGCAACGATCTCTCTGGCTCATAGTTCTTTTCAGGACTGAGGCAGCAGAGCAGGAGGCTCTGCTCCCACTATTCCAACCCAGACACTGAGCACGTGGAGTTCAGATTCAGAAAGGGGCCTTGTGGGGCTACAGCTCTGCTAGTTGGATAAATAATTTCTTCAACAGTCACATACGTCCCCAGCACGAAGCCGGCCACCCCAGTGAATGCTATAGAAATGTTTTTCAGGACCATCCATATGTTATAATGTTCCTTAGAGAATGTAAGGATCTCCACAAGGGGCGGCAAGATCAAGGCCAACGTGCTGCTGCTCACGGCCCCCACGAAGGAGATCACGATGTCCAGACGAGGGATGAGAATAGCCCCGGCACCTAAGAGATAAGACACACTTCCTGTGACCTGTCTTCCGCACCCAGCACCACATGTAGATCTTCTCCATAGAGCGAAAGTGACTGACACAAGCCACACACTCAGCCACTGCAGGAAAATCTGCCATATTTTGTTCTGAGCTCAGAAGGGGGACTGACATGTCCTGACTCACTTATGAACAAGGCTTCTCATGTAACTTTTTGCTCTGCTACTGGACAGTCTATACACAGAACTGGGTGGTTTGCTGTGACCAAATGGGAAAGGACAGGCTCTGTTCCCACAGCAGGATTCCCGTTAACCATGGCAGAAGGCAGAATGCAGGACAAAGTCCACAAGGGAGCATCACAGAGGCAAAAAGATGCTGCAGTTAGTGGCCAAGACTGCATCTAACCCCAGAAGGCAGGCTTCTGAGTTCAGATCATGAGGTTGAGGTCAGCCTGGGCAACATTGTGAGGATGTGTCTCAAAAACCAAGGGCTGGGGATGTAGCTCAGTGGTAGAGGGCTGGCTGGTATGTGCAAGGCCCGGGTTTGATTCCTAGCACTGAAAAAAACTGGATAAGATCTGGATATGTGCACAGTCTCAAACTATCTCCCTATTGGACACTTACTAATTTAAATGGAAACACAGTGTCTTTGCAATAGAGAAATGCCAAGGTACCTTAACCAAGTGATGACCTGATGTGGTATATGGAGCAGGGCCTAGCTCACCCTGTGCAACTCTGGCAAAAGCTCAGCTCTAAGCCATGGGTGGAGGTACAAGCCTATAATCCCAGCACTCCGGAGGCTGAGGCAGGAGGGCTGCTATGCTGGGCTATAGTAACTCCCCTTTCAAAAACAACCACAAAACATCAAAATGCATCATAAAAGCAATCCTCACGCACACATGAAATAGTTATTCTGACAGGAGCATGCACTGATACTTACAGGTGACGCTAACCAGGAGGGACCGTATCCCAAATTCACAGGCGTGCTTCCACTTGCTGTGAAGCCTGGCAGTGACTCCGGGGATAAGGATCTCTGCTGGGACGTAGAACTGGATTGAATAGGTCACGAAAATGCCGAAGGAATACAGAATTTTCACTGATTGATACAGCCTGTTTGGGGGGTGGGGGCACAGCGTTTAGTCTTTCTTAATGTGAACCTGGCTTTCCTTTTTTATTTTTATGAGGTAAATAAAGACAGAACACAAACTAGTCTAGAGAGACTAACGGAAGATGCTTCTGAATTTGAATGAGCACTGTCTCCAGGGCTCATGTGTTTGAACACTTGGCCCCTGATTGGTGGTGCTGTTTCGTTTGGGGAGGTTATGGAATTGTCAGGAGGTGGAGCTTTGCTGGGGGTGGGTTTTGAAGGCTTACAGCACCCCCCCCCCCCAGTTGCTGCCTCTGTTTCTTGTGTGATGACCTGTGAAGCCAGTTTCAGGATGCTCCCTGCCGCCTGCCTCCCCCACCATTATGGGCTAACTCTGTTGCTGGTCATGGTGTTTCACCACAGCAACAGAGTGACTGGTACACCTTGTTTCTGAAAAACCCAACTAAGCTACGTAAGGAGGCACATGCAATCCCAGCACTCAGGAGGCCAAGGCAGGAGGTTACCACAGAGTCCACGCTGGGTTAGGCTACAGATGTACTGAGATCCAGGCCAGCCCACGACTGCAGACGGAGGACCTGGTCTCAAGGCGAAAAAACCTGATGTCCAATAACTAAGTTTCTAGTCCATGGATACTCTGTCCACCAGCTTGGCAAGGCTGAGCACACACTTGGGGGTACAGCACTGAGAAGATCGTGTTGGGGGGCTAAGCTCACATTCTGTGGTTACACTCAACCCGATGCAGAAATTTTCAACACTTTTCAAAGCGAAGCTTTTCAACTTTCTTTTTAAAGTTGAACATCCCTCTGCTTCCCTGGGCTGCACAACCTGCCAGCCTCTTTCCTGGACACCTATGCTGACCTCTTGGCCCAGGGCCACCACTGTTTCCTGATCCCTTGCATCCAGCTGGACCCAGTTCCTTCTCAAGGTCCCCAGGAGCCCCCTGGGCCTGGTCCCACCCTCACCTCCCTCTGCTTCCCTGGGCTACACAACCCACCAACCTCTTTCCTGGACTCCAGGGCTGACTTTTCAGCTTCCTGATCCTTTGCATCCAGACCAACCCAGCTCCTCAGTGCAGTCCTCAGGAGCCCTTGGGGGTTCTTCCTGCCCCCATCTCCCTTTGCATCTCTGGGTGGCATGGCCACCAGCTGCCCAAGACCAGCACCTTTCCTGGGCCCTGCTCCCAGGCCAGTCCAACCCCCAAATTCCTGAGGCCAAAATCTTTCCTGGAGGGATCCAGACCTTAGGAGAAAGCCTGAGAGCATCTGATCCTCATCTGACTTGGGACTCTGTGGGAACTCCTGAAGACAAAAGCAATCTGGCCACTCC
>NW_008342003.1:42003-43459 GCF_000622305.1 Nannospalax galili | reverse complement strand
ATATATTCACCAAATTCTGTTGCACACAACTTCATAAAAACAATACTACAGGACTTTAAGACCCAGGTTAATCCCAACTCATTCATAGTAGGGCACTTCAATACCACTGTCTCCATTAGATAGGTCAACAGGGCAGAGAGTTAACAGAGAGACATCTGCATTAAACAATACCATATATCAAATGGTAACAGACATCTACCGAGTATTCCACCTAAGCACCAAAGGACATACTTTCTACACAGCACGCCATGGACCTTCTCCAAAATCAACCATTTACTGGGGCATAAAACAAACCTCAACAAATACAAAAAGATTGAAATAATTCCATGGATTCTATCAGACCACAATGCAATAAAGCTTACGATCAACACCAAAAGAAGCCCTAATCACCACATGAACACATGGAGATTAAACAACACACTCCTGAATGATGAATGGGTCAAAAGAGAAATTAAGAAAGAAGTATTCCTGGAACTAAATAAAAAGGACAATACAACACAACAAAACCTCTGGGACATGCTGAAAGTGGTCCTTAGAGGGAAGTACTGCCTACATCAAAAACTCGGAAAGAACACAAACAAATGATTTAACATTGCAACTCAACACACTTGAAAAGCAAAAACAAACCTAGCAGACAAGAAGAAATACCAGCAGAGAAGAATAACAAAAATCAGGGCAGAAATCAATGAAATCAAAACAAAGAAAACAATCTGAAGAATCAACGAATCCAAGAGCTTGTTCTTTGAAAAGATAAACAAGATTGACAGACTGCTAGCCCAGTTAACAAAAAGAAAGAAAGAGCACCTCCAAATCAACAAAATCAGAGATGAAAGGGGAAACATCACAACAGACACCAGAAAGATACAGAACATTGTAAGGAATACTTTAAAAACCTATACGCTCCTAATTTGAAAACCAAAAAGAAATGGATGGATATCTAAAGGCATGGGAACCACCAAAACTAAACCAAGAAGAGATCAACAGCTTAAACAGACCCATAACACATAAGGAAATTGAAACAGTAATACAAAACCTCCCTACTAAAAAAAGCCCAGGACCAGAGGGATTTACAGCAGAATTCTATCAGACATTTAAAGAAGATCTACATCCAATACTACTTAATTTATTTAAAAAGATAGAAATGGAGGGAGAACTTCCAAATTCCTTCTATGAAGCCAGCATCACTCTAATACCAAAGCCAGGTAAAGATACAACCAAAAAAGAAAACTAAAGACCCAGATCCTTAATGAACATAGTGGTAAAAATTCACAACAAGATATTTGCAAACCGCATACAGACACACATCAAAACGATCATCCACCATGATCAAGTTGGCTTTATCACAGAGATGCAGGTTCAATATACATAAGTCAATTAATGTCATAAATCATATAAATGGGCTCAAAGACAAGAACCACATGGTCATCTCAATAGATGCAGAGAAGGCCTTTGACAA
>NW_008342003.1:40195-40896 GCF_000622305.1 Nannospalax galili | reverse complement strand
TGGAACATCATTGACAACCCAAACCCAAGTACATGCAATTTCAGCCCCCTGATATTTGAGAAAGTTGCCAAGAACATACAATGGAGGAAACACAGCATCTTCAACAAATGGTGCTGGCTAAACTGGATCTCCACCTACAGAAGAATGAAACTAGATTTTTATCTTTCACCTTGCACAAAAGTCAATTCCAAATGGATCAAAGACCTCACTGTAAAGCCTGAAACTCTCAAACTGTTAGAAGAAAACATTGGGAAAAACCTATAAGATATAGGTGTTGGAAATGATTTTCTAAACCGGACATCAATTGCTCAGGAAACAAGGGCAAGAATCAACAAGTGGGACCTCATTAAATTAAAAAGCTTCTGTACATCAAAGGAGGCAACCAGGGAAGTGAAGAGAAAACCCACAGAATGGGAAAAATATCACCAGCGACACATCTGACAGAGGTTTAACATCCAGAATATAGAACGAACTCAAAAAACAGAGAATCAAGATAAAAAGTAACACAATTAAAAGATGGGCTAAGGAGCTGAACAGAGAGTACTCAAAAGAAAAAATAAAAGCTATGAAACATCTTAAAAGATGTTCAACATAACTAATAATTATAGAAATGCATATTAAAACAACTTTAAGATTTCACCTTACCCCAGTCAGACTGGCTAAGATCAAGAGAACAAATGATACCAAATGTTGGAAAGGAT
>NW_008342003.1:39322-39875 GCF_000622305.1 Nannospalax galili | reverse complement strand
CTGTTACACTAAGTGAAGTAACACAGACTCAGAAAAAAATCGACATATGTTCTCCCTCATGTGTGGATCCTAGAACCAAACCCTTATAAGTGAGTATGTATCCAGACATAACTACAGGAACCAGAATAATGGAATGGAAACGGGGAGGTAAAGGAAAAGAAAGAACCTGAAAGAGAACAGTAGGAAACAGGCCTTAGTAAGGGAGATATGGGTAAAAATTGGGTTAGTTTAAGGGAGGTGGGAGGGAAGGGTATACAAGGAACCTAGGGGATAAAGGGAAAGAAGGAGCTCTAGAGAGGTGGGACCGTAGGAGAAGGGTATAATTAAGGGGGAAAGGGGGGAAATGGGGGCACCTTAATTGGGGAAACCATGATGGAGGGATGAGACAATGGGAGAGATAAACAATGCCTAGCTAGTTTTAAAAATCAGAGTGAACCATATTAGTCTAACAACGTAATGAGTAATTATACATACCAGATCAAGAAATATATGTCTAGGTAAGGTTTATCTGAGAACAACTGGTCTTTGCCCAAGATTTATCTACATGACACAC
>NW_008342003.1:5780-39144 GCF_000622305.1 Nannospalax galili | reverse complement strand
GGTCACCTGTCCTCTTGATCAAGGAGGCCAACGAGACCCCACCAGATGGACCTGAACCAGTGTCCAGTCTACAAAGAGGAGGGTCAACACAGAGGAATCATTTCCTCCATGCTTCCAAGCGAAGCCAGCCATGGTCGAGTAGGACCTTTGACTTATCTTCACATAGGTGGAACTGGTAAAAGAAAGGAGCCAGGGGTTCCTCCCACACCCATGTGACCCCTAAGGAACAGATCCTCAAATGACCCTAAGAGTGAAAATAAATGGGTTTATCTGGGCCAATTGTATGGCCTTAATCACCCAAAAGGAAAGTATAACCAAAGATTAAAGGGGCCAATATAATGTTTTAAGAGTCCATATGTATAGCTAAAGGCTACATAACTAGCAACAATGCCAGATAGGAGATACCTTCTTTTGAGTTGTTGGCCAGGGTGGCCCAAGGGATTCCCAGATAGTAAGCCAGCAAAAAATTGAGAAAATAAACAGTAGACCCCAATCTTATCTAAAGGAATACTGACAACTGATTGCTGCTAGATGAGGAACAGCTGACCTCCCTAAAACAAAGACCTCTAGATAGGCTGACTAGATTCACCAGAAGGGCAAGTAGTGGGGAATGGCTGGGGGTGCCGACAATACAGCAGACAGTAACAGGGATATCAGAGTATAAGGGTTCTAGTTGGGGGAGAGAGGCTATGGAAGGGTGCCATCTGGGAAGTGGGTACATAGTTGAATAAGATGGTTTGGGATGTTCTGTGTGATACACACACACACATACACACAAATCAACAAACTAAAAAAATGTATTATGTTTGAGGAGGAAGCATAAAAATTTACATCATGTTAATTAGTAGAGGTGATAAACATTATCATTGAAAATTACCCGATGACTTTATAGACACACACAGGCACCAAGGATCTGAGTGCAACTGATTATGACTAGGAATAATCAGATACAAACAGATTAGAGATGCATGCACCAACATCTCAGTGTTAGTGGCAAACACAATAAGTCTTTCTGTAAGAAACAGTATATTTTAAAATGAAATGGAGATCTTTTTTAAAGGTTAAAAATTCATCCAATTTTATGTCTTACAGGGCTTAATACTGTGTTCAATATTGTATAACTGTATTAATTCAACAGTGAACCTAAAAATTTACAGCCATTTGTGAAAGAGCTGTATCCTTGCTCTGGAGCGTGTTACTGAATATGTTAAAGCTGTGATGAAATGCTTCCTGTATTTTAAAACTTTTAAAAATTGAACATCATTGTATTTCTTTGTCATCTGGGTTACAACCTCAGTGATCTATGTGAAGAAGGAAAATTTCATATCAAGTTCTAAACCTGTACTTTCCTTTGTCAGGTACAACATCACTCAGGAATGTCAGGAAGGCATCTGAGGGCTCCAACTGCCAGGGCTCTCTAAATTCCACCTGATTCCCGCATTAAAAGCACTAACTAGGAAACACAGCTGTTGGGTGATGGCTGTCAAGCAAACTGCACTGTGAAGCTCAGGGCTTCTAAACTGCAAACAAACGTTCAGCTTCATAAACCTCTTAGGATTATTTATTCATTTTATGGGATATCAGAGTTATATGTGTACAGGGTCCAGAGTGTTATTTCAGGTTGTGTATAAAATGTGATGATCTTTAGCTCTCCACCTTGCTGATGGCCTCCTGCCAAAACTCTGCATGCATCTCTGAGTAAACACCCCCACTTCAGGGAAAGGTGACATTTTAAGTATTGAAAATAAGATGGGAGTTTAAGTGGAATCTGAGGAGTCAGCAGAATGATATTAAATATATGACCTGAGTCATGAATGAAAAAAACCAATGGGTTATGTTTTAATATTCTTATATTTGCTTTAAAACATACTTCTTCTGTTTTTATATTTGAAGCAATGAACAGGAATGTCCACTAGCTCTGACATTTTGTAAGAAACAAACTAGGAGGGAGACTGTGGCTGGTGTGTGCGGGCACTGAGCCATGGAAACATGGATGTTCTGTGGCTCTCAGGCAGGATGGGCACCTGCACTCTCTCACACCAGGACTATCAGAGTCACAGTCTTCCGGCTGAGAATTCTGTGCACAGTGAAGACTGGGTTCCCTTGGAACGGAAAGAGACATAGGATTTGACTTTTGGTAAAGTGGTTATTTGGGGTTTAAGCTTATTTCTGGAAAATGAAGACTTGCAGTAGTAAGAGCAGTGAGCTCCCGAGTCTGTGACTGAGCAGGGAGAAATTCAACAGGCTGCCACAACACGCTCCCTTAGAAGTGAGTCAGCGGAAATAAAGCTGGGCGAAGCAGGTCTGAAAATACGGCAAACAGCACAGGTAGGACCGAGGAAGGCCCCAGGGCTAGCGATAATTCTTAATTTTAAAATTACCTAAGGATGCATTTAGCACTGGCTTAAAAGTTAAATACTAATGGCTGCTACTGAAAATATGCAAATTACCAAAAGACTGATTCATATATTCTGATATGCAAATACAGAGAATTAAACAAAGATTCTCATTAGTTTATTCACTTAAAAACATTGCTTTTTTCTAATGAGAGTTCTCCTTTTACAATCTGAAAGTATGGCTAATAACATAGTTTAAAATGAAAACATTATTTTGCATATAATTACGTTCCACTGAATAAAGCTAAAGTTACGTAGACTGAGAATTTGGTTAGTATTTACACTGCTCAACAAAACTAATCTGATACTAGTATTTGGTGCTGTACAGAGCACTGTCCCTCTTTTTTAACCTTTGGTACATGTGCGGTTACAGAGAGCACTGTGTGGAGTAAAAGTGAGAACTAAGGGCTCGGTCTGCTCCACACTGGCCCGTATATGGCTCACCGCTCCCTAAAGAACAAATATAGACACAAACGAGTTCTCAAAGAAGCAGTGCGTGTGCTTTGAAACACCCATCTCCCTTTTACCCACTTTCTCTTTCAAAAACCCCTTTCTTCTGTGTTGCTGTCTATAGTGTCCATCTCACTTATGTTTTTCTGAACTTTTCTACAGATGGTACTAACCTCTGTTTTCATGTTGGTCTCCCATAAGAATTCACAGTGGGGGTCTTTTAAGCACTACATTTTAGAAATGAAGAGTTCAAAGAGTCACCCACTAACATGTAAGGCTTCAGGAATGCAACCCAAGGACAAGAACACGTGACCTCCAGACCATATTGGTTCCTAACTGTTAGAGACCGTGTTCTTCTGTATCTGTTCCCGATACTTTCAGTAGGTAATAGATACATATTACTATTTATTAAATTAGCATTAGCGGCTGATGTAGGTCTACATAAATGGCCTTTTGAAGCTGCAACATTCCATAATGACAATACAGCAAAGAATGGGTTGGTTTGCTCTTGAAAACAGAGTCTGTTACCCTAAAAGCAAACATGTATCATCTCAGTTATTTTAGTAACTATGCTGCAGTCCTGTGTGGAATCAGTTAAGGAAAGACAACTTCCTCTTCTAATGAAAACCTTAGTTTTAACAAGAGGGTTTCGTACTTTATACGCTTTTACTCTTTTTCCAACTTTGGCTAATAGGTTTGAAAATCTGACTCTTTCCATGGTCTTTCGTAGACATGTCATGTGTAATTTCTTAACATTTTTAAAAGGCAACCAAGGGAATGATCTCTAGCTGAGTCTTCCTGTCCAGGTTGAAAACAGACGCCCATAGAGACCCTCACATTCTCCCTTGCTGGCCCTTCCTGAGCTCCAGCTTGGGAGGTCAGACAGCCCAGCTCTGCAAGAAAAGTCACGTAAGGGGCTGGAGATATGTCTTAGGAGTTAAGAGCACAGGCTGCCCCTGCAGAGAACCTGAGTTCAATTCCCAGCACCCACACGGCAGTTAACAACTGTCCATGACTCCAGTTCCAAGGGATCCAATGCCTTCTTCTGACCTCTGTGGGCATTACACAACATGGGTGTGCTTACACACATGCAGGCAATACACTCATACACATAAAAAAATGAAAATAATAAATATTTTTAAAACAGTAAAGTCACATTAACTAAGGACCAGCTGCAACCCTCCCCCCGTCTCCTCTTACCCCAGCCATGAGGCAAGATGGCTACACAGCATTCACCACTAGCCTTCAGGCCAGGAGCCTGTGAACTCTCTGAGCGCATCACCAGGAACTGAGCACTATGGAAAGGAGACAACTGTCCCCTCTGTCTCTAGAGCACAGGACAGTACTTGGGATACAGACGGCAATCAGTGAATCACTGTTGGATTAACTAAGGACTTCAGTAGATTTTCTTCCTTCCAAATTTAATACCAGCCATCCACGAGGAAAAGCTGAGGCAACTTGGGCCACGTCCCCCTGTGACAGGCAACTTTACAATCAGCTGACTCTGGGCCAGCTGAATGGCTCAGCAGGCAGAGGTGCTGCCGCCAATCCTGATGACCTGTGTTCGATCCCTGGGTCTCACGTGGTGGAAAGAGAGAACCCACTCCCTCTGACCTCTACATATGTACCATGGCACATGTATGTATGCACATACACACAATAAATACAGGAATAAAGTAATAAAAAAATTAAGGGGCTATTAAGAGTTGTGAGCCCTAGCCCTGGCTTCAGGGGGAGGGAGAGTCCATTTCCTTCAAGGGTGTGTCTCCTGGTAGGTTGACCATGCTCTGGTGGATGGCCTACACCCAGGAGTATATGGGCAGTACAAAGTGGACTCGATGGGTCATTAGGAAAAAGAGGTCACAAAGTTGGGGGTAGGGAGGAGGGGTGGATCTGGGAGGAATCGGGGAGAAGCAGAGGTGAGTCTGATCAAATTACATTGAGATTCTCAGAGAATTAACAAAAGTATTAAGAAAGAAAAAATGAGACAGGTGGGTCTTATTTTCTCAGTGTCCCTACATGTATCATGTATGTATTATGTATGCATTATGCATGCATTATACATGTACTATGTGTGTACTATGTGTCTCTTATGCATGTACATAATCAGTGTCTCTTGGCCAATTCACTCCTGTCTACAGACTTTCACAGTAACAGTCTCCTCAGAGTGCAGCCGGTGACTACCTGTGGGATAATGGCTGGAGTGCCTGCCCCTCCTCCTCTGCCCTACTTCCCAAAACATGTCAGCTCTGAGCTCCCACATGGACTTATAACACCAAGACCCAGTGCAGCTGTCTCAACAAGTCCCGTCCACTACTCATGCCCACCCTGAACTGCTTTTGAACTTCTCCTACCCAGCCGGCACTTCACAAAGGACAGAGGAGACAAAAGACCCCTGCGCCTGTCACTGCTCATCAGCGCGAAGCTCTGACCCTTTTGTATTCTCTGTGTGCTGAGTGCCCACTTAATGGTTAGTGTGGGAGAGCGATCTAGACCCGATTTCTTCAAATGACAAGTAGTAGGAGACAAAAGACCCCTGCGCCTGTCACTGCTCATCAGCGCGAAGCTCTGATCCCTTTTGTATTCTCTGTGTGCTGAGTGCCCACTTAATGGTTAGTGTGTGAGAGCGATCTAGACCCGATTTCTTCAAATGACAAGTAGCGGCTCATTAGGGTTATGGTATCAGTGTTCAGACTCTGAGGACGTTGGTTTTCCCCGACCTTGGACTGGAACAGACAACAGAATGGTTTTTATTCAACCTTTCACTAGTATCAGTCCTAATGATTAGTGATCTCACTAATATAGGTTTCAGTGATTGTCAAAATGTGTGTAGGAAGTGTATGCACGCAGCTACACAAACACGTATATACACATGTGTACATATATGCATATACATATACATGCACACACATACATACACACACATATATATGCCCACACATATACATACACACATGGACGCATATATACATGCATACACGCATATACATACATACACATATACATGTATATGTACATACACATATACACACGTACACATATACATACATGTATACATACACATATACACACGTACACATATAAATACATGTATACATACACACATACACGTATACATGCATGTATACATACACACATATACATACATACACATATACATGCATGCACACATACACATCCATACGTACACATGTGCATTCAATTACACATGTGTGCATGTATACATGTGTGCATGCATACACACATATGTACATGCATACATACATGTGTGCACATATATACATGTATGAATACACGGATATACATACATACACATATACATACATGTACACACACACTTGTTTCTTCTATAAAACAGTCTCCTTTCTAGTACGGGCTGCAGTTGGGAAAGTTCAAGTGCCACGGGAAACCACAGAGCAGGTGGAGTACCTGTCGTGGGGAGGGTGGAGGGATGAGTCTCATATTTCTGACAACAAAGTAAGTGCCACAAAACAGATGTGGACAGACGAATGGAAAGGAAGACTGGGCTCCTGGGCTGCACGTGAGGGACGCAGGAGACAGAACACAGCATGCGCACTCTGCCTGCTGTTTCAAGGTCTCTGGAGAACTCTGTGATTAACTGTCACCCTTCCAGTGTTCAACTGTTCAGCTTCCCCACAACAATGACTCCAGCTGAAAAAACTTTATCTTCTGATCTGAATCCCATAAACTCCCACTGGAGGAGCTGGGGGCAGACACGCCTTAAACCCAACACCTGCAGGAGTTCACATCAACAGGGCATTCGCTCCCAAGCACTAAGTCCAAGGACGGCTCTTCACTGACCTGGGCTGCTGGCTAGCCTAACTGCACGTGACTTTTTTTCCAGATCAATGTTATGCAAGATTTTTCCTATCCGGGTTTCCTCGTTGTCAAGGAGATTCTCTAAGTAACACCTACAGCTCGTCTGCACCCGCGGCCGTTAGTGGGAAAGAGAGAGAGTCCTATGTAAAAGTTAAGTCAGTCCTGTGGCAAGCATCATTTGATGGTCTATATCCCTCTAGCCTATTTTACATCACACTTATGACACGGCTGGCTTCATTTGCATAGACTTTTGAACCCAGGATGTGCAGGTTCACTGTGTCCTCATCCTGAACCTATTTTTCACTCTGGGTGCATTTCCTCCTGGTGTGGGGCTGTGTGCAGGAGACTCAAAGTGCCATAGGGGTGTGTGTGTGTGTCTGTGTGTGTGTGTAGGCTCTGCTCTGAGACAGGGTTTTTCTATATTGCCCAGGCTGGCCCCGGACTCATGGCACTTTCCAAGTGCTGAGATGACAAGTGAGCACCACCACCCAGCTCGGCAGAAACTTTCCAGAGTGTAAACTACTACATTCCATGGTGTGTTGGTGTATGTGCTTAACTAAGGGGAGCATTTTTATATTTTAAAAACATGGATACCAACAACATACATGCTATGAACTAGAATGTAAGATGTGCTTTATTTTTATTTTATGTGTATATGTTTTGCCTGCATGTATGTAAGCATACGACATGCATACCTGGCGCCCGCAGAGGCCAGAAGAGGGCATCAGATCCCCTGGAACTGCAGTTACGAACAGCTGTTAGCTGCCGTGTGGGTACTGGGAACTGATCCTAGGTCTACAGCACTCAGTGCTCTGAACCACTGAGCCATCTCTCCGGCCCCAAAATGCACTTTTTAAAAGCAGAGCATTCAGGGGATGCTCTGCTGGGGTCAGTCACATGGAGTGCTGCCACACAACCCCAGGGCTTTGAGCTCGTTTATCTTCTGCTATTTGGATGGCTGCTGTAGTTTGGATAAGAGTCTCTCCAGGGCCTGTGTGGTAAAAGCTTGGTCTCCATCTTGGAGCTTTGGGAGGTGGTGGAACCTTTAAGTGGTGGGCCTAGTCTTCAGGTTACCCGGTGTGTCCTTCCACACAGAGGAGCCCAGCCCTCCCCTCTGCCTCCTTCCCACTTCTGAGCAATGGAGTGAAGATGGCTTCACTCTGTCTTCTATGCCGAGCTGCCTCACCACAGGCCTCAGTGCTCGTGGACTGAGCCCTTCACAACTGGGAGCCAAAGAAAGCTTTTGGCCACAGGAGGTGATTGTCTCAGGAATCTACTAACAGGATGGGAAGGTGGCTAACAGACTGGCTGGGGGAACACGGAGAACACCCCTGTACCATTACCGCCAAAGACTGGAAGCGTCTGTGGTTCACTCTCGTCACACAGGGAGGCCTTTCGACCTGGAAGAGTACTTAACAAATATTCAAAGTTCCTGGGGTGCTGGCCAGTGTGCTAGATTACAGGGCTACAGCGCAAACCTAGACAGTTCAGTCAGAGTCTGCGCCTGGTCAGAATTGCAAATCTGCTTCATCATCAACTCTAAGTCACATGCTTTACCTCAGGAGGCAGGCATATCACACTGAACAGTATGCCCTCAAGGATGCTTTCTCAGAGACACAAAAAATAACACCAACTTGAGGCCTCTCTTAGCCACACTTGCTTTATCCTAGGATTTCTCTCCAATTTAATTTTCTTGAAGAAATGATCCTTATAAACTCTGAGTATTGAGATCAATTTAGCATCCAAAGCCCTTTAGAGCTTCTCTTGGCTCACAGCCTCGGTTCCCAGGAAGCCAGTGACACCTCAGGTCCTTCACCCTGTGCATCTGAGGCACACACAGAAGAGCGGGGAACACAGAGAGTCTGGGACAGCCCAGGACCGTCCTACACTCACCTCACCTTACAGAACAGCCTGTGGAAGGCCAGCCAGTGCCACCCAGACCCCTCAGCCAGGCGATGGCCTTTACAGTCCCACAACTACAGAGACCAGACTGAGCAAGAAACAAATAAAGGCCATCCAAGCCTGGCGCACCAGGACCGCCAACCAACCCATCCAAGCCTGGCGCACCAGGACCACCAACCAACCCATCCAAGCCTGGCGCACCAGGACCGCCAACCAACCCATCCAAGCCTGGCGCACCAGGACCGCCAACCAACACTGTCAAAAAAGGAAACATTTCTCTTAACTTCTCTCCACCTTCCAAGATTTCTATTGTTTCTCAGGATAGTTTTTGTATGTTTTTCTTCTAGATAAAAACCAGGTGACTTGAAGACTTTCTTAAGGATAAACTATGACTTAATAGTCCCCATGGAATCACAAGTCCCAATGTGTTCCATTCTAAGTGGAAAACCAGACTGAGCATGGGTTACGGTTGAGACGGGGCTGTGTGAAAAGACGTGGGGTGAAGCAAGGCCACTGGGGGACAATGTCACACCCCAAGACCGAGCTTGAACACCAGCCTGCACTGGGGCACTCCTGCCCCTTGCCCTTCACTGTGTTCGTAGCTGGGGATGGGAGTGCCTTAGTTCGAATGCCCACATACTTCCCCTTCAGTCCCTTTTCCCATAAGACTTTCTTCAAATACTTTTATGGACAAGATTGCTACTGTTTCTACCTATGTTTTACATGTGACATTTAAAAAGTCAGTCAAATGCACTTCTAATAGTCTCCTCTACAAACGAGAAGAACAATTCTAGGTTATACAGATAAATGAGACCTAGTAAAACTTTAAATGTTTAAACCGTAACTCCAAAAACATATCTTTATCATCAAATATCGGTAAATTATAAAGTATATGAACAGGGTGAATAGATTCATCTCCACTTACCACACGTCCTGGGGGAGATTCAAAGTTATGCTGCCTTTGATTTCATCCCGAAAACACATGTAGCCTAACGTGGCCAGGCTGACATACAGAACGGTCACAATGGCCATACCGATGTTCAGCGCCTGGGGGAAGCGCTTAGACTCCTTCATCTGGTTTTCCAGTGGAAGGACCTACGAGGAGAGGACACTGTTTGAAAGAAACATGACCCAAACCCTTGTAACACAGCGTCTCTCCCATAGGCAAGTCGGCCTCTGTGATCTATGTGAGGATCTTTCAGAACAATTTACATGAGCTATGACAGATGTGTGTGCACACATACACTGTGTTCTCACATGTATGCACGTGTACATATGGAGTTTTCCCCTATCACTCAACTCTCCTCT
Source organism: Nannospalax galili (assembly GCF_000622305.1). Taxonomy (NCBI): domain Eukaryota; kingdom Metazoa; phylum Chordata; class Mammalia; order Rodentia; family Spalacidae; genus Nannospalax; species Nannospalax galili. The sequence goes on along the minus strand of NW_008342003.1, from coordinate 29,248 downwards.
TATTTTCTGAGACGGTCTCTCCCGGAGCCTGGAACTCACCAATTCAGCTAGACTGGCTGGCCGGGGAGCTCCAGAGATTTGCCTGACCCCATCTCCCTAGCACTGGGATTATAGACCCACCAGTGACTCAGGTTTTTACACGGGTGCTGGGCATCATGTTAGTGTGTCGAGCATTTTACCAAGTGACCCATCTTCCCAGTTCCTGGCTGTATAGTTTTTTGTTTTGTTTTTTACATTACACATTTAGAAATTCTTTTTAAAAAATTGAAAATCACCTCTAGGCAGGCAAACTTGCCAGCTTTATTTTTTAGCATGACTTTTCCTTTTAGATACTTTCAGATTTACAAAATAAAATCCTAAAGAAAACACAGAGTTCCCTCATGTCCCTGAAACTGCTTCCCTGTGATTACCATTTTATTTTTTTAAATATTTTATTTATTCTTTGTATTTGAGTGCATGCGTGAATTGCCTGCATGTATGTAAGCACAGGCATGTCATGCAATGCCTGCAGAGGACAGAAGAGGGTGTCAGATCCCCTGGAACTGGAGTTACAGACAGTTGTTAGTTGCCATGTGGGTACTGGGATTCGAACCCACGTCCTCTGCAAGAGCAGCCAGTGCTCTTAACCGCTGAACCATCTCTCCAGCCCTTTGTTACCATTTGTTACTTATATTACCACTTGTTACAACTGTGGGCCAACACTGGCCAGCAGTGACTAAACTCCAAACTCCATTTGGACTTCATTAGTTTATTCATTATTCATTAATGAATTTCCCATCTCACGGTCTGTCCAGGACGTCACCCTGCTTCCTCAGTCTGCTCTGGTCTGTGTAGGTTCTCAGTTTCTCCTTGCTGTCCATTACCCTGATTTGTCTGAGCTCTGCACAATGTCCCTCTACTGGGCTTGATCTAAGGCCTTCCTGTGACTAGATGGGGGCTGCGTGCTTAGAGAAGGGATGCCACACAGGGAAGGCCCTCTCACCACATGTCCCATCAGGTGACGTTCATCCTGACCCTGCTGTAAAGCCACCATCCTTCCTTCCACCCGGCCCGCCTCTCTAACTCCAGCCCACACTCGGAGGACTGAGTGAGGGTCAGCCACACATCCTGAAGCAGGAGGCTCTGCTGGGAGCTCTGCCTACAGTCATTTGTTCAATCGTTGATTTCGCTGTGGACGTCTGTAGACCGCACACAGAGTTACAACCCAATGTTCTATCACTCACTCCGCTCCGGCCGTGCTCACTGCGACGCGTCAAGGTGTATCTGTGTCCCTCGTGAGGCTCCCCTCACGTTCTGGTCCTCACAGAGCTCCACACTCGTCTTGATGCCATGGCATCAGCCCTCACCAGGTACTTTTCTCCACAGAACTTGGTTCTTTGCTATTAAGATCTGGGTGCGCTATGTTTCAGGAGAAACATCAAGGAAAAGGACACATGCATGGGGCATGCACGTACACACACCCATAGTTTTATAGTCTATACACATATCCTCCTGTCTCTACAGCCTGTCCACTTTCATAAGACCAATAAGGACACGCACACACGCACAGGACATGCATATGCACACACCCATAGCGCTCTCGCTCTCTCTCTCTCTCTCTCTCTCTCTCTCTCTCTCCCCATACACACACACACCCTCCTGTAACTCCAGTCTTTCCACTTTGATAAGAACTTTTAAATTTTTTAAGCTAATCATCCAAGAGCCCCGTGGTGTGATAACTTGGAAGACACCAGGGTAACGGTAGCGAGCATTCAGAGTGGGTCGGTGTGGAAGGGATTGTTCTGAGTCCTGCAGGCTACATCCCAGCATCCTGAGAAGACCCTGGTGAGATAATAGCTCTATCTCCCCACCTTTCCACATGAGTCTGTTTGCTGTGGAAACATTAAGCACAGCAGAGAACAGTGTGCCATGCTTCAGACCAGACCTGAAACATGGGCTGCCATCAGGACACTTCCCCAGGGTCCTACGGGTCACCAGCACTGGGAGCGTTTCACATAAACTGCCTCTATGGGGCTGACTTCAGAGTAGGGATAAGGGATCAGCATGCCTGAATGGGAAGCCAAGGACAGACTTAGGAATTCATCCAACGAATCAAATATAAACCACTGAAAGTGAAGCTGAAAGACTGTGTTGAGTGGTTGAGTGTGTATGTGTGTGGGTGCACAAATGTGTGCAGAGGTGAAGCAGGAGGAGGAAGGGACCTTTGGAAAAGGAGGAAGCGACTCGAGAGGACAAGAGAGGCTCACAGACACGTGGCAGAAAAGCAGAGGATAGACCATCTGCAGGAGAAAGGGGACCAGCAAAACGGGGTGGGGGCCAGCATGGGCAAACGAGAGCCACATGTGTGATCAACACATTCAGAACCTCAAGATGAAACCCTTCAAACTGTGTCCTCACCGAGGCAAAGTCTACAAATTAAAGACAGAAAGAAACGAGGCAATGACAAAATGGAGCTGGGTTTTGAGTGGGACAGCACACGTTGGACTTCAGAGCTGTTCAATGTCAGAGAAACAGCACTTAGATGAGTGTCCGATAATAAAGATCCCAGAACTGACTAGAGACGGGACCTGAAATCAGTTGTAGCTGCATAGAAGGTGCTGAGAATTTCTAAGAATCTGTGAGGATTCTCCAACAGAGAACCAGACAGCCACGTGACGGGGGTAAGGTTTCTCTGAGGTCCAGTCTGTCTGAATTCACAGGGAGAGGTGCTGAAAGTGCTTTTGTCCTGATACCAAACCATCAGATGGTAAAACATAAGCCTCAAAGAAAGCAGACATCAATATTCTAATTTCCTAAAGTCTGCAAATTCCAGGCCATAAATAAACTGGAAGTATTTGAATAGAAATACTTAAAATCCAGGAATCTGGGGCTGGAGAGATGGCTCAGTGGTTAAGAGCACTGGCTGTTCTTGCAGGAGACCTGGGTTCGAATCCCAGCACCTACACGGCAGCTAACAACTGTCCATAACTCCAGTTCCGGGGATCCAGGCACCTCTTCTGTCCTCCGCAGGCATTGCACAACATGGGTGCATGTACCTACATGCAGGCAATACATGCATACACATAAAATAAAAATAACAAATAAAATATTTTTTTAAAAAGATCCAGGAGTCCTTGGGATGTGTCTTGGTGTTAGCAAACACAATATGCACAAATCTAAAAGGAGTACTATATTTGACCTTCACATAACAATAACTTTATAATTATTTCTATACCCTTGAAATAATTTAGTTTATAAAATGTCATGTTTGGACCAGTAAGTTAGCTCAGTGGGTAAAAGCACTTGACAGGCCTTGATGACCTGTGTTCCCTGGAAACCATAAAACCCAGATGTGGTGGTTCACATCTGTAATTCCAGCACTCCTATGACAAGATGAGAACTTTCTAGAAGCTCACGGGACAGCTAGGCTGGAGTACACAGAGCAGCAGAAATGAGAGAGACCTGCTTCAACAAGGTAGAAGAGAGCAGACCCCTGGAAGGCATCCTCTGACCTCTACCTGACCACCACGGGATGCACATGCGTGCACACACAGTTCTTTAATGTGGTGGTTTGGGCCATGCTTGAACATGTGGGATAGAGATTTGAAGAAGTCATCCTGAATTTTATATATAATTATGCTATATAATTTTATATGTATCTGAAGCTGTGTGACAATCAAAAGGATTTCAGTATACTACTCTAAATTTTGTGCAGCTTTGAAATATTCCACAATAAAATGCTAAAAATCTAGTCTAATATCTTCTTTTGACTTATAAAGAAAAAGAATTAGAGAGCTTAAGTAATCTGTAAAGATCAAGCTACTGGTTAGTGCAAGAAATAATCCCTCACTCAAGTCACGTTCTATGAATAAAGGAAACACAAAAGGAAATTGAATATCTCTGTAGAGTTTGACTAGATAAAAATTTGTGTTGACTTAAGAGTTTAAAAAATAAGTAAAGGCACTGGGTGTGGTGGTACATGCCTTTAATCCCAACACTCAGAGGCAGGCTGACCTCTGTAAGATCAAGGCCAGCCTGGTCTACATAGTGCATTCCAGGCCAGCTGGGACTACAGGGAGACCCTGTCGCAAAAGAAACCAGGAAGAGGAAAAGCTAATTCTTACCACTCCGATGCCTTCGAAAGCAAACACAGCGGTACCAAAAAACAGTGGGTATTTCTTCCAGCCGGCTACAATGGGAAGGTTGTGGGGATCTGGCATGTTCTGCAACAGGAAGGGAAGAAAACCAGGTCACAGCATTATCTGTGTAAATAAGCTAAAAGAAAAGAGCATTCCCACATTTTCCTGAGCTCCACAGAACAACTGGGTGACGGAAGTGAGCATGTATTTCCACAGACACTTCAGCATCCTGTGTAAGTGAAGCAAGGCTGTTAGATGTAACTGTGAGGCAACTGTTTCCCTCACGCCCACACATTCCTGCCGAGCACCTGTGCCCACCATCAAGTCCCAGGCAGTGGGCGTGGGGGGCCTCCTGCCACATGGGACTTCACAGGAGTGCTGGAGCCAGAGCCCACAGTCACTGCTGTGACCACTGGTCTCACTCTTCAGCTCCCTGAGACAGCTGGCTCGTGACTTTGGCTGTCTACTATCCTGGCTGCTCCGGATGTCCCCTGGTTTTAGTCTGCGCTCTGATATGACAACCCCTATTCCTTATCTGTAGATAATCTCTCTGTCCTTGGCTGCTTGGTACTGTGGTTCCTTCCTCTCTGCAGACACAACAAGCACAGACCTCTGACTCCATGACCCTCTCCTGCAGACACCTCAACGCTTACTTCCCACCGCCCTCTTCTCTGTCTTCCTAACCTAAAGCAGAATTCAAGTCTCAGGGCAGAGTGTAAGCGAGCTTTAGTGTGCAGCCACGTGGCTAATTTGGGGGACACAGAGACTGAGAACAACTGAGGCATTTGCAGAATTTCACAAAGATGGTGTTTGGCAGCAGGAGTGAGGGTCAGGCCAAGAAGGTCATGGAAGGTTCCTGATCATCTGGTACCGCCAAATCGCTTCTCAGGACAGCAAGACGCCATGTTCCTCCCTCTCCTCAGGAATCTACATTTTCTGTGCCCAGCTCTGGGGCCATGAGCCCCAGGGACAGTTATGGGATCTCCTTCCTCTTCCCCTGTACTCATGTGTGATGAGAGAGAATACAGGTTTGAGAATCCAGAGAGAGGAAAAACAGAACAGACCCACTGTGAACGTTTGTAATGAACTGTTAATGGAAATTTGACCATTGTCTTAGAAGTAATATATTCGACAGATTAGATCAGCAGAGAATAAAACAAGTATTCTCAACATTGGGGTCACTGGCCCTTCAGAAACTGGGTTAAAAATTCTAAGTGGCCAGGAGCGCACGCCTTTAATCCCAGCACCCGGGAGGCAGGTGGAGAGGAGGGGGGAGGGGGAGGGGGAGGAGGCGGCAACAATGAGGGACAGAGACATCAGGTCCCACGACTGCACGGTCTGCACAGAAAGGAATTGTAGACTTGTCTTGTGGCAGTGGAAGGTAATTGTGTGCATCAAATAAAAGTTTACAAGTGAAAGAAACTTTATCAACCCTCTCCCCACAAGGCTCAGGGAACACTGTGGAAGCGAGAAGAGCCAGAAGATGAGAGAGAGATGCTTTTGCTGCTCCTGCAAAGGACTTGGATTCAATTCCCATCAACCACATGGCAGCTAACAGCCACCTGGACCTGCAGTTCCAGGGGATCTGATGCCCTCTTCTGACCTCCATGGATACTACATGCATGTGGTACACTTATATACATATAGGCAAAACACATAAAATATAAATAAAATTAAAAATAATTTCTAAAAGAGTCAGTGGGGCTGGAAAGGTGGCTCAGCAGTTAGGAGCACGGGCGACTCTTGCAGAGGACCTGGGTTCAGTTCCCAGCAATCACATGGCAGCTTGAAACCACATGTAACTCCAGCTCCAGGGGATCTGTCGCCCTCTTCTGGCCTCTGTGGGCACTGTATAACACAGGTGCATTCATAAACAAGTCCAAAAATCTTTTTAAATACACAAGAGCCAGAGGAAGGGGAGAGAGCTGTGCTGTGCCCTGTTCTAGACAGGCCTGGCTATCCTACCATGAGCACAGCTTGCAGCTGTGGTTACTGGCACAAGATGAAGCCAGCCTAAATCTGGCATAGATGGGGAGGTGCTCTATCCCACTCCTTACTGAGGAGTGACTGACAGTTGAGAGCTGCTAGGGGACGAAAAAAAAATCTCCTTCTTTGAGGGTGTGCCAGCGGTAGCCTTCCCACAGTCTGTGGATGGCCAATGTACATATGGACAGCACTGAGTGGACTTAATGGATTCTCAAAGAAGAAAAAGAAGAGGAGGAGGAGAACATGAAGCTGAGGGGGACGTCCTGAGGGGTAAAGGGAGAGAGAGGCAGAGGGGAGAAACTGGGCCAAAAGTATGACGCAGGTTTCACTGTAGACATATGTGAGAATTTCATGAATAAAAAAGGTTTTTTTAAAGACATGAAAGAAAATTACAGAACTACACACATCCCCATCCCTTGTGACTGCCTCAAAGGTTAAAGACACAAACAAAACACTGAGTTGGTTCATGAACGGCTCTGTACTAAAAGCAAGACCCTAAATCTCACAAGAGCCCTAACAGGGAAGGTATTACCATGTGTAACCCAGAGGGAGATTACTCATTCCTCAGAAATATGGGTGCTGGGCACCCTGGGAAGAGGGGTGGAGCCAGCCACCAGAGGAGCTGCACGATTGGAGGATTGGGGGGTGGGGTGCTGTGGCTCCAGGGGGAGACCAGGAAGTATGGCTCCTATGGGGCGTGGGAGTGAGCCGGGCACTCACAGACCATGGGGAGAGACTGTGCGCCCAAGGAGTCTGCTGGCGGGGCTTGATGAAAAGCCATCTCTTTGTAAGTCCTCCCTCCCTGTCATGTAAACCATGCGAAACCCAAGATAAAAATGTGTTATGCTGGTTTTGTCCATCCACGTCAGGACCATGAGACCCTGAGTGAGTAAGGGCGGGTCAAACAGAGAGCAGGAAGGGGAACATTTAGTGCACACCCTGTTTGAAAGTCTGAAGGCAAATTCCACAGCATTTCACCAAGTAAGCCAGACCCAACCGAAGAACTCCTATTGCTGGGGCTGCTGCGATGCTCTGCTCAGCAGTAAAGAGCACAGACTGCCCTTGTGGGAAGCCAGGTTCAGTTCCCAGCACCCACAGCTTACAGCCAGCTGTCACTCCAGTTCCAGGGTATCCAACACCCTCTTCTGACCTCCATAGGCATTGCACACATGACGTATTTACATACAGAAGCAAAACACACACAAAATAAATACAAATACATTTTTAAAGCACTTGTCATGTCTGCAGCACTTTCATCAGTAACGGGATCCCCCAGAGGGAAATCAACATTTGCTGCCTGTCTGCTGTGTGCCACAGACACGGTACCGGCCTCTCCGTGTCATTACTGTCACCTCCAAGGTACAGAGAAGCTCTACCCACGTGGGAAACTCACGACAGTCAAAACATCCTTACCCTGAGCACATACTGGTATATAATCACGAGACTGGCAGCCATGGAAACGTTGGCAAGGAACGAGAGTACAAAGAGATTCTTCAGCTCACGAATGAAGACCAGGAGAATCAGGAAGGGAAGAGAGCAGAGCATGTAGACCCTGAGGTCCACACTTCTTCTCTCGCAGGGGTGGGTCGGATCTGTGCTGTTGGAAACAAACACTTTGCTCTCCAAGAATCCTTCATGAACCTGCACACAATCACCAGGAGGGAAGGAGGAAAGCATCCATCAACTTACAGTCACGAAAGAGACGAAATCACAATCTACACCCACTACGATAAATCGTGACATTCTTGATAATAAATAAAATACATCTCTGAGAGCAAGGATCTGACTGCCAATTCTGACTCTCGTCAGCGCAGAGCAGAGCACGTTTTACCCTCTTACCGTGACTGCATCCTTCCCCACTCTGCATGACCACACATACTAGTCTATCCTTTTGAACCCTTACAGAGTTTCAGAGAGGAAGATTAGGAAGAGCTACCAACCAAAGACAGACCCTCCAGAAGCACCCAGCGTCTTTGTCCACACCAACTGGCACGGGGCTTCGTAGGACCCAGCACAGCCGTATGTAGCCACATAGCAGACTGCCACATCTGACTGAAAAACCAACTCGGAGGCCGTGAGTAAGGGAGCAGCAAGCCCACCCTCCGTGTGGAGTGGGTCGAGGCAGTTTCCCTTCCTTTCTGTATGACTCTGGCCTCACAACCAGAGAAAATACTCACCTGTTTTACATTCTCGGCTAAGAAGACAATGTAAACACTGCAGAATCCCAGCTGTGTGACCACCAGAAAAAAGTCGACCACGGTCCTAAAGAAACAGCCCCACAAGGGGGTGTCAGTGGGCGCCACGAGGCCATCAGGCAGTTTCCCAGTTAAAATATCCTGTGTGTGAAGTGCAGACACGTCTGCATGTTGGACTTGGAACAAGGAGTTAGCACTGTAGCTGGTCCCCTGCCGACTGCCCTCTACCCCAGAAAACAGTGGCAGAGTGTGGAAATCAGAACCTAAAGCTGTCTGTCTACAAAGATTATTTATATTTTAGGTCCCCACAACCTTATACTTTTATTTATGTCTTATCAGATTAAAATAATTTAAATTACTGAAACTTCAACCAACGTATAGACATTAGAAAGCAGGGACGGCCTCACCGTCCCCAGGCTGCCTGTCTCTGCAGACAACTCCAAGGGCTGGCCTCCATGGCGAAGCTCACAGTGTCACTGTACCCCAGCGATGACTTCTTAAACCTGCAATACACACCAAGAAAATCATGAAGTTGGTCCATAAGGCCATCCATGAAAAGAACACCGAAAAAATAGAGATTTGTGAACTCAGGACTATACAACCAGATTCGTGCTCAACTGCAAAAATGTGTGTGCTCACACGCACGTGTATGCTCACATGCACGCTTGTGAAACTTTACATTGTCATCTGTGCTTTCCACCAGCACACTGATTTCCGTCTGCTGCTCAAGTTTATCTATCTGTAGAGTTCAGACAACTCAGCACTGGGACCTCATTAATTTAAATACTTCAAATGCCTGAAAGTATCGACTGTATTGCTCATATCAAGACTTCTACTGTTGCGACCGCGCAGGGCAATACATCTGCGTGGGGCTCTGCTACAGCTTCATAGAGACTGTCTTAATCTTCAGAACAGCGCCAGGAACTGAATGTCACTTCCCCACTCTCTCACTCTTTCTTCTCTTGGGCATGGTCTTTAGACATTATCAAGGATGTAACCAGCCTTAAGAACATTCAGGAGTTGAAACTAGAATACTGGTCTACCATATATGAACAACTTTTTAAAGGCTGACTTATGGTCCAACACAAGCATCTCTTGATTCAAAACTAAAAAGGGATGTATTATTTCACTGACAGTCTATCAACACAATAATAAACCATCACCAAAGGCCTTCTGCCCCAAGCTGAGCTGGAACTGGAATTAATGAATTAAAACCTGGGGCCACCACTTCAAGCATATCCCTCCTCAGTTCCTTGAAATCTTCCTGAGTTTTCCCTCTTTTGCCAAACAAAAGAACCCATGCCATCTCTCTCATAGGATGCCTTTTAAAAGTGCAGTCACGGGATGGCAAGACAGTAAAGCACTTGCCACACAAGCCCAGAGATCTGAGCACAATCCCAGAACCCACATAAAGTGGAAGGAGAGAACCGACTTCACAAAGTTGTCCTCTGACCTCCACATGTGTGCTATGGCATGCACACACACACACCATACATACATACAATAATAGGAAGTTAATTTTAAAAAGAAAGTAGTCATGTTATCACACCCATAAGATCCTCATGTGTGGGTTAACCAATCACACAGAGAAAATGCATGAAAAAGTATGTCCATGTTGAACATACACAACTTTATTTTTCCTGTATTTTTTGGTAAACATCAAATACTAACTATGTGTGTAGCATTTATATTGATAGGTTACAGTAACTGAAGATGGTGCAGAGGTGACTTGAATATCTGCAGATTTTCTAATCACTAGGAGTCCTGGGATCAATCCTCCTACACCTCAAGGGATGACAGTGTGAGCAGATCCTGAAAGCATCTGACCTTATGAAACACTGCCCTTCCCATGGTCATTACCTTGGCCGTGTCTATACACAGGTGACAGGAAATACAACCCACAGTTGCAAAGCACAATAGGTACAAGGGACAATGATGCTCTAAATAAATACCAAATTTTACAATAAATCAAATAGACTTAACAAATCCACATTTACCTCTGACATAGAAAGTGACTGCAACGTACCAATATGTGCATACAGTGGACGGAAATAATTCCTATAAACACAAGGCTGATTGGTCCAAGCTGCGGAGAGGAAAATGTGTAAGTAAAGCTTAAATATTCATTTAAAAACTTGAGTAAGCTTATAAATAATGAGTCAAGGGAGAAATCATCTACAGTGAAAAAATGTTTGGACACAGTAATTAAATATCACATGTATGAGGGAAAATCAGAAAATCTGTTACAGAAAGGATCTCAGGAGAGAGTCACACAACCACACTATCCTCCCTGCTTGGGGACTGAGCCTGTGTTACAGAGAACACACAATCAGCAAAGAGGATGGAATGCAATGTCATATCTATGGGATGACACGTCTGTGGCATCGGCAACCCACTGTCTTCATGTGGACCTCCCACCACTCTGCAGATGAGAGACAATCCCAGCATCCTACAGTCCACTCTGAGAACCTGCATACACCGGGAACTGAGCTTGGAAAAACTGTGCTTCAAAACATGGTAGATGAAGATTTCCAGGTGTTTACTTGCCAAAATTAAAGCAAAGCTTGGGGTTGCCCCAAGTTCAGGGACTAGTACCCACGCTTTCTTACAATAATCAGACATTTACAGCCTAATTACCATACAGGAGGGCAGTTAGAGGAAGGTGACAGCTGAAAACCCTCTATAGAAACTAACCCATTTAAAACAGTAAGCACTGAGTGGGGAGGTGCACACCTTCAGTCTCGGCACTGGGGAGGCAGCAGACAGATCTCTGTGAGTTCCAGGCCAGCCTGGGCTACACAGTGAGACACTATCTCAATAAAGAAAAGAAAAAGAAAAGAAAGATAAAACAGTTAAACATGATTTCATTACTTCATCGATGAATTCTCCTCATCGGAGTTCCCTAATGTGATAATTACAGAAGCTATCTCTAACACTGCTGTAATGTTTGTTTTAAAAAGATATTTCTACTCAGTTCTCATCTATTCTCTTAAAGTATGAAAGCTGTGTGCACATTCATTCTAAGTCTGAAAAACTAACAGCTTCACCACAGAAACAACCTGTTCTATTTGCTGCTTTGAGCACAGCCCTTAAGTGCCAGATGACCTAAAAGAGTAAGACAGAACTGTGTCTGGAAAGTCAAGAACTGCCTTAGAAGAGCTTTTGGGTTTTGTTAAATGCTACAAATAAGTAATTGTGTAGAAATTAAAACACAGTGATTCTCACTTAGGGTGAGGTGTGGCTCTCAGACCTCACATGGTCCTGTCAGTATGACAGCCAATGGCATCTGGATGTCACCTGACCAGGTCATGTCTGATGAGTCACTATGCCTCAGATGGAGAGTTCCAGGGGCCTTACCACGATGCCTGCATTCTTTATTGCCAAGGGCAGTCCTAAAAGGCCAGTCCCAATGTTCCCTTTAAGAAGATGCATCAGTGTTTGCAGAAATCTGAAAAGTAAAAATGGTAAGATTTAAACAGCCTCGAACAAAAACATTAAATCACATGACAGTGATGTTATTATTAGAAGGCACCTAAGTAACAAACCAAATAACCATCCCCAGCAGGTGGGAAGTCACTCTCTGTCCAGGTCATCTTCAGTTTGTAAAAGGCAACTATAGGGCCAGGCTTGGTGGCGCATGCCTGGGGAGGCAGAGGCAGGAGGATCTCTGTGAGTTCAAGGCCAGCCTGGTCTACATAGTGAGTTCCAGGCCAGCTGGGGCTACAGGGAGACCCTGCCTCAAAAAGTCAAAAAAAAAAAAAAAAAGGCAAATATAGAGAATTATAGAAATTAAGTGAAATTGAATGAAAGCATTTTGCATACAGTAATATGTAATATAGTAAAGTAATATAAAAGTGCAAGTCTTAAAACTACCCTCAGGTAAAATAACCATTTTGAACATAGTGAATTCCTCAGCACCTGACCCTAGAGCAGTTTCCGGGAGCTCAGAGACGTTCTCCTGACCAAGAAGAAATTAACTAAATTAGGAAGGAGAACCCAAAATCCAAACTCATGTCACAAATATTGGTGCCTAAAATTATTTCTTTTTGAGTTTATATTATTTTGATCAAAGTTCAGGTCAATGTGCTTCATCAGTAAATTGCTATTAAAGTAAGAAACTGATCATCGTAAAACAGCAAAAACGGGTTCGGGCCCATTCTGCGCTCTTCACCCCCATGGTGGCCTACCTCCTCCAAGGCCATTCCCCTTGAGGCCTTTGACAGCTGTCTTCCCTGGAACTCCGCCATCCTACTCTGATCCCTAATGGCCCTCCTCTTCCTGGAGACTACAGGCTTCTTGGACGAACCTCACATCTTAATCTTTTCAATCATTTTGTGTTTCTGTCATATCAGACTGCAAACTGAAAGCTGAGAGAAAAGGGGCCACGACCCCCGCACTCACGAAATCCCATGCTGGCCCCCGAGCTGGTAGTGCTTCTGCGCCGGCAGGAGCTCCTGCTCCTGTTCCTCGTCTGACGAACCGTCGAAATCCTGCTCATCTATTAAGGGCCTCATCACGTCCATGTCTGCAAACAGAAACAGAGGCAGAGCTGCTACGAATGAGCTCTTAAATGTCAGGCTGGTGGGGTGGCTCGGCCCGCTCAGGTATGCGGACTTCCCACTCTTAGACACCCAGGTAGCAGCCAGGCAGGCATGGTGGCCTCCTGTCACCCAAGCACTCGGGGCACAGGGACAAGTGGCAAGCCGGCTAGCCAGACTAGCTAGATTTGACAAACTGTGAATTCAGCGAGAGACCTTAGGCAGAGGCAGGTGGATCTCTGTGAGTTCAAGGCCAGCCTGGTATCCATAGCGAATCCAGGCCAGCTGGGGCTGCAGGGAGACCCTGTCACAAAAAAAAAAAAAGAGAGAGACCTTATCTCTATAAATAAGGCAGCGAGAAACCAAGGATGACCCAATGACAGCTTCAGGTCTCCACACACATGTGCATGTGCCCCCAACACACACAGGCACACTCATGTGCACACATACATGAATGCATACACACACACAGAGGCAGAGGAAATGTCACCTATACTTATTTCAGTCTGAGTAACTTAGTTCCACAAAGCCACTCGGGTCTTGACACATTCAAAAGGAAACCAGACTTTCTGTATATTCTGTTTGAATTATGCAGTACAGAGTTTAACGTAAAGAATAGTTATTTTATCTGCACGAGGCTTTCAGTAAATAATCATAGAATTACAAGGTGAGAAATGTGAATAATCAAATATATTTTCATCTCTGGTCAACTTCAAATCATGCCATGTAGGTGACTGACAATCATGTTCTTAAATGCTTGAAGAAAACCACAGCCATTCCAATATTATTCTTTCTAACGATGTTAGATTCTTTCTAACAATGTTACAGCATGATCCTGCTCCTTTTAAAGAGAAAGATATCAGTCACTGTAATCTTTTCCCAGTAAAATTCACTAAATCAGGGGCTACAGAGATGGCTCGGCAGTTAAGGGCACTTCTTATAGACAACCACATTTCGCTTCCTAGGACCCACAACTGCCCATGACTCCATCTTCAGATCTGATGGCTCTGGCCTCCAGGGGCACCTGCACTCCTATACACATACCCACACACAGACACACATGCACACACACAAACATAATTGATACACACCAATTTTTTTTAAAGAACAAAATTACAGCCATTGCAGTATTAAATTTTTTCTATCAAAATAGTCCCTTCTTTCCAACCATGCTTTAGTATAAATACTGCTCCTTTCCAAAGAAAAAAATGATGGTCGCTGTCACCTTGCCTGAATAGCATTCACTGTATATGAGTTTATTAACTGAAGTAACCTGGCCAGATGGCACACGCCTTTAATCCCAGCACTCAGGAGGCAGAGGCAGGTGGATCTCTGTGAGATCAGGCCAGATGGGTAGTTCTAACTGCTGCCTTCGCCATGTTTATGATACCTTGGTTCTTCCCTTTCTCCTTAATATTTTTGCTATCTTCAGTTTTTAAGATTTTAATTTTAATTATGTGCACGTGTGTTTCTGTGCCCATGTGCGTGCAGCACCCACGGTGACCAGAAGAGGGCACTGGATCCCTTACAGCTGGAGGTACACGCGGTGGTAAGCTACTCTACACAGGTGCTGGGAGCTGGACTCAGGTCCTCTGCAAGAGCACTATGTTCACTTAACCACTGAGCGTCTTCAGCCCCTCGACAGTTTTAAATGCTACCCAGTGTCTACCGACGACCTGTATGTTACAGTCCAATGTGAAATTTCTGATAATGGCTCATGTGTTTGGACACTTGGTCCCCGGCAGGTGGCACTCTCTGGGGAAGTTGTGGAACTTGGGAGGCAGAGCCTACCTAGAGGAAGGGGTTCTCTGGAGGCAGGCCTTGCGGTTTATAGCCCAGCCTGCTTCCTGTCCTGTCTCTACTTCCTGGTCCACTGAGTGCTGCCAAGTCCTCCCCTGCCGTGACCGACTGTATTCCCCTCACACCATGAGCAAATGCTGCTGCCTGTGCATTCGGTCACAGAAACGAGAAAAGTAATTAGTGCACTAATGACCGTGACTAGTGCACCACACGGCTGTGCCTCCAATCCCACCCACAGCTGCTTTTCTCTTATTTTTAGCCGTATTATTTTGTGTTCTGGCTACTTTTCTATTGCTGTGATGAAACAACTTGGGGAGGAAAGGGTTTATTTGGCTTACAGCTGATAGTCTGTTACTAAGGGAAGCAGAGGCAGGAAGTCAGGGTGGGAACCTGGAGTAGAAGCTAAAGCCAGACCACAGAGGAACTCTGCTGACTGACTTGCTCCCCTGGCCTGTACTCAGCCTGCTTTCTTATACAACCCAGGACCACCTGTCCAGGGGTAGAACCCTGGCCTTCCCACATCACTCAGCAATCAGGAAAAAGCCAGTCTGAAAGAGGAAAATCCTAGGTGTGTCAAGTGGACAACTGTGGCTACCAAACACATTTCCATTTCAGCAACCCACAAGCAAGTTCCCCAATCATGTCTCCATCTGATCTTGGATGCAGCTCTCCAGCTAATATTGGCATTCACTGTAGTTCTCTTACAAGGTTTCCCCACTCATCCTTCGGCTGACGGAAGTTCACTGGTTGAAGAGAGTAACAGGATGGGCCCGCAGCCTTGCTAAAAGTAAACGAACATAATCTGCCTCCAAGTTTCTGAACTCCGTAGGCCTGGGCTGGGTCTGAGGACAAGCATGTGAACCATGAGGCTTTATGCTGCCGCTCTGGGAACCTACTTTGGGAACCCCAGGCCTGGCGGATTCTGCAGGAAGGATTCAGGATTCTCTGATGATTGGGTGTTTGCTCAGTTAGCAAAGTCTCTCACTTCTATACATACTCTCCTCGTGTTCACCTCCCAATCCCCTTCCTTCCCCTACTGGCCCCTCTGTCTTCTTTCACCCCTCCCCAGCCCTTCTTTAAGTCCTCATAAATTAAGATTTAGAATCCACATAGGAGAGGAAACGCGTGGATTTGTCTTCCGGATCTGCTACCCTCCCTGTACGTCATTTCCAGTTCGTGCACTGTCCTACCAAACGCCATGGTTTTGTTTCTTTGCAGCTGCGTACTGCTGTATCGTGTTGTGTGCCACATTCTCTTTGTCATCTCTCGATGGACGTCTAGGCTGGTTCTATTTCCTGGCTATTGTGAACCGAGCAGCAATGAACATAGATGTGCGGGTACCTCACAGATGGACTACTCGAAGTCTTTCAGGACTCTACCAGGCATAGTACATGGATGGTATGGTAGTTCTAGTTTTAGTTTTTCGAGAAAAGTCCATGCTGGTACCTAACAGCTGTAGTTCACGCTTCCAGCACCCGTGAGTTGGGCGCCTCTTCACCCCCATCCCCACCAGCATTTGCTGGTGTTTTCTCTGCAGGCCAGTTTTTCTACGGCCCGGCCCAGCTATCTAAAGAACGAGGTGCGCACTCACTGGTCCATGCTCTCTCTGAGTTACTTGAAAGTGTGGCCCTTGCATGCCTCACCTTCCCATCAGCTCCTTCTGGATGCTCTAGTGTCAGACTCTTTCTTTTCAGCCACTGACTAATTTCTTCTTTTTTTACTGGATGGTCTAGTGACTTTCCTTAAGGTCCAAATACTTCTATGACGTCCTAGACCAGGCCATCCTGATTCAATCATCTCAGGAACGGAACAAACTCGTTGATCTATCAATCCCTGTCTTCTCTTTTATTTCTAGACAATATCTTCGGTTACGGCTTTAAATACTTGTTCAGTTCAAATGTTCTCTCCTTTGAAGAGTCTAACTGCACCTGTGTCCACTCTCCCTCACCTGTGTCCGCTCTCCCTCACCTGTGTCTGCTCTATGTCACCTGTGTCCGCTCTCCCTCACCTGTGTCCGCTCCCCCTCACCTGTGTCCGCTCCACGTCCCCTGTGTCCGCTCTCCCTCCCCTGTGTCCGCTCTCCCTCCCCTGTGTCCGCTCTCCCTCCCCTGTGTCCGCTCTCCCTCCCCTGTGTCCGCTCTCCCTCCCCTGTGTCCGCTCTCCCTCCCCTGTGTCCGCTCTCCCTCCCCTGTGTCCGCTCTCCCCCACCTGTGTCCGCTCTCCCTCACCTGTGTGCGCTCTACGTCACCGGTGTCCGCTCTCCCTCACCTGTGTCCGCTCTATGTCACCTGTGTCCGCTCTACCTCACCTGTGTCCACTCTCCCTCACCTGTGTCCGCTCTACGTCACCTGTGTCCACTCTACCTCACCTGTGTCCGCTCTCCCTCACCTGTGTCCGCTCTATGTCACCTGTGTCCGCTCTCCCTCACCTGTGTCCGCTCTATGTCACCTGTGTCCGCTCTCCCTCACCTGTGTCCGCTCTATGTCACCTGTGTCCGCTCTCCCTCACCTGTGTCCGCTCTATGTCACCTGTGTCCGCTCTCCCTCACCTGTGTCCGCTCTATGTCACCTGTGTCCGCTCTCCCTCACCTGTGTCCGCTCTACCTCACCTGTGTCCGCTCTCCCTCACCTGTGTCCGCTCTCCCTCACCTGTGTCCGCTCTCCCTCACCTGTGTCCGCTCTACGTCACCTGTGTCCGCTCTCCCTCACCTGACTCCATTTCAAACTTTTTCTCACTGACCTTTGACACCTTTCTTTGCTTCCTCTTCATTTCTCTTTTTTCAAGGACACGTTAATGTTTTATTTCAATATGTTCTCCCTCAGAAATCTCGTAATTAATTCTTTATTTGGTCTTTTCCCTATTCCTAAGCATCCCCCACATGCAGGAACACTAATGCATGAAGCGTCCAGCTTGTTTCATGGAGGAGGCTGAGTAACTCAGGTGAGGAGGAAGCAGGTGTGTTCTGCTCAGGTTCATCTCTGAAGGATGCTCAGTTTTCTCCTTCACCATCAGGTGTGTGACAGTACTCCCCTCCATTCCCCCTCCCCTCCCTTCCTCTCCTCTTCTCTCCTTAGCTCGCTCAGTCATGTGAATATTTTCCTTTCCTGACCTAAGACTCTGAACTGCTAACTTGTAGACCTGACCTCTCAGTTAAGACGATCACACTGAGGAAGATTTCCTGCTTCTTCACCATCTCCTACTCCCTCTTCTCACAGATCCTGACCCTACCCACTCCCCACACTTGTGTCCTGCCCACTGTCCACACTTGTGTCCTGGCCATTGTCCACACTTGTGTCCTGGCCACTCCCCACATTTGTGTCCTGTCCACTGTCCACACTTGTGTCCTGCCCACTGTCCACACTTGTGTCCTGGCCACTGTCCACACCTGTGTCCTCTCCACTGTCCACACTTGTGTCCTGTCCACTCCCCAAACTTGTGTCCTGGCCACTGTACACACTTGTGCCCTGTCCATGCCCCAAACCTGTGTCCTGTCCACTGTCCACACTTGCTTCCTCTGTCCACTGTCTTTGTTGTCTCTTAGAACAGACCCTGCATCCTTTTCTGTTATATTCAATACAATGTAGTGTGGTCATTCACCTTACAGAGCCATCACAAGTTTCCCAAGCGTACAATAACAAAATGGGAGACTTAACAGAAATCCACTGACCCAAAGCCTGAGACAAGATGTTTGGACACTGGCTTCCTCCCCGGGGCCGACTCCAGCCCTCTGTCCCATCTTGTAAGTGGCCATTTCATGTTAGAATAACATTTCCCCATTACTGCATCTGTGCCCACATCCCCTCTCCACAAGGTCACCAGTCATGCTGGATTAGGGCCCTAGCCTACTCCATGTCCCTATTTCCAAGCAAGAGCATGTCCTAGGTACCGGGGTAAGAGCAACATCCAACTCCTGGAGGAGCTACTGAACCCACATCATCCACCATCATCCACCCACATTCTCATCAGTTTTGGTTTCATCCCTCACTGTACCCCATGGCCCTGCCGGCTCCATTGTTCATTCACTTTGATTAGCTCAGCGTGTCCAACTACCAGTGCCAGGTACACTTTCTCATTTCTTTCTGCCCCAGGCTGTGCCACACTGAGTTCACTTCGTTCTCCATAAAGATAGCTATCGCTCCCAACATTTCAAACCCCAAACTATCTATTATCTGAAGCTCACGGAGGAAGAGATCACAGCAGCCATGAAAAGCCAAGAAAAAGGTAAGTTTTCTCTTACTTTTAAAAGCATATCAGCTCTAAATGTGAAGTTTATTTTGATTTGTGTCAATGGGGGATTTATTTTTAATGTCTTTTTAGATAAAACCTGAAAATCTAATCTAAAAGTATCAAAATATTCTACAAATACTAGCTCTGTAATTCAGTCAACTTGTGGAAACAGCATCATGAAGTTCACCCCGATTCTCACACAGGCTGGCTGGGCTCTCCTCGCTGTTAGTTAGCTCACGTTGTTCAGCAATGGATTTACTTACTCTGTTGGTCAAACCCCTAAGGTTACACTTTTCCTTGGTTTTTTAGTGTATTCTCAAAGTTATGTTGTCTAGGGAAAATAAACCATGACTTACTGCTAAAAAAAAAAATGGTTTGGTTTGGTTTTTGGTGTTTTGCTTTAAATCCTTTTTCTCATTTCTCATATTTTAAAATCTTAACAAACTTTTATTATTTCAGGAAGTTTCTTCAACCTTCTCAAATGAGATTTAGAGGAATTTGTGAAAGTTGAAACTGAGAGAAAAATACTTCTATAATGCTGTTAGAACTTAAGCCTACATTTACGCTATTTTGACTCTGCCATGAAGCTGAACTCAGCAGTGTGGCACACTGTTAACTGAGTCCTGTCCATGGTGTTAAGTGAAGGGTAAAAGCGGCTGAGAAATCTGTTTTCCCTGGTTTTAGTCATTACTGAAGGAACATTACCCACTAAGAAATGGTTATTTCCCTAAACTAAGAAAAGGTGAAATAGCCAAGTTCTAGGATTGACTCCATTAGCCTAAAAGACACAAAATAGCTCTTAAATCTAAAGAATTAAAAGGCTTTCAAATACCAATGCGTGGGGCCGGGGGGCAATGCGTCTAAGAAGGTGCAACTTTAAATGTTAAATCCCATTAAACCTGAGCCTCTGAGGGTGAAATCTGCTAACAGTCATTTATAACTTTCAGAAACTCCATATAGTACTAACTATAAAATGTGAACTTGTATTTTGTTTCAAATTTAAGGACATAGCATTCAAAACACAGCAACATTGTCTCATATTTAATCCCACAGAGGATGCAGTCATGTTTTCTTCTAACTCTGATCTTTAGCCTCCACACTGGTTTTGGTCAGGAGGCAGCACTGGGCATGCCCAGTCTTCTGGGGACTCTGGATGGTGTGTCTAACTGGACCCACTCTGGCTAGTGATATGTTTAAGATGGAGGCCTTCTGGCTGGTGTGTTGAACCTGGACAGGCTCTGGTTGGCATGATGTGTTGAACAGGAAGGTTCATGATCTGGCAGCTGATCAAGCTGGAAGGCTTAAGAAGTTTCAGCTCAGCCTTATCACGACCTGCAATTCCTTCCTAGGAAAGATTTCTGCCCAGGTTCTAGAAGGCAGCACCCTTTACCACAATATCTAGGCTGGGTATTTCCTGTTGGGTCAAATGAAAAGCTTGAAGTACAGGATAAGAATCCACAGCCCTAGTCTCTGAGAACCTCCTGTGGAGTGGCTAGAGTCTTCCTCTGGCTGGCCTTTTTTTTATTTTTATTTTTTAGAAGAAGCATTTCATTACAGCTTTAACATAATAACAGTTTCCAGAGCACAGATACATCTCTTTCAAAAGTGGCTACAAAACTGTTAGGTTCACTGTAGAATTAATACAGTTATACAATGTGACAACCAGGGGGTGGGAAGGACTAACTTGGCTTGTGTGCACCCGCTCCCAAGCAGCATGCCCTAGTTCAGAGACACACAAATCCTCCCACAAATACAATTGGCTTCTGACCTTCTCCAGTGCCTCTCTACAAAGACCGGCCTCAGGCTGCACAAAAGGTCTGTGCCCTGGCTGTACTCAACGGAGGAGGGCCATCTCATTTTTCTGCTCAATATTGCAAATTGTGTATATTAAACACTGAGATGTTGGGAATACAGCAATTACTGAAACTAAAAACAAACAAAAGTCCCTGCCCTGCAGATGCTTAAACTATAGAAAGGAACAGAGACCATAATTAAGCAGTAAATAAAACAGATAAGGGAAATCGCGCAGTGCCCGCAGAACAGGGGCTGGAGCCCAAGGAGAAGCTGACACCTATGGAATAGCTCAAGTCCAACTGCTGAGAAAGGAGCATTTTAAAGGCAGACCAGAACAATGGGCAAGTGGGCACCTGGAAGAGCCAGCCAGGCACAATCACAGCAAGGCTCTCAGGATGCCAAGCCGCCCCCCCGGGGGGGGTTAAGAAGTAGAAGGAGGGGGCTGGAGAGAGAGCTCCATTATTGGGAGCACTAGCTGCTCTTGCTTGATTCCCAGCACCCACGTGGTGGCTAACACCATTCATAACTCCAGGGGATCGAACGCCCTCTTGTGACCTCCGTGGGCACTGCCTGACACAGGTGCACTTACATACATGCAGGCAATACACTCATACACATAAAATAAAAATAATAAGTAAAATGTTATTTTAAAAAAGCAGGAAGAGGCCAAAGCAAGACAAGCGGGAGGAGCGGGGATGGCAGGGTGTGAGGAGGACACTGGTACAGTCTATGCCCTGACTCTCAGGGACGTGGAAGTCAGGAGCAAGTTTACCCAAGAACAGTGTCGTGTGAGCCACGGGCACAACTGCCACATGACCACATCCACAGAAAGCAAACAGGGGAAGGAAATGTTAATGGTGGGCTTTATTTCACCTGGTATATCCAAAATACTACCATTCAAACACAAAATATAGAAAATAGAATGTTTTACATCCTGTTTTCAGTGGCAAGTGACTGAAATCCAGAGTGTATGTGGAAGTGTTTGGAACTTTAGGCTGGAAAAGCCACTGAACGCTCAGAGCCGAATGAGCTGATCGACGGGGCTGGGAAAGTGCAGAGGAGGCCTAGCTTGGGAAGCTTTAAGAGCGAAGAAAAGGCTGCCGGGCTGGGTGTGTTAGAGCTGAGTTCAGAACCTGTGATACTGAGACCGTCCTTTATTGAGACGATGCTGCTTAGCTAGGGCTAAAAAATCAGCTGTGATTAACAGACCAGCATCACTGATGAAAAATCTTCTTCAAAGTATTTCCTCAGGGTCGGCACACAGAAGCTGTGGTCCAGAGGGGGCCCAGGATGCATCTCAAACTAGAAGCCAAACATGGCAATGTGTTGGGTCTCCCACATGGCACTGGTTTTGGCAACATGGAGGATACAGAACTGAAGGGGTCATGGAGAGAATCTGAGACTTTGTGAGGCCAGGAAAGGCTGTTGGTGAGCCTGGAATTGAAGGAGTCATGAGGCTTGGCACCGTGACAGGACAGGAGAGGTCACTGGTAAAGGTGCTCTGGATACCAGAGATGCCAGTAGGGTGGGCATTCCACCTAGAACAGCCAGCAGCAGGTGTGGCGTGGACCCAGTCTGAGGCTATGAGACCAGCTGTGTGCTGTGGACGGCAGGCCTGGAGCCCAGAAGATGGTGAGTCCCAGCTGCTGGATGCTGAGCTACTCTGCGGGACTTCAGTTTTGTATAAGGTACCCAGCTCTTCCCTTTTGAAATAAGAAAGGTAGCTGAACAAGTCAGGGGAAGCAAGCCAGTGAGAGCGCCTCCATGGCGTCTGCTTCAGTTCCTGCCTTGAGCTCCTGCCTGGAACTGCTTCCCTCAAAGATGAACTGCCTTGGAAGTGTAGGATGAAATAAACCTTTTCCTCCCCAAGTTGCTTTTGACTATAGTATTTATCACAGCAAACAGAAGCAAACCAGGACAATGTATTTTATATTTCTGGTGCATTTCAACTGTTAGACATATTTAAGACACTCAGAGACCACATGTTACCAGTACTGGGCAACTCAGCCCTGGGGAGTTCTGAGCAGAGGAGTGAAATCAGCTGACTGCCATTCTACCCAGAGTCCTCTGAGCCTCTTACGCTGTATACACAGCATGAGTAATCAAACAATGATCCCAAGTCCTGCCCCCCACCCCGACCCCATATAATATGCTGCAAGTAAATGATCGAGCATTAATCTTTGGGGCTAGAGAGATGGCTCAGAGGTTAAGTGCACTGGCCGCTCTCGCAGAAAACCCTGGTTTGGTTTCCAGCACCACATGGCAGCTAACAACCATGTGTAACTCCACTTCCAGGGGATCCAGTACCCTCTTCTGATCTCCACAGGCACTGCATACATGTGGTACAAAACATTCATACACATAAAATAAAAAGAATTTTTTTTAAAAAACAAGGTATCAATCTTTGACAAGAAATTAGAGCAAACAACACAAATCACTGATTCTGAGAACTGATAAGCGGTAAGACAGACTATGGAAAGTTGGGACATCTATACCAGCCAGAGAGAGAGACAGAAACTTAAAGAGGGCCAGTGAGTTGGCTCAGTGGGTAAGGGTGCTTGCTGCCAAGCCGGAGGACCTGAGTTCAATCCCTAGGACCCACATGGTAGAAGGAGAAAACTGACTCCCACAAACTGTCCTCTGACCTTCACTTGTATGTTGTGATGTACACACATATGCACATACACATATACATGTAAAATAATAATGATACTTGATGACCCAACTGGTAAAAGATTTAACAGTGTTAAGAACAAATGAAATAAAATCTAAACCAAGTAATTAAAAAAATTACAAAGGCCAATGTACTT
>NW_008342003.1:2280-5754 GCF_000622305.1 Nannospalax galili | reverse complement strand
AGGGTCTCCCTGTAGCCCCAGCTGTCCTGGAGAATTCACTATGTAGACCAGGCTGGCCTTGAACTCACAGAGATCTGCCTGCCTCTGCCTCCCGAGTGCTGGGATTAAAGGCATGCGCCACCATGCCCGGCTTGTCCAATGTACTTTACACATAAAGTCTGTTGCTTGCCAATGTTTTGATGTAATATTTGGCCAAGTACCAAATTAAACAGTTCTGAAAAGTTCTGTGATTAAAAATGCCTTATACAACAAAATACTATTAATCCATGGATATCAAAGCACTGGGACATAATTATCCCTAGTTATAAGGAGTACTTATACGTGAATAATAAACATTGGTTTGATTCATTATATACCATACATATAATGTGTACCATATGTTCAATTACACAGAACTGTATTCTCTTACATCACCCAGACTGATGTTCCAACCTCAACTGCCTACCCTAAGTCAGCTTAAACTCCAGCTTAAAGGAAACACTGGCAGACTGTTAAAGTCTTAAGGTACGTAATACCTTCACACAGTGATTCTGCAACTGGCCATTGGTAAAGAAAAGGATTCTGCACCGAGTTGCTTGCTGAAACATAAATTCTTAAAATCTGCTGAGTGTGCAGCAATCGGGAACTTGCTAAGTTACCTAAGGTACATCCCCGACACCGTGTGAAGTGTGGTCATGAAGCCTGGGCCAGGGAGAGTTCTAGCATGTGCTGAGCACGGCTTACTCACAGAATGAGTGCAATGTTTAAAAAGTAAAGTAGGGGGCTGGAGAGATGGCTCAGTGGTTAAGAGCACTGACTGCTCTTGCAGAGGACCCGGGTTTGATTCCCAGCACCCACATGGCGGCTACGAAGCGTCCTTAACTCCAGTTCCAGGGGAATCCGAAGCCCACAGCATTGCACAATATGGGTGTATTCACATGCGTGCATGCAGGCAATACATTTATACACTTAAAATAAAAATAAAATATAAAATACTAATTTTTTTTAAAAAAACTAGAGTAGAAATGATGAAAATATACCCAAATCGGAACAAGCTAAATAGGGTCCAGATGAGTTGTGAATGCCCTTCTCTGTCTTCTATGGAAATAAAAAAAGCATTAAGTAAACTTGTGTTATCTTGATTATTCTAGCAAAATAAGAAATCACTTTTATGTTGGCCATAGGAATGAAGGCAAAGCACAAATTTTATGAAAAATAACCAATGTTGCCACCTGACTCCATATACCACCATCTAGATGTAAAATGAGAAGACTGTTCATTTCTAAGGTACAGACAACAATGCGTAAGATAGTCCAGAAATAAAACCCAGTGCTTAAACATAAGGAACTCGGGCCCTTATCTCTCCATGGGTGCATTCCACAGATACCCGCTGCCAAAATTCCTTTTAAAAGTAAGTAATACTTAGTCATGGTAGAGAATCAGGAAACATGGGCAACAGCATGACAGCACCTTTTTAAAAGTTAATTACCAGTCCGGGCGTGGTGGTGCACACCTTTCGTCCCAGCACTCAGAAGGCAGAGGCAGGCGGATCTCTGTGAGATTGAGGCCAGCCTGGCCCACATAGTGAGTTCCAGGCCAGCTGGGACGACAGGGAGACCATGTCTCAAAAAAAAAAAAAAATTGCAATTACCTCAGCACCAGAAATTACACGGGTAATTACTTAGAGTTATTACTCAAGTGAGTGATCCCAAAAGAAAGAGTAAGAAAAGGCACAGTGCATCTTATGGCCTGACTCAGGTCCGGCAGCACCGGCACCGCGCCTGCTGACATCTAGCCACTGGAAGGGAGTGTCAAGTCCAGTCCGCTCACTCTCAAGGGGAAAGAAATGAAGTGCCTTCTTTTAAAGAAATATAAAGAAATTTGTAGACACCTCAGCTGAAGGCACCTTCACTCTCCAGACATGCAGGTCCCGACAGCCAGGCACCCAGGAGGCCGAGCTGGTTCTGCTTTCTAATACCCACAGTTCATTTCCATCCCTGTTTATCTCTTCCCTAGGTCCCTAGCGCCCTCCTGCTTCTGGTGCTGCCTTTACAGTCCACTCGTCACCTGGCAACCATCATAACCTGTTTGGCCTCAGACTCCCTATGTAGCAGAGGATGGCCCTGAACTTCTAACCATCTTGCCTCTACTTCTGGAGTGCTGTACACCAAGCCCAGTTTATGCAGTGCTGGGGATCTAACTCAGGGCTTGATGCATGTTAGGCAAGCATTCTACCACCTCACTACAATCCCAGCCTCCATTTTTCCACTCACCCTGGTCTTAATATAAAATTTTACTATGCAATTTATTTATTTGGAAAATATTCTAGAAGTAAAATTGCTGAATATGTATGAGGGGTGCTTGGTTGAGTCAGGGTCTTGCTCTTTGGACCAGACTGGCCTGGAATTCACTAGGTAGCCCAGGCTAATAGTCCTCCTGTGTAGTTCCATACCTACCTGGATTACAGGTGCAGACTACCACATCAATTTTCTATATTTTTTAAAGTGTATGAGTGCTTTGCCTGCATTAAGTGCACCATTGGAGCTACCCAGAGTTGTCAATTGGTTGAGTCAGGGTCTTGCTCTTTGGACCAGACTGGCCTGGAATTCACTAGGTAGCCCAGGCTAATAGTCCTCCTGTGTAGTTCCATACCTACCTGGATTACAGGTGCAGACTACCACATCAATTTTCTATATTTTTTAAAGTGTATGAGTGCTTTGCCTGCATTAAGTGCACCATTGGAGCTACCCAGAGTTGTCAACTGCCATGTGGGTGCTGGGAACCAAACCCTGGTCCTCCACAAGAGCAGCCAGTGCTCTTACCTGCTGCATCATATCTCCAGCCCCCAACTTTTATGTTTTAATGACAGTAGATTACCATGAGCCTACCAATCTGCTCACACTGTCATTAAAACAGGTTGTTAATGAACTGAAGTCAGATAAACTTGTGTTAATAGTAACAGAGTCCTTCCATTAAGCTTAAAATCGCAGGACAGAATAACTTGCCTCCTGACAGTCCTGTGACTATCAAGGAGACAGTGCTGGGAAAGCATTCAGCAGCTGCCTAACAATCAATACAAACTACCTTTGGTGTGTCTAACACTGCCGCTCTAAACACTGCAAAGTGCCTGGCAGGTAATTACAGGGACACCAGCCCATTAGTTACATGTGATAAGGTAGTTTTTAATTCAAGCTCTTTCTTGAAGATTAATATTCAGCATGGAATTTAAAATATGCCTAGCCTGAGGGGGGTGGGGTGCATCCCAGCAATCATAATGAGGAGGCAGAGGCAGGCAGATGTCCCAGTTCCCGGCTAGCCACTGCTATAGAGAAGCCCTGTCTAAAACACAGTCTTCTAAGTGTGTGCTCGGGGCTGGGAGGACAACCACTCATCCTTGGTTTTGCTTTCTCTCTGACAGCAGTCAGCCCGCCAGCCCTCCAAAGCCACACCAACCAAGCGGAGAGCAGAACGGAGACGGGGGAATCACTACCCAGG
>NW_008342003.1:970-1671 GCF_000622305.1 Nannospalax galili | reverse complement strand
AAACATACAGAGACAGGCACACACACACGCAGACACAAACACACAGACACAGGCACACACGCAGACACAGGCACACACACACGCAGACACAATCACACACAGACAGGCACACACACACGCAGACACAGGCACACACACACGCAGACACAGGCACACACAGACACAGGCACACACGCAGACACAGGCACACACACACGCAGACACAATCATACACAGACAGGCACACACACACACAGACACAGGAAGACAAAATCATACACAGACACAGGCACACAGGCACACACACGCACGCAGACACAATCACACACACAGACACACACACACGCAGACACAATCACACACACAGACACAGGCACACACACGCAGACACAATCTCACACACACAGACAGGCACACACACACGCAGACACAATCACACACACAGACACGGGCAGACACACGCGCAGACACAATCACACACACAGACACAGGCACACACACACACGCAGACACAATCACACACACAGACATAGGCGCACACACACAGGCACAATCTCACACACACAGACAGGCGCACACACACGCAGACACAATCACACACAGACACAGGCACACACACACACACGCAGACACAATCACACACACAGACAGGCACATACACACGCAGACACAATCACACACACAGACACTGGCAGATACACGCGCAGATACAATCACACAAA
>NW_008342003.1:0-556 GCF_000622305.1 Nannospalax galili | reverse complement strand
CTCCGGCGCCGCCGCTTCCATCCCTCGGGGGTCTCCAGGACGCCGCCCGCCGGGTCCGCCGCCCGCAGCCGCGAGCATGCGCAGAGCCTCCCCGGGGCGGGGCCACAGCGCTGCACTGGCCACGCGGGACCGCCTCGCGGGTGACGGGGCTCGGAGGGCGGACGGACGGGCGGCGGGGCGGGGCTGCAGGTCCTGCTGTTACCCTCCCCGAGCGTCCTCCCGCTTAGAAGGCTGAGCCTCCAGGATTGGAATGCGCCGGGCGGTCCTGTGCGGGCTTCCCGGTGCTGTGCGGGGTTCCCAGTGCTGTGCTGGGTTCCCAGTGCTGTGCTGGGTTCCCAGTGCTGTGGGGGGTTCCAAGTGCTGTGCTAGGTTCCCTGTGCTGTGCGGAGTTCCCAGTGCTGTGCTGGGTTCCCAGTGCTGTGCGGGGTTCCCAGTGCTGTGCTGGGTTCTCTGTGCTGTGCGGGGTTCCCAGTGCTGTGCGGGGTTCCCAGTGCTGTGCGGGGATCCCAGTGCTGTGCTAGGTTCCCTGTGCTGTGCGGGGTTCCCAGTGCTGTGC
>NW_008342002.1:758614-762289 GCF_000622305.1 Nannospalax galili | reverse complement strand
CTAAGATCAAGCAAGGTCCAGATGAGCCATATCAGGATTTCGTGGCTCGATCACTGCAAAATGCCGGTCGCTTGCTGGGGGATAGTGAAGCAGGTTTACTCTTAGTGAAATAGCTTGCATTTGAGAATGCTAATGGAGCCTGTCAGCTGCTATTAGGCCTTTTAGAAAGAAAGGTGATTTATCAGACTATATAAGATTATGTTCTGATATTGGGCCATCTTACATCCAAGGAGTAGCCATGGCTGCAGCATTACAGGGAGAGCCTATTCAGGAGGTACTTTTTCAACAAACAAAAGAATCAAAAGGATGGGTGGCTGGACCTCGGGGGAGCTGCTTCGGGTGTGGCCAGTTGGGACATCAAGTGAAACAGTGCCCTGATAAGCAGAGAGAAGGTCAGAGAAATAAAGAGGCAGGCTTATGTCCCCGTTGTAAACGAGGGAAGCATTGGGCTAGTGAATGCAAATCAAAAAAGGATGTTATGGGGAACTTGCTTCTGCAGGGAAATGGGGAGCGGGGCCAGCCCCAGGCACCAAAACAATGTTATGGGGTGCTCCGGACACTTGACCCCCAGCAGGGAAATCAATTCAAGACCTCTTTAGGGCCACCCCAGGAAGTGCAGGACTGGACCCCAGTGCCTCCACCTACACAGTATTAACCCCTGACATGGGAATGCAAGCCATACCTACAGTGCTTCTGCAGGGAAATGGGGAGCGGGGCCAGCCCCAGGCACCAAAACAATGTTATGGGGTGCTCCGGACACTTGACCCCCAGCAGGGAAATCAATTCAAGACCTCTTTAGGGCCACCCCAGGAAGTGCAGGACTGGACCCCAGTGCCTCCACCTACACAGTATTAACCCCTGACATGGGAATGCAAGCCATACCTACAGGTATGGGCCATTGCCAAAAGGAACAGTGGGATTGGTATTAGGAAGAAGTAGTGTCACCATGAAGGGAATTCTGGTAGCTCCTGGAGTGATAGATTCAGACTATCAAGGTGAAATCAAGATTATGACTCGTTCCCCCTTAGGAATTGCTGTAATACAGTCAGGACAAAGATTGGCACAATTGCTCCTGCTCCCTCTGGTTCATAGTGGCAACAATAGTAAAAAGCAGCATAGGGGGACAGGTGGTTTTGGTTCCTCTGATGTTTATTGTCTACAAGCTATCAGTCAACAACAACCTGAGTTAGAGCTAATTATTAATGGGAAAAGATTTAAAGGACTTTTGGACACTGGGGCAGATGTATCTGTAATCTCAGAAGGACAATGGCCCTCAGCCTGACCAAAGCATACCTCCATGACAAGTTTGCAGGGCATAGGGCAACATCAGAGTCCATATCAAATTAGTGATGAGCTACATTGGAAGGACCTGGAGGGACATAAAGGTTCTTTTACTCCCTACATTGTGAAGGGGTTTTCCTGTCAATCTTTGGGGGAGGAATGTGATGAGTAAGATGGGGGCCTATTTGTATAGTCCCAAGGAGTTTTCGCAGCAAATGTTTAATCAAGGAATGCTTCCACAAGCCGGACTAGGAAGAAATGGACAGGGAATTCAGGCACCATTACAAATGTGCCAAAAACTGGATACAAAAGGGCTAGGATATTTTTAACAGAGGCCATTCAACAGCCTGCACGTCATGCTGATGCTATAATATGGAAATCCGAAAAGCCAGTATGGGTGGATCAATGGCCTCTTACCCAGGAAAAAATAAAAGCCGCTGAGCAGTTAGTGCAGGAACAGCTCAACAGCAGACATATCGAACCTTCTAGGAGTTCTAATTCACCCTGGAATTCTCTTATTTTTGTGGTTAAGAAAAGATCAGGCAAATGGAGATTGTTACAAGATTTGAGAGAAGTCAATAAAACAATGGAATTGATGGGCGCATTACAGCCTGGTTTGCCTATTCCTTCTGCTATTCCACAGGACACCTTTAAAATTATCTTGGACTTAAAAGATTGCTTTTACACTATTCCTTTGGCTCCTCAAGACTGTAAGAGATTTGCATTTAGTGTACCTTCCATAAATTTTAAGGAGCCTATGAAAAGGTATCATTGGAAAGTTTTACCTCAAGGAATGGGCACAAACTATATCCTGAAGTATATATTATTCACTATATGGATGATATACTACTAGCTCACAAACTTGAGGGACTGCTATTAGCCGCCTATGGGGTCTTGCAGAAGGGATTGAAAAGTTATGGGTTAGTTATTGCCCCTGAGAAAGTACAAAAAGAAGCTCCATTCAGTTATCTAGGAAAACTGCTGTATCCTAAAGAAATTAAACCTCAAAAAATACAAATTAGGAAGGATAATTTAAGAACGTTAAATGCTTTTCAAAGGTTGTTAGGAGACATAAATTGGCTTCGTCCCCATCTGAGGCTTACCATGGGGTAGTTGAAGCCTTTATTCAATGTGTTAAAAGGAGATTCGGATCCCAACTCTAGCAGGATAATTACTCCTGATGCTCTTCAAGCTTTACAATTAGTAGAAAATGCTATTGAACAACAACAAATTACCTATGTAGATTATAGCCAGCCCTGGATGGGTTGTGTTTTTTCTACCACTCACACCCCTAAAGCTGTACTTTGGCAGGATGGCCCTCTTCTTTGGGTGCATCTACCAGTATCTCAGTAATTAATCATTATTATGAGGCTGTAGCGGCCTTGGTCCAACAATTGCATGCTGAATCATGTAGGTACTTTGGAGCTGAGCCTGCTCAAATTGTTGTTCCTTACACTAAGGTGCAATTGCTATGGTTGTTTCAAAATGTAGATTCATGGGCAATTTCATTTGCAAATTATATAGGTCAGATAGAGAATCATTATCCCAAGGATAAATTGTTACAATTTGCTAATATGCATGAGTTGGTATTTCCAAAGATAGTTAAGGTCAGTCCCATCCCCCAGGCTATGTTGGTATTTACTGATGGTTCTTCTAATGAACACATAGCTTATGTGATTTATGGGCAAAGTTATTCTTTTCAAACTTCCCCTGCTTCAGTACAGGTAGTGGAACTTGCGCTGTAGCTGCAGTGTTCCAGCTTCTGGCCTCAACACCCTTCAGTCTCTATACAGATAGTCATTATGTAGCTCGAGCGCTACAGGAAATTGAAACAGTACCTTTTATTGAAACGAGGAATGTTCAGATTTGTTTGCTGTTAAGACAAGTGTAAAATAGTATTAAATCTAGAAAATATCCTTGCTATATAGGACATCTCAGAGCACATAGTGGTCTTCCTGGGCCATTAGCTTTGGGGAATGCTTTGGCGGATAAAGCCACTCAGCTTATAGGATTGACTCAGGTAGAGCAAGCTACAAATTCTGTCCGGATGAGCCATATCAGGATTTCGTGGCTCGACTACTGCAAACTGCCGGTCGCTTGCTGTGGGATAGTGAAGCAGGTTTACTTTTAGTGAAACAGCTTGTGTTTGAGAATGCTAATGGAGCCTGTCAAGCTGCTATTAGGCCTTTTAGAAAGAAAGGTGATTTATCAGATTTTGGCAGGCAAAGGTATGTACATGTTACAATAGATACATTTTCTGGCTTTATTATGGCTACTGCGCAAACAGGGGAAGCCACAAAAAATGTTATAACTCATTGCTTGACTTGCTTTTCCATAGCTGGGATCCCTAACGTTATAAAAACAGATACTGGCTCTGGCTATACCAGTCAGGGC
>NW_008342002.1:756647-758359 GCF_000622305.1 Nannospalax galili | reverse complement strand
GCCCAAGTCAGGTGGAAGGATCCTTTAACTGGACAATGGAATGACCCCGACCCTGTATTGATTTGGGGAAGAGGGCACATTTGTGTTGTTCCACAGGACACTGATGAAGCCAGGTGGCTGCCAGAAAGGCTGGTGAGGTTCACCGGACAAGCGCCAAAGAAAAAAGTAGAAAAGAATGATGAGGCGACAAACGTGGCTGATGATGATGTTCCCGCAAGTGATCGTGGCTGAGTTATACTGGACTTATGTTCCTGATTCACAATATTGCACCCCATGATATTACCCCATGATATGGGAGGAAAAAGAGATAGTAGTGACTGTGAATGACTTTTGCTTAATTGCTCAGCCTGCTTTAAAATGCCAGATGATGCAAGTGACAATGAATTTTTATTATTTTGGATTGAGAAGCAGGTTGCCTATTTGTTTTGTTAAAGATGATAAGTCCGAGTGTGTACAAGTAGATGACTGTGTGCTTGTGGGGCAAAGTGGATATTTTACCAATGTCAAAGGGTTATTGCCAAGAGATAATAGAGTAGAGAAAAAAATTCTCCGCATTTCCACCCTGTAAGCAGCGACAGATATTCTAAAAAGGTTGAGAGCCACCTTACCATCGTGGTCCTCTATCACTTCCATTGTGTATGGTTTAATGGGACTTGGCATGCTTTTCCTCCTGTCTTTGTTTTCATCTGGTGGCAGTAAAGATATTTATGAAATCCTGTGGCAAGTCAAGGCAGCTGTGCATGATATGAGATTGCGTTTCCTCCCCTAACAGAGGCCAGTAGACAAAGACGGGTAAGATCTTCTGGAAGAAAGTCAACCTAAGACAGGGCGTAGCTGATGGAAGCTACATGCCAATGACAGGTAAGGCTTTACTCTAGCAGAAGACAACCTAAAACAGGCATGGTCCTTCTGTCCTAGGCATAGCATAATCTGGGGTTATAAAAAATAAAGAAGGGGGAGATGTTGGGAGCTATTAATCCATTATGTACATAAGCTGTGGCAGGCTTGCTTACTGAGTTTGTGTTTTGCACACCAGTACCTAATCTGCCAAATCAGGAGGAATGTGTGTATTTGACCGCTCCTTGACCCTCAGATACAGGTGGGAAAAACAGCTGTTGAAACTAATTGAGTTCTTCTGTATAAAAAGGCGGAGCTGAAATAAACTGGGGCTGCAGTCTCTACTGACAGTCCTCCCAAGTATCTTTTCTGTCTCTTGTTTTTTCTTTCAAGCCTCACTCCCCCTTTCAGGTATTATCCATCTTGGCCAGCTGGCACTGGCACAAGGTCATCTAAGTTCCAGGGAACTATAGAACATCTCTCAAAATGGCCAGTAACTGTGGTGAGTCACCTGTCCTCTTGTTTAGGGAGGACATGGAGACCCCATGAGATGGACTTGAACCAGTGTCCAATTTACAAAGAGGACGGTCAACTTAGAGAAACATCTCATTCATTCTTCCAAGTGAAGCCAGACATGGTCAAGCAGGACCTTTGACTTATCTTCACATAGGTGGAACTGGTAAAAGAAAGGAGCCAGGAGCTCCTCCCAAGCCCATGTAACCCCTGAGGAACAAATCCTCAAATGTAAACAGAGCCTTAAGTGTAAAAATAAATTGATTAATCAGGGCCAACTGTATGGTCTTAAACACCCAAAAGGAAAGTATAACCAAAGAGTAAAGTGATCAGTATAATTGTTTGAGTCCATGTGTATAGCT
>NW_008342002.1:730473-756252 GCF_000622305.1 Nannospalax galili | reverse complement strand
CTAATTACTCTTGCTTTTACTTCTCCTTCATGTCTCCTATTCATGATTCAATGATTTTCTTTTCCCCTTAGAGATAAGAGTTATGGAATTTGGGAGTCTTTTAGATAGACCCACTGAAGGAGTACTCCAATTGCCTCAACCTGTGTCCCTGTTCAGCATGGAAGAAGCCAGAGTGGTCCATCCCTATTCCCTATTGGCAATTTGGGTAACCTCTTCAGAGGATGGTGTGATAAGCATAGGAGGTAGGGATTGGCTAGGCAGTTAGGGTTAAAAAGACCCCAAAGTAAAGTAGCCAGTTTCTTGGCTAAAAGTCAAAATGTCCTTGGGCCTGTTAGCAACATACTCTGTTCCAAAGGCCAAAAAATGTCAAAAGTATTTTGGAGCTTGTATCTAATCCTTAAAAGACTTTAGGGTTACCTCTTCAGAGGGCGTGGATGTTAGAGTAGCCGAAATCCCCATAAAAATAAATAAATGAAAGAAGAAAAGAAAAAAGAAAAGAAAGGAAAAGAAAGGAGTGGGAAAGGTGAACAGCCATGTCTGATTTCTGGTTTTAATGGGAACACTCCAATTTTTCACCACGTAAGATGATGTTGACTGTGGGTTTGTTGTATATAACTTTAGTTATCTTAAGGTATGTTCCCTCCAGTCCAATTCTATCTATGGCTTTTTATCATAAATGCATGTTGGATTTTGTCAAAGGCCTGTTCTGTGTTTATTGAGGTAATCATATGATTTTTTTTCTTTGAGTTCACTTATGTGTTATTCATTACATTTATTGAATCATGTATATTAAACACCCCTGCCTCTCTGGAATACATCTGACGATCATGTTGGATGATCTTTTTGATATATGCAGTTTGCAGTTTGTTGAGAAATTTTGCATCTATGTTCATTAAGGTTAGGGGCTGATAGTTTTCTTTTTTAGATGTCTTTACCTGGCTTTGATATTAGAGTAAAACTGTCTTCATAGAATGAGTTTGGTAGTTCTCCCTCTGTTTCTATCTTTTTTAATAATTTAAGCAGTATTGATCGTAAATATTTTTTGAAGGTCTGGTAAGATTCTGTTGAATTCATCTGGGCCTGAGCTTTTTTTTATCCTGGAGGCTTTGTATTACTGCTTCAATTTCATTATTGTTGTGGGTGTGTTTAAACTATTGATCTCTTCTTGGTTTAACTTTGATGAATCTATTGAATTTAGAAATTCATCCATTTCTTTAAGACTTTCAAATTCATACAGTATAGGTTTTAAAAATATTCCCTTACAATATTCTGGATCTTTTTGTTACCTGTTCTGATGTTTCCTCTTTTATCTCTGATTTTGTTGATTTGGATTTACTCTTTCTTTCTCTTGGTTAGGGGTGCTGTCTGTATATCTTATTTATCATTTCAAAGAGCCAACTCAAACTGATTTTTTAAATATTTCCTTTGTTTCTATTTCATTGATTTCTGCTCTGATTATTTTTTATTGAGTTTTTGTGTATTTCATACATAAAATCATCTTTATACCCCCTTCTCCCTGTGACACCCCTCCATAGTCCCCCCACGAAAGTTCATAAACTCTGTCATTTGCATTAAGGCCTATTATATAAAGTTAGTGTCCCAAGATGTCCCTCCGTGCAAGTTCATCCATTCATCCGCTAAGGTTTAGTCACCCTATCTAGAGTCTCTCACTTCAAGAAGATCTGCTCTTCCTCACCCAGCAGTAATTAGCTGCCAATAATTCTTCAACTAAGATTGGGGCCTGCTGTTCATTTCCACAGTTCTGTGCTGAGTTTTTGTGTGCCTAAGTGTGCATGGTTCTTGTGCATGCTGACACCATTGCTGTAGGTTTGTATGAGAAGGATCCCTGGTACCTGTAGGACTATTTCCATATGGTCATGCACCTCCTCCCTGGCTCTTACAATCTTTCTGCCCCCTCTTCTGCAATGGTCCCTGGGCCCTGGGTGGGTGGACCTCAATATAGGAGACCTGTCCAAGGACCCTGACCAACAAGTCAAAGGCAGGTTTCTCCTGTCTGGCACTGTTTCTTCTTATGTACTCTTAAGCTATACTCACAGATTCATATAGGGATGCTATATGTATAATTTTCAGTAGGTTTTTGGACTAATATGATTCCCTCTGGTTTTGTATACTAGTTAGGCACTATTTATATCTCCTCTTTCTCTCCCTGTCTTATCCTCCGTCCCTGTCCTTCCCATTTAAAGTGTCCCCATTTCCCCCATTTCTCCCTTGATAATTTTTGTATGGTATGGTCCCAAATCTTTTGAGCCCCTTCTTCCCCTTTATTCCCACAGTTCTTTGTATAGCCCTCCTTCTCCCCCTCCACTTTAACTGCCCTCCCCTTTTCACACACTTCTCCCTTAGTAATGTCTGTCTCCCACTATTCTTTTTCCGGTTCCTTCTTTCCCTTTACCTCCCTGGTTTCCTCCTGCTTTCCTAGTTCCTATAGTTACATCAGGATATGCACTCACTTATAAGGATTTGGTGCTAGGATCCTCAAATGAGGGAGATGATGTGTCCTTTGTTTTTCTGAGTCTGTGTTATTTCACTTAGTATAACTGTTTCTAGATCCAACCATTTACCCGCAAATTTCATTATTGCATCTTTCTTTACTGCTGAGTAGACCTCCGTTGTATAAATGTACCACATTTTCATTAACTACTTGTGGGTTGAGGGGCACTTAGCTTGCTTCCATCTCTTAGCTATTGTGAAAAAAGCAGCAGCAACTATGGTTGTACAAATATCTCTGCAATTGGATGAGTCCTTTGTGTATATGCCAAGGAGTGGTATAAGTGGGTCAAAGGGAAGGTTCATTTTTAGTTCGTTAGGAGTTCTCCACACTGCTTTCCATAGAAGTTGCACGAGTTTGCAATTCCACCAGCAGTGAATGAGCGTTCCCCTTTCTCTACATCCTCACCAGCATTTAGTATCATTTGTTCTCTTGATCTAAGCCAGTCTGACTGGGGTAAGGTGAAAAAAAATTTAAGGTGGTTTTAATTTGCATTTCCCTAATTACTAACGATGCTGAACAGTTTTTTAAGATGTTTCTTACCCATCTTTATTTCTTCCTTTGAGAACTCTCTGCTTAGATCTTTAGCCCATATTTTAATTGGGTCATTTTCTTTCTTGCTTCTTTGCTTTTTGAGCTCTTTATATATCCTGGACTCTAACCCTCTGTCAGATGTGTTGCTGGTGAAGACTTTCTCCCACTCTGTGGGTTTTCTCTTCCCTTTCTTGTTTCTTTTGCTGTACAGAAGCTTTTTAGTTTAATGAGGTCCCACTTGATTCTTGACCTTAATTTCTGAGCAATCGATGTCCAGTTTAGAAGGTTCTTTCCTGCACCTGTATCTTGTAGGTTACTGCCACTGTTTTCTTCCAACCATTTCAGAGTTTCCAGTTTCACACTGAGGTTCTCTATCCATTTAGAGTTCACTTTTGTGCAAGGTGAAGGATAAGGATCTAGTTTCATTCTTGTACAGGTGGAGATCTAGTTTTGCCAACACCATTTGTTGAAGATGATCTTTCCTCCATTGTGTGTTCTTGGCACCTTTGTCGAATATCAAGTGGCTGAAATTGCATGTATTCAGGTTTGGGTCTTCAATGATGTTTCATTGATATATGTGTCTATTTTTGTGCCAGTACCATGCTGTTTTTATGACCATACCACTGCAATATATTTTGAAATCTTGTAGTAATCCCACCAGCGTTGCATTTTGTGTCAGAGTTGCTTTGGTTATCTGGGGTCTTTTGTGCGTCCATATGAATTTAAGGATTTCTTTTTCTAATTCTGTGAAATATGTCATGGGGCTTTTGATTGGGGTTGCATTGAAATTATGTATTGCTTTTGGTAATATAGTCATTTTCACAATATTAATTCTTCCAATCCGCTAGCATGGGAGGTCCTTCCATCTCCTGGTATCTTCCTCAATCTTTTTCTTCAAAAATTTAAAATTTTCATTTTAGAGATCTTTGATGTCTTTGGTCAGGTTTATTCCAAGATGTATTTTTTGAGGCTATTGTGAATAGGTGCATTTCCCTCGACTCTTTCTCCAATTGCTTGCTATTGGTATAAAGAAAGGCTACTGATTTTTGTGGATTAATTTGTAACTTTCCACTTTACTGAAAGTGTTGATCAGTTCTCTAAATTTTCTGGTGGAATTTTTGGGATCTCTTAGGTATAGTATCATCTACAGAAAGGGATAATTTGACCTCTTGTTTTCCAACTATTATTCCTTTAATTGCCTTCTCTCATTGCTCTAGCAAGAGTTTCAAGCACTATATTAAAAAGGAGTGGAGATAGTGGACAACTTTATCTGGCTCTGGATTTTAATGGGAATGCTTCCAGTTTTTCTCCATTTAGAATGATGTTGGCTGTGGTTTTATTGTATATAGCTTTAAATATGTTAAGGTATGTTCCCTCTAGTCCAATTCTCTTCAGGACTTTGAGCATAAATGCATGTTGAATTTTGACAAAGGCCTTCTCTGCATCTATTGAGATGACCATGTGATTCTTGTCTTTGAGTCCGTTTATATGATTAATGATGTTTATTAACTTTGTATATTGAACCATCCCTGCATCTCTGGAATAAAGTTGACTTGATTGTGGTGGATGATCTTTTTATGGTGTATCTGTATGTGGTTTGCAAGTATTTTGTTGAGAATTTTTGCATCTATGTTCATTATGGATATGGGTCTATAGTTTCCCTTTTTGGTTGTGTCTTTACCTGGTTTTGGTATTAGAGTGATGCTGGCTTCATAGAAGGAATTTTGGAGTTCTCCTTCTGTTTCTATCATTTTGAATAATTTAAGTAGTATTGGTCAGAGGTCCTCTTTAAGTGTCTGATAGAATTCTGTTGTAAATACACCTGGGCCTGGGCTTTTTTGAGTCAGGAGGTTTTGTATTACTGTTGTAATTTTCTTATATGTTATGGGTGGGTCTGTTTAAACTGTTGATCTCTTCTTAGTTTAACTTTGGTGGTTCCCATGATTTTAGATATCAATCCTTTTTTTTTCTTAGATTTTCAGATTTAGTAGCATATAGGATTTTTAAGTATTTCCTTATAATGGTCTGGATCTTTTGGGTGCCTGTTGGTTAACTGGGCTAAGGGTCTGTCTATCTTGTTTAGCTTTTCAAAGAACAAGCTCTCAGATTCATTGATTCTTTTATTGTTTTCTTTGTTTCTATTTCATTAATTTCTGCTCTGATTTTTGTTATTTCTTCTCTTCTGCTGGGTTTGGGTTTAATTTGCTCTTGCCTTTCCAGTGTCTTGAGTGGCAGTGTTAGGTCATTTATTTGGGCTCTTTCTAATTTTTAATGTAGGCACTTAGAGCTATAAACGTCCCTCTTAGGACTGCTTTTAATGTGTCCCAGAGGTTTTGTTGTGTTGTATTGTCTTTTTCATTGAATTCCAGTGATACTTTTATTTCTTTCTTAATTTCTCCTTTGACTCACTCATTATTCAGGAGTGTGTTATTTAATCTCCATGAGTTCATGTAGTTACTAGGGCTTCTTCCAATGTTGATTTCAAGCTTTATTGCATTGTGGTCTGATAGAATGCACAGAATTATTTCAATTTTTTAATATTTGTTGAGGATTGTTTTGTGCCTCAGTATGTGATCAATTTTTGAGAAAGTTCTATGGGGTGCTGAATCGAAAGTGTATTTTTTGGTGCTTGGGTTGAACATTTGGAAGATGTCTATTAGGTCCATTTGATGTATGGTATCATTTAATTCAGATGTCTCTCTGTTTATTCTTTGTCTGGTTGACCTGTCTAATCTGGAGACAGTGGGGTATTGAAGTCCCATTGTTACTGAGTAGGGGTTAATTTGTATCTTAAAGTTTGGTAGTTTTTTAGGAATTTGGGTGCAACCAGAGTTTGGTTCATGATTGTAATATCTTCTTGGTTAGTTGTTTCTTTGATCAGAATGAAGTGACTCTGTCTCCTCTGATTAGTTTTAGTTTGAACCCTATTTTTTCAGATATTAGAATTGCAATCCTTACTTGTTTCTTAGTGCCATTTGTTTGAAATATTCTTTTCCATCCTTCCACCTTAAGGTAGTGCCTGTCCTTGAAGATGAGATGGGTTTCTTGCAGGCAACAAAAAGATGGATTTTGTTTCTTAATCCATTTAACTAGCCTGTGTCTTTTGACTGGAGAGTTCAGCCCATTGATATTTAACGTTATTATTTAAAGATGCATATTGGTTGCCATCATTTTGATTACTGTTTGCATTCTTTGTCTAATTTTGTGTTTCCACAATTATATCTTCGTTTAGTTTTTTTCTGTTGCCCTGAGGTATACTTGTTCCTTTCTCAGTTCTCTGTATTGCTTCAGGTATTCTTTAAAGGGCTGGTTTTGTGGACATGAATTCTTTCAGACTATTTGTGTCATGGAAGATTTTTCTTTCCCTTTCAACTATAACAGACATTTTTGCTGGGTAAAGTATTTGGGGTTGGCATCTATTGTCATTTAGAACTGGAAATACTTGGCCCAGGCTCTTCTGGCTTTCATAGTCTGCACTGATAAGACAGCTGTAATTCTGATGGATTTTCCATTTTATGTAATTTATTGTTTTTCTTTTGCAACTTTCAGTATTCTCTCTTTGTTCTGTAAATTTAGCGTTTTACTACGATATGCCATGGGGAGTTTCTTTTCTGGTCCTATCTATTTGGTGTTCTGTGTGCTTTTTGTATTTGTTTGGGGATAGCTTTCCTTGATTTTGGGAAATTCTCTTTTATAATCCTATTTAAGGTCTTGTCAATACTGTTAACCTGAAATTCTTCTCCTTCCTCTATGCCTAGCCTGTGTAGATATGGTCTTTTCATGGTGTCCCACATTTCCTGCATATTCCAGTCCTGTGGATTTTTTTTCTTTTTTGTTTTATTGCTTTTTTGTTTTTTAATTTTTCATGAACTTTGCTTCAGTGGTCCAATTCTTCAACTTTATCCTCCAGTGTTGATATTCTGTTTCCCATTTATTCTTGAAGGTTTCTCCTGTTGTTTCAAATTGGCTTATTGAGTTTTTCATGTCCTTCTTCACTTCAGCCTGAATTTTCTTCAATGTTTTTATCTCTTTTGTGAAGTCAGTCTGAAGTTTATCCCTATCTTCTTTTAGTTGTTAGATTTGTTTGCTTGTGTTTTCTTTGACTTCTTTGAATTCCACTGTCATGTTTATGATTGTTCTTTTAAATTCTTTCCCCTAGGTTAATCTCAAGGGGTTTCTCCTTGTAGAACTCCTCTACAGGTGGTGTTTGGTGGGAACATTCTGTTTTGGTTTTCCATATTATTATTTTTCCGTTGTGATTCTGGCATATGGATTTCTTTTGTTGTTTGTGATTCTGGTATGAAACTCAAGTCTTGAGTTGAAGTTTCCTTCTGTTTGTATTACTGGTGTGTCTTGGTTGTTTTCTTATTGAGTATGTAAAGGTGGTTGGTCTAGATTTCAGGTTCTCTCAGATTTATTTTGGATGGAACTGATGGCTTCAGATCAGCTACTCAGGAGCTCCCACAGAGGCTCAAGTCAGGCTCCAGTCAGGTATACTTAGGCTTCCTTCTAATATTTGGGCCCCTACTAGCAGGTACTCACAGCACAATTTGGGAAGTTCGCCAAAGGGAGGCCAGATTTTGGCACTCTCAGGCAGTCGGCTGAGTTCTCAGACCCTGAACGAAGAGGAGACCAGATTAGGCATTCTCAGGCTTTCTGCTAAGGTCTCAGCCCTACCATATTGTAGGGCAGAGAGGTCTACCTATGGGAACATAGGAGAGGCCTCACATAATCAGAGTTAGGGGTTGGGTACATTGCAATTTGGAGAAGCCTTGGGGAAGTTCACCATTATGTGGAGGCCAGATCCAGGTGCTCTCAGGTGATCTGCTGAGGTCTCAGCCCCTATACCAGCTGGAGGCCAGATCAGGCACTCTCAGGTCCTCTA
Organism: Nannospalax galili; assembly: GCF_000622305.1. NCBI lineage: Eukaryota > Metazoa > Chordata > Mammalia > Rodentia > Spalacidae > Nannospalax > Nannospalax galili. The sequence continues at coordinate 748,324 of NW_008342002.1, read as the reverse complement.
CTAAGGTCTCAGTCTCTCTCTGATTTTATTTTAATGTAAGTGTTTAAAGCTATAAATTTCCCTCTCTGGACTGCTTTTCACATGTTCTAGAGTTTTTGTTGTTTTGTGTTACCATTTTCATTTTTTTTCAGGAATACTTTCATTTCTTTCTTGATTTTTTTTTTCTCTGACCCAATCATCATTCAGGAGTGTGTTGTTTAATCTCCATGAGTTCATGTAATTACTGGTGCTTCTTTTGCTGTTGATTTCATTTTATTTTGTTGTGGTCCAATAGAATACATAGAATTATTCAAATTTTTTTGTATTTATTGAGGTTTGTTTTGTGCCCCAGTATAGAGTCTATTTTAGAGAAACTTCCATGGGCTGCCGAGTCAAATGTATATTATTTGGTGCTTGGGTAGAATAATCTGTAGATTTCTGTTCAGTTCATTTGATGTATGATATTTAATCCAGTCATTTCTCTGTTTATTCTTTGTCCAGATGACCTGTCTATTGGAGAATGTGGGGTATTGAAATCTCCTATTACTGAGTTGAGAATAATCTGTGTCTTGAAGTCCAGTAGTACTCTTTGTATGAAATTTGGTGCACCAATATATGTTTATGATTGTAATGCCTACTTGGTCAATTGTTCCCTTAATCAGAATGTAGTGACTTTCTATTTTAGGATTAATTTTAACTTGAAGTCAGATATTAGAATAGCAACACCTGATTATTTCTTAGTGTCATTTGCTTGGAATATTTTTTTCCATCCTTTTACCCTAAGGTAGTACCTATCCTTGGAGGTAAGATAAGTTTCTTGTAGACAACAAATTGATGGATTTATTTCTTAACCCATTCAACTAGCTTGTGTGTTTTGACTAAAGCTCTGAGACCATCAATATTTAGAGTTCATTACTGAAAGTTGTGAATTAGTTACTGTCATTTTGTTTTTTGTTTGTGGTCTTACTTGGTGTTTCTGTACCTTATACATTCGTTTTCTTTCTGTAACCTCTTGAGTATCGTCCTTTTTTCTTCAACTTTTTGTATTACATTGAGTTTCCTCTTTAGGTCTGGTTTAATGTACATGTATTCTTTTAGTCTGCTTGCATCTTGGAAGATTTTTCTTTCCCCTTCGACTATGATAGACAATTTTGCTGAATAAAGTACTGTGGGTTGGCATCTATGGTCATTTGGAAGTTGTAATACTTTGTTCCAGGGCCTTCTGGCTTTAACAGCTGGCATTGACAAGTCAGGTATAATTTTTATGACTTTTCCTTTATGTGGTACTTGTTGATTTTTATTGCAGCTTTCAGCACTCTGTCTCTGTTCTGCACAGTCGGTATTTTTACCATGCTATGCCCTGGGGAGTTTCTGTTCTGGTCCTGTCTAATTGGTGTTCTGTGTGCTCCTTTCTCTGTACAGGTATGTGTTTTTCTTAATTTAGGGAAATTTTCTTCCATAATCCAGTTGAAGATCTGGTCGATGCCATTGACTCAAGATTCCTTTCCTTCCTCTATGCCTACGATGTGCTGATTATGCATTTTCATGGTGTCTTGCATTTCCTGGATATTCCATTCCTGTGTTTCAAAGTTTCTTATCCTTTGCTTGAGTGGTCCAGTTCTTCAGCTTCGTTGTCCAGTCTTGATATTGTTTGTCATTTCTTTCTTTCTGCTTGTGAGGTTTTTCTCCTGTCATTGCAAATTGGCTTATTATATGTTTCAGCTCCATCTTCATTTTGGTTTGTGTTTTCTTCAATATTTCTAATTTTTTGTGAATTTGTTTTTCAAGTCCCGAGTTGTCTTTGTCATTTCGTTCAGCCGTATGTTTGTATTTTCTTTGGCTTCGGTCAGGAGTTTATTCCTATTCTTTTTGAGTTTTTTGTGCTGTTTGTTCTTTTAAGTTCTGCATCCTGGGGTTCCTCTGTCAGTTCTCCTTGTAGTACATTTTGCAGTACTGGTGGGTTTTAGTGGGGACATATTATCTTGGTTTGTCATATTATCTCTGTTTTTGCGTCGTGATCTAGGCATATGAATTTCTTTTGTTGGTTGTGTGTCTACTATGAAATTGTAGCCTGACTTCGTTTAGTTGAAGTTTGGTTCTGTTTATATTGTTGATGTAGATTGGTTGCTTTCTGGTCAGGTAAGAATCACTACTTGGTCTATGATTCAGGTTCTCATTTTTGATTTTTTTTTTATTGGAAGAACAGAATTGTTCCAACCTAGCTAATCAATAGTTCTCCTATGTCAAAAATTCTACAAATCTGCCATCTCAGCTCACAGGCCTCCTCAGGTCTCTGCTCAGATCCCTGCATGCCCCAGAACTATAAGCTTCATGGACTTTTTGTATAATATCTTAGAGTTCTGGGAGGAGTATTATACACCAAGCAGGATGCCTCTGCTCAAAAAATTTTTTAAATGGAAGAAGCCAGAGCAGTCTGTGCCCTGATTCCCTATCTGCAAGTTGGGTAACCTCTTCAGAGGATGGTGTGATAAGAACAGGAGGTAGGAATTGGCTAGACAGTTACCGTAAAAAGACCCCAAAGAAAAGTAACCAGTTTCATGACTAAATGTCATAATGTCCTTGGGCCTCTAAGCAACATACTCTGTTATAAAGGGCAAAAATGTCAAAGATTTTAGGGTTACCACTTCAGAGGGGGAAATGTTAGAGTAGCCAAAAGCCCCATAAAAAAAGAAGAAAGAGTACATGAAGTTATCAGAAAAAAAGTGATGGGGAGATATGGTAAGAGTTGGAGGGGAGGGAGTGGGCATGGATTTGATCAAAACACCGTATATACTTTTATGCCTGTATGAAATTCTCAATAATTTTTTTAAAAAAGAAAGCTTAGACTTTGAAGACAGATGCTTCTTTTCTACCTGGATAAGCTTCAGGTTAGAACTGCAGTCTTTGCAGCCAACAGGATGTACATCTATCTTATCCAGGGTCACTGAACTCACAGAATCCCATGATTAGCCTTCTTCTCTTTATTTGAAATATTTGGAAATATGCAGAAGTCTTCTGAGCTCAGTCCTTAGTTATCAGCCCTTCCTGAGTTCTTTTCTCATGGTTATTATTGTCTGGACCTAGAATTTCTTTAAGCTCTTATTTCATCATAGCAACCTACAGTGTCACTCTCCTATGTCCTTCCTTTCACCCTCTGAAAATAAGACATTAGCAAGCTACTTTAGTGTCCCTTGATTCATAGAGCACAGACAAAGAGAATGAAATGTACATTATTTACTTCTATATTTTGTTATGAAAAAATTTAAATATATACACAAAGCAAAGAACATTATATTGGGCTTCCAGGTGTCCATCACCCAGCCTCTACAGCTATAGCCTGCTTATGTTTATTTTTAAAAGTAGTTTTGGTTACTATGGTTTATTAAAACTGCTCTCTCGGGGAAAAAATTATGCTCATTTTAATGACGTTCTTTCAGAGTTTCACACATGAATGTGATGTATTCTGGTTACTCTCTCTTCCCATACTCTTATTCTTCTCTCACCCCTATCAGCATCCTTCTCCTCCCTTCCCGTTCCTTTCACAGACTCATGACTTTTACTTTTGATTTGTGATTTATTTCATTCAATTGGGGCCATTTTTGTCACTACTGGATTGAGACTATCCCTCAGAGCCTGATAGTAAACAATGGGTATACATGTGGAGATAAAGACTCCCCATTTTCTTAAATCTTTCAGTAGGAAATAGTTTAGTTCATGGCAGAGAAGGTTGTTGATGGACCCATTCCTATGCTGCCCAGGGCAGTCCTTTGCAGTGGCTGAAACTTTCTGATTGCAATGACTGTCCTGACCAGAAGATGGCATTTCACAGCCTTTCTCCCTATCTTCCAGCTCTTACACTTTCTACTTCCTCCCCTGCAATGTTCCCTGGGCCTTAGAAGGGGTGGCAAAGATGGCCATCATTTATTCTCTGTACCCTGTGATGTTTTCTGGCTCTGTGTTCACTGCAGTTCGCTGGAAATAAAGGTTTCTCTGATTAAGATTGAGCGTAGTTGTCTATGGATAGGAACATGTATTTAGAAAAAAGTTTGATATTATGCCAATGTCACTAAGCAAAAGAGTTAAGCTCCACTCTGACCTTCTCTGCCATGGGTGTTTGAGTGCATTTATAGTACCAGGTACATACTTCCTTCCATGGAGTCAGTCCCAAATCCAGAGAGCAGTTGGCTACTCCCTCTCTTGGAATATTCATGTCACGGTGTCACTACACTATTGCACAAGTGGGCACCTCTTGCTAAGTAGCTTGGTATCATAGTTCGCAGAAGTCGCAGCTGGGGAAGACCATTAATACCCCCAGCCCAAGCAGCCTACTCAGCACCTTATGGCTCCATGAAAATTAGTGGCAGAGAGCAGGTTTCCAATTCAGTTCCAGGTTGACTTATCTATATCATGCAACCAAAGTGTGGTGTCTTCAGCAACAGGGCCTTTTTATCTACTTGTCATCAGCAATGAAGAAGAATGTTAAGAACTTGTATTGTTTGGGGGGGTCTCTATGGCCTTCGCAACCTGTTGGTCAGAAATCACATGACCGTCTCATTAGGTGCAGAAAAGACCTTTGAAAAAAGTTTTTGTATCTTCTTCATTTAACTTTCATAGTTCATATGCACTTAGAAATTCATCCATTTCTGGGGCTGGAGAGATGGCTCAGCAGTTAAGAGCACTGGCTACTACTGCAGAGGACCCAGGTCCAGTTACCAGCACCCACACGGCAGCTAACAACTGTCCGTAACTCCAGTTCCAGAGGAGTTCAACACCTTCTGACCTCCACTGGCACTGCATGATATGGGTGCATTTACATACATGCAGGCAATACACTTATACACTAAAATAAAAATAATAAAAATATTTTTCAAAAGAAATTCATCCATTTCTTTTAGGTTGTCCAATTTGGTAGAATATGGTTCTGAAGATTGTCCTTATAATCCCCTGGATTTCATCTGTTGTAGTGTCTCCTTTTTTGTCTCTAATCTTACCTAGTTTCGTCTTTTCACTCTCCTTAGTGGTGAAGTCTATTTCTTGAAGGGATAAAAAAGAGGGATTCTACTTTCTGATCCATTTTGCTAGCCTGTGCTTCTTGATTGGGGAGTGGAGATGGTTGCTATTCAGCACTTTTATTGAAAGGTGTGTACTAGTTCTTGTCATTTTGTTGATTTTGTAATATTTCATTTACTTAACACTTCTTGACATCATTATTCTCAATAGCTTCTTAAACATGTTTCTTCTTTCTTAAATTTGAAGTATTCCCTACAGTATCCTCAGTAATGGTCATAAATTGCTTTAGGCTGCTTTTGTCATGGAAATTTTTCTTTCTCCTTTCAATACGATGGCTAAATTTTTGGTATCATTTGTGTTGGCATGTGTGGTCTTCCAGTACTTGAGGTAGATTGCTCCAAACTCTTCTGGTTTGTAAAGTTTCTGTTGAAAATCATCTGTTATTATGATGGACCTGCCTTTATATATGACTTGGGTCTGTTCTCCCAGCTCTTTCAGTGCTCTTTATGTATTCTGTATATTAAATATTTTAATCATAATATGTAATAAGGAGCTTCTTGTCTAGTCCAGTCCATTTGGTGTTCTATGGGCTTCTCATGCCTTGATGGGCACCTCTTTCCTTAGATTTGGAAACTTTTATTCTATTATTTCATTAAAAATAGTATCTGTCTTTGCCATGGGATTCTTCTTTTTCTTCTTCTATACCCATAAGTCATAAATTTGTTTTTTAAATAGTGACCACAAAAATTTTTCTTCATTTTTGTTTTTTGAGAATATCGTACAACATTTTTTATTATATTCACCTCCCTCCCTCCTTCCCACAAGTTTTCACAGATCCACCGCACCTTCCTATCTACCCAGCTTTGTATCCTCTTTTAAAAAGCTCATCAAGTACAGCTCTTGTTGCCTGTACATTCTTGGGTATGTGATTACCTACTGGAGGATTGTATACCTACCAGGGGCCACACTCTTACAGAAAATGGCTTCTCCCTTTCCCAGCAGCTATGAGTTGCCAGTAGCTCAACTAGGAGTGGGACATCATGCTCTCCTTCCCTCCATACTAAGATTTCATCTGGCTGGAACTCGTGCAAACCTTATGCATGCTGTCACTTCTGCTGTCAGTTTATATATGCAATTGCCCTGTTGTATCTAGAAAATACTGCTTTTTGTAGTCACCCACCACCTCTGGGTCTTACAATCTTTCTGCCCCTCTCTAACAAAATTATCCCTGAGGCTTGAGGGGAGGTGGTGTTATATAGGTGTTCCCACTGGGGCTGAGCACTCTGAAGTCTCTTGTTCTCTACATCTTGATCAGCAGTGCGTCTCTATGATGTTACTCATCATCTACTGCAAAAAGAAGCTTGTCTGATGAGAATTGAAAGACACACTAATCTATGGGTATAATGACAAGTCATTAGGAATCCATTTACTACTAAGTCCATTTAGCTGAATAATACCAGTAGTTTTTCCCCTAGTTTCTATGCCTTGTCTAACTATAGGTTTTTGGCCCCAATAATGGTGCCAGCTATGGGTTTCATCTTGTGGAGTGGGCCTTAAATCCAATCAGAAAGTGGTTAGTTACTCTATCCATGCCACTTGTGCACCAGTGGCCATGTCTTGCCAAGCTGGTCAGTATTGTAGTTCCCAGGGTTCATAGCTGAGTAAGAATGATGATTACTTTTCCCCTCTTTTAGCATGCATAGAACCTTCCAGCACTATGAAAGGAAACTAGTAGAGATGGAGTTTCAAGGTCAGTACCAGCTTTATTTCTCCATAACCTATATCTCAAATATGTGATGTCTTCAGCAATAGGGCCTTACCATCAAGTTCCAGTGGGTAACCAAGAGCATTGGTAATGACCTGTAATGTTTGGGGGCGAATGGAACCTCACTGCCCAACATCAGAAGAGGCAACCCACTCCTGGCACTGGGCTTCTTACTTGTTATCCTGTCTAGTAGGGGGTGTCATCACCCCATTAGATGGTAATTCCACTTAAACTTTTTTTATGTATAGGCCTGTGCATATATTTTAGAAAGCTTTTACTGTCGTATGTTTCCACGAGGCCTTTTCAAAAAGCCTTTAGTGTTATGTATTCCTCCTCTGCACTGTCCTCTCACCTCCTACCCCATGTTCCACAGGTCTTATGCATTCTGTTCACACATTGCTTTCTACAACTTAGCACTGAATTTAACTGAATGATCTAATTCCTTTCCTTTGTCCTCAGGCCCTGGAATTCTAGCCTCTGTGTGAATCATTCTTTTGGTAAGGCTTTCCACAGAGGTCTTCATTAGACTTTTTGAAGTGTTTCTCTCTCTCTCTCTCTCTCTCTCTCTCTCTCTCTCCTGTGTGTGTGTGTGTGTGTGTGTGTGTGTGTGTGTGCAGCAGGTGTGGGTGCATGACATCCTCTTGCTTCCCTGGTCAGTGGCAAAGTGTGTACCAGGGGCAGGGTAATGTTTGCACTCTTCTGACTTTGCTGACCAGCATATACACAGATGAGGGAAGTTGCAGTAAACAATGGAGGCCCAGAGACCTCTTGCATGCATGGCTAGGGGGAGCACACTGAGGGGCCAGAATGTGTGCTGGAGGAGATGAGTGCTGGGATCCTTACTCATCTGCACTGGGTACTGCAGGGCAGCAGAAGTATGTGCCAGAAGCAGAGGGCCTGGAGACCAGTTACTTGTCTGTGCCTGAATCCAGGGGGAGGTGGACGTGTAGGCAGTGTAGGCAGGAGTCAATGGGTTCAAAGACCCCGTATGGGGGCTAGGAAGGCAGTGGAAGTGAGTGTGAGACGGGAGGGTCATGGGCCCCTTACTTTTCACTACTTGGAGTTAGGAGGGCAGCAGACCCTTTTTATAATTCTTATTAGAACTAGAAATTTAATATCTAATAGTGGTAAAGCATAAATAGTAATGCCAAAAGTTGGCAAAGCTGTCAAAGAAAAGACTGAACTATCCATTAACTGTTGTTGAGAATGCAGAATGGTGCAGCCACTTTGGAAAGCGCCGTGTCAGTCTGCCAGAAAACTCAGCATGCAACTAAAGCACAGTTCCAGATTTAGATGTTTATTGCAGAGAAATAAGAACTTACATCATACTTAAACCTGAGCTTAAATAGTTAACGAAGCCTAATTTGTAATAGCTGAAAATTGAAAGCAGCTCACATGTCCTTCAACAGATAGATTGTTAAGTAAAATGTGGTATCTGCATAAATACCATGAAATAACACTCAGCAATGAAAAGGAACAAACTGTTAATACACAGCAACTTAACTGAATCTGCTAACTGAAAAGTCAGTCTGAGTGGCTGCATCCTATATAATGGTGCATATATATATATATCTTTTATTATATACATAAAAATACATGCATATTTGTTAAGACAGAAAAGTTACAGAAGCGGATAACAGAATGGTAGTTATGGCAAGAAAGACGTGAATGTGGCTATGAAAGATCAGCAGGTGCTATCCTAGTGATGATGGACATGACCTTAATTTGACCTCTTCATATCAATACCCTAACTTCAATATTGTAATATACTTTTTAAAATGCTGCCATAAGAGGAAATTAAGCTAAAAGGAACATGGGATCATTCCTTATTATTTCTTAAAACTGCCTGTGACTCTAAAACTATCCTAATATTAAAAGTTCATTTTTTCATGTATTTATGAGTGCCTTTGTGTGGGTGTGTGTGTGTATGTGTGTGTGTGTGTCTCGTGTGTGTATGTGTGTGTGCGTGTGTATGTGTGTGTGTATGTGTGTGTGTGTATGTGTGTGTGTGTACGTGTGTGTATGTGTGTGTGTGTGTATGTGTCTGTGTGTGTATCTGTGTGTGTGTATGTGTGTGTACATGGAGGCCAGAAGCATGCACGAGATCCCCTGGAGCTAGAGTTACAGGCAATTGTAAGCTACCCAAGGTGGGTGTTAACGACCAAACTCCAGTCCTCTGCAAGAACAGTAGACACTTTCAGCCACTGAGCCATCTCTCCAGCTCCCCACACCCACACCCACCACCACCACCCTGCCATGTCCATTTTGTATATTGAGACTTTCAGAAAGCAGGGGACAGTCACAGGAAGGGATGCTACCCAGCAACAGAAGAACAGGGCAGCAAAATCTCCCACGGCACAAGGAGGTTGTGGGGGGCAATGCCATCAGCTGGCCTTCCAGAAAGGGCAGCACTGTGGGTGTTCACTGTGGGCAGACAGGAGGGGACAGGATGGACTGCAACGGGGGGTCACAAAGGAACATCCAGGATGATAGGCATGTTCTCTGCCAAGACTGTGGCTTTCTAACTGTGTACCTGTTAGAAAATGGCACACTTTCAATAGATGACTGCATGCGAATCAGGCCTTGACTAACCTGATATGATGTGCCACTCACCCTGCAATATGACCCCTGCTATGTCCCAGGGTCAGAATTCCTGGAGGCCCTGGCATGACTGGAATGTGTGTGTGTGTGTGTGTGTGTGTGTGTGAATGAGTGGATGCCACAGACCATATGTGAAGGTCAGAGGACAACTTGCAGAAGTCACTTCTCCTTCCACGATATGTGTTGCAGGGGGTCAGACTCAGGCCATCAAGCTTGGCAGCGATCAGCTTCACCCACTGAGCCATCTCATCAGATCAAAGTCTATTTTTAAAAAGTTCATCCTTTTTATCAGAGAAAATTAAGGAAGGCCTTCTTTTGGGGAGTCAAGTTGCTCACTGAAATACTAAGTATTAAGATCAGGATTCTATTCAGTTTTTCTTAAAGTGTCACAAATAAGCAGATAATTCAGTATGGTTTTGATCTGCTAGAGAGGCCCCAGTGCAGGTGTTGAATGGATACTTTATGAATACACAATTTTTTTAGTAGTAGTTGCAACATTAAACTACATTGAAAGAATGGTTGACTCTTCCTCTGTGAGTTCTGATGTGAAACTATAGGCATGTAGGTCAGACTTCTAGTATCCAGAGATGAGGTGCACATTGTCAGTATCCCAGCGTCCCCTGCTGTTATGTTTGGTTCAGAAATTATCTGAATTATTTTGGAGAAAGGAAAGACACAAACACATTTGTTGCTAGCAGGCCATAACTCTCAGGGCATCTTATAATCAAGTTGTCCCTAAATATAAAAATCTGTCACTCAACAGCCTTTGAAAGTCCAAAGTTTCTTTTCAGGTTATATCTTAATAAATTATCAAATAACCAGAAAAGGAAATGTACACTTAAGTAACACACACACACCAGACACACATGGACCAAATACACATCATTCATATGGGGGAATCAAGCTGATATTCTTCTAGTTTCAGTCACCTTTACTAGAAGCCCATTCTCCAGGGAACTTTAAAATCATAACTGCCTCAATTTTAATGCATTTTATTGTTAATTTATCTTTGTACCTTTTAAACTTTCCTAATTATGAGTTCTACTAGATTGGGGTATAAAATGACAACCAGAAGTCAATTTAAACTGGCAAGTTGTTGGTAGACATCTAAAGTCACATTAGGATAAAAAGCAATTTACATAAGAAGATAAAGGTTGATATGGGAACCATACACTTTCCAGTAACCCATTTGGTTCAGCGCTTTGGAACATAAGTTCCAAGAAAAATTCACATTAAGAAGTTTTGCATTTTGTTTTTGTTTTAAGAACTCATTAAAACAATATATTTGTAATGTTTATATAGCTGAATGATGATAAATTTAAACTGCCCATATCAAGAACCCAACATTATACTAAACTATTCATACCTCTAAAAGCGACAGATTGAGAGATAAATAAGTTTACAATTGAGTCATTTACATAAAACAATTGAATAGATATTAATTTTCTTAAGGCTATTGTATTATAACTCTACAATTTTTAAGCAAATTGGTTTCTGAAAAGTTAAACGTTGACTTTAGTAAATAAAATCATGAGGAGTTTTTACCCATTTTCCCTTAAATATCAGAAAAACTCAAGCAGAAGAGTGTGTCATAAACACCAATTGTTGGATCCGACTTCCTGCTACTTTATTTTTGGCACAAAGACTTTGTGAGACTCTTAACCATCAACATTCATGCAGGACTGTTTCCAGAATCTGTATGGGTAACAAAATCCATGGAGAGTTAAGACTCTCATGTAAAGTGGCAGAGAGCTTGCATAAATACTATGCAATACTCATATATATTTTAAATTCTCTAAATTACTTATAATGCCCTACATGACTGTAGGCAAGTATACATGTTCAATACAAACATCCAAGTATTTTTCCTTCATGTAGGTTGAACCTGCAGGTACATAATTCAGATATGAAGGGGGCAATTATCTGATTAGCATTTGTTAGGCTCTCCAGAAATATTGTCTGAGTTGAATTTATGTAAGGTCAATTAGTAGAACTTAAGGAAGTCATTCTTCAGCACAATATAGAGAAAAAAATTTAGTTTGCAGTTTGTAAAATTCATTGCAAGATAAGGCAGCATCCATCTAATGAAATTAGCATAAGCTAATCACCTCACACTGAGATTTTTACAGAGACTGTTTCCACTGTGGTGGAAAATTGAGCTAGATGATCAAGAAGACTCACTCGCCAAAGCTGACGATATTATTTCTGCAACTTCACCCTGGACACAGCATCCCTCAGAGCCTGGTGGACCTGCTTGTTGCGTAGGGTGTAGATGACTGGGTTTAGAAGGGGCGTCAGTACTGTGTTCACAAGAGCAGCCTCTCTGTTGGGGTCCAGCCTACTTGTTTGCTTTGGTTTCACACATATAAAGATACAACTTCCATACATCAGAGAGAGGACTATGAGGTGAGAGGAACAGGTGGAGAAGGCTTTCTTCCGATCCTTGGCTGTTGGAAGATGCATGACTGAGACTGTAATATTGCCATATGCAAACAGGGCTGTAATGACAGATGTGAAAAGGACCAACAAAGCTATACCAAAAGCCATGATTGCCAGAGACTTGGTATTTGGACAGGAGAGATGAATTAAGGATCCAAGGTCACAGAAGAAATGAGGGATGACATTAGAGTCACAGAAGGACAATGAGGAAAGCTTCAAGACCACAGCAGTCATTAGAATGAAGGAGAAAGCATAGCAGAAGAAAGCCAGAAGGAAACAGACTCTGGTTGGGTAGTATAGAGGTTTGCAAATGGCCAGGTATCGATCCAAGGACATCATAGCCATGAGGAAGAAAATTGTTGACCCAAGAAATAAAAAAGCAGAAGCTTGTGTGATGCAAGGAATAAAATGAATTGTTCTGTCTCCAAAGAGAAAGATGGAAACAGCATTCACAGAAGGAGAAACTGCTCAGGAGGAAGTACACAGGGGTCTGGAGGTGATGATCAACCCAAGTGATGGTGATTATGAATGTGTTTCCTGTGACTGAGGCCAGGTAAACCAGCAGGTGCACCAGAAAGAGGACCCTCCCCAGGCGCTGGACCGCAGGGAACCCCCCAGGACAAACTCCAGGACCGTTTCATTCCTTGTTTCCATCCTTACCTCCGCTTCCTCTATCATCAGCACCCTTTGATCTGTTAGGCAAAGCTACTATCACAAAAGAATAAAGAATTAAATTAATGGTCAGTCTTTAAGAAATTGTTTGCAGCTACTATTCTAAGGAATCATATTCTAGTTTTAAAAATATTTTAATTGCACATTATTTTTACTTTTCTCATTGCTAAACTGTGAATATGGAATATTTAGTTATATTTGTGTGCTTTTCAGAATTATATATATTTAAATATTATCTGTAATAATACCCCATAAGGTACAGAATTTAAGATGAAAATAATTCTGTTGAAGATGAACTATGTATCATATACTATTGAAAGCATCACTCTACAGAACATAGTGCTAGTTTCTACATGTCAGACGTGTTCTGTGAAGCCACCCTATGGACTGACTTCAGTCTTTGAAACTAGCATTAAAAAGCTATGTGCTTACTAACATGTTCTAAGCCACTTTTTAAATGAAGTCTGTTTAGAATGAGCTCTGCACTCGCGCGCAGAGGGAACACAAAGGCTTGCTGCAGTAGACGCTCATAACTACCCAGGGAATAGATTTTAAATGAACCATGTGTGAAGATGGGGACATGAGTCCATATTCCTTGTTAAGGCACAAAGGATAGAAAGTAATGTGTAAACCACTGTCACTTGTCTTCTACCAATCTCACAGACCAGAAGTGTTTTCTATGCTGTGCTTCATGAACTGCTGCCTTCCTTCCTGTGAACGTTGGAAGATTCTGCTGTGGTTAGAATCAGTTTCTGAAGACACATTAATTTTTTAGAAAGCCATTGCTTAGGTAAAAGGTGGATATTTGTGGGAAGTTAGTGCTCTAGTGAACAACTTACCCCAAGTAAATTTGATTTGATTTAATTTCTTGATTCGCCCCATCTCTTGCTTCAGTTGTGCAGGAACCGCAATTCCAGCTTACACAGAACCAATTCTTATTTCAAATTGCATATCCTCCCCATGGCCAAGTACTCACCAAGAGCAGCTCACAGCAAACACAACTTCTTTGGTTATGTTCGTGTTTGTTTGTTTGTTTGTTTGTTTGTTTGTTTGTTCTAACAAAGCAGGATCTTTCTTCCAGGAGAAAGGAAAGAATAAAGAACACTCTTAGTTGAGAGCTATTTGTCATTGACTGATAAAACAGATCATTCATGCCTTATGTCTCAAATCATTAGAAAATTATTAAACCTAGTTATTTTTTATAACTAAAGTAATTTCCAAACCCTGGAAGATCAAAAGCCATACTTTGTCTGTACAGAATTCCAACGGAAAATCCCAGACCATTTAGGATAATATACCACAGCCAAACCCACACTAACATTTGAGGGTGAAGCCATATAGAAATCCCAAACATTTTCATATTAATTTTATGGTGTCCCTCACGCCACAAGATACAGCTTACACATTTCACAAGATGTATTGATTTTCTATTGGGCATGAAAACACAGTCCAACATGAACGCCAAACCTGCTTAGCTGTACATTTCCTGTCAGCTGGTTACTGCAGATCATTCTGAACAAGTGAGGACAGTTACAGTCATAAATGAAAACACATTTAAAGATCCTTATGGCATACCACTACCGCATTATTTATAGTCACATGAAGTCACACAGGGTACAAAAGCACAAACCTCTAGAACATTCATTAGAGGAATATGGCAAAAGGATCCAAGAATAAAGTGACAATTCCCAGGAGACAGTTAATGTTCTTTGTTAGAAATGGAAAATTTCAGAATACTATCATTAACATATGACAACATACTGACCTCATTCATCTATATGGTCCATGTGAAAATCTTCAGAGGCAGATTTGTCATGACTGACAAAATTACATGTCAAGAAACACAAGCTTATATTTACATACTTTACCACACTTTTAAAGGTGTACTTATTTTTATTTTATGTGTATGTGTGGTTGCCAACATGTACATATGTGTACCGAGTGGGTACCTGGTGCCTGTGGAAGCCAGAGGGGCATCAGATCCCCTGGAGTCCAAGTTTCAGCTGGTTGGTGGTTCCTGTGTGAGTTCTGGGAACCAACCCTGTGTCCTCTGCAAGAGTAGCAAGTGCTCTTAATTTACCACTGAGCTATCTCTCCAGACCCACAATTTGCGTGCTTTAAAATGAAGAACTTAAGTGTACAAGATTTATTTTTTTACACAAATGAACAGTTATGCAACCACCTCTCAGACTTTGACATTCCTGTTTTGCTATAAATTTCTTTGACCCTTTAACAGTTAATAGCTTTCTGAGAATTGGAGAGATGGCTCAGCAGTTAAGAGCACTGACTGCTCCTGCAGGACCCAGCCCCCACATGGCAGCTGACAGCCATCCATAACTCCAGTTCCAGAGGATGTAACACCCTCTTCTGACCTCCACTGGCATTGCATACATGCAGGTAATACACTCATACACATAGAGTAAAAATAATAAATAAAATGTAAAAATCAGTTTACGGCTCTCACCAAAAAGAAAATTACTAGCCGGGCATGGTGGCACACACCTTTAATCCCAGCACTTGGGAGGCAGAGGCAGGTGGATATTTGTGAGTTCGAGGCCAGCCTGGTCTACATAGTGAGTTCCAGGAAAGCTGGGGCTACAGGGAGACCTTGGCTCCAAAAGACAAAAAAAAAAAAAAAAAAAAAAAAAAAAAAGAAAAGAAAATTACTGTAATTTCTACCGTCAAAAATTACTTTTGCCCGCTTGTGACCACACCACAGCAGGTGTTCTTCCTAGTGTGGCACTTGCTGCTCTTGCCAGCTGGTTTCTGAGGCCCACGAATTCTGGTTCACATTATCAGTGGTCTAGTCTACATTGCCATCTAGTTCACTATGTAAGTAAGCCACAGCTTTCTAGTCTCCCTTGGCGACATCTGTATCATGTCCAGTTCCAGCTATTATGAATAACGATTCTATGAATATTTTGTACAAGTTGTTTGGAAACAGGATTTATTGCTTCTTGCACACATAATATATAGTATAAGTGCTAAGAAATAGGCCAGAGCTTTAGTACATCGCACACAGTTATGGGTCTCATTGCATCTTCCTGCTTGCGTATCATGTACTCCACTCATACCCACAGCCTCGGCACTCTCTCCGCACCTCCCACTGGCTGGCTTCCTTCCCTCACATCATCCCCTTCATACACTCATGTGTTATATGTATTCTAGATCTTTAAACCTAGATTATGAATATGAGAGAACACAATATTTGTGTCTTGTCTTTTGTTTAACATGATCTCCAGTTCTGTCCCTGTAAATGACAGTTTTCTTGCTTTGTTGTCTTTGTTTCTCTTCTTCTCAATGTATATTTTATTGAATTTTTCTGCATTTCATACAATACATATTAATCATATTTAGACCTCCTCCTCCATCTGCACTCCCCCATTGCCCACCCACACAATTTCACGCATTTTGTTATAAACGTTAAGGGCTACTGACTCAAGCTTGTATACCTAGATGTCCCTGGGTGTGAGTTCATCTACTGGAGCCTGGCCAGCCAATCTAATATCATTCCCTAAAACATGATTGACTCCTTCCTCAGCTAGCAGTAACTGGCACAGTAAACTATATTGGTGCAGTAGTGGTACTTTTATCTGTGGTAATGAAGAGCTAATTGGACTTAAAGCCCACTCAGTGGGATAGAACTCATGTGTGGCATGTGTGTAAACACAGACAAACACACACACAGCTGGAGAGGTCATACAGCCTCTAGAGAAAACCCTACAATCTGTCACATCTCTAATTTCCTATTCTATGCTAAATATGTATCCTCATATTTACAGATAAGTGTACAGGTCACCGCTCATCAAAGAAGCTTCTTTTTGTAGCAGACGGAAACTGTTATAGAATTCTACAGCCAGTCACACACAGAAAATAAGAGTTTTGAGATGCCCTAAGTGACACATTACAATGGAACCTCTGCATCTAAGGCTCATGAAACACAGTAGAACAGACGTAGAAAGAATACTAATGTATCTCTCAACTTCCGCCGGTGAAGCTTTCTCATGCAACAGCGGGTGATGAACACAGAATCTAGAACTGGCCAAAATGTAGAGAATAAGAGACTACAACGTGTGTGTCTCTGGATTGAACTCAAATTAACCTCACGTACTCAGGACTCAGAGACCATTGTAGAAGAGGGGGTGGAAAGATTGTGGTGCATGACCATAAGGAAACAGAATCTCCAGGCTTCTGCGAACTTGCGCGTAAGAACTTACAATAATGGTGGCAGTGTGGAAACTCAATTTTCTCGCTCTTCATTGCTAAATACATTTGTGTATCTGTGACACAGTCTCTGTATCCACTCATCTTTTAAAAAATATTTTATTTATTATTTTCATTTTACATGTATGAGTGTATTGCTTGCATGTATGTAAATGCACCTGTGTCCAAAGAGGGCATCAGATCCCCTGGAACTGGAGTTATGGACGGTTGTTATCCGCCATGTGAGGGCTGGGAATTGAATCAGGTCCTCTGCAAGAGCAGCCAGTGTTCTTAACCACTGAGTCATCTCTCCAGCCCCCCTCCCACTCATCTTTTGATGAGCACCGTAGCAGATTTAATAATCTGGCTATAGCTGATCATGCCACAGAAATCAAGGCTGTGCATGCATTTTTGTAGTATACTGACTTAGATTTCTTCAGGGCCATACCTCCCTGTGGCACAGCTAGGTTACCTAGCAGTTTTGTTTCTACTGGGCTGTGTTTTGTTTTGTTTTGTTTTTAGGATAAGTTGTCTGGGCATAGTGTCACACACCTTTAATCCCAGCACTTGGGAGGCAGAGGCAGAGGCGTGGATCTCTGTGAGTTCAAGGCCAGCCTGGTCTGCATAGTAAGTTCCAAGCCAGTTGGAGCTATAGGGAATCCCTGTCTCAAAAAGACTGAAAAAAAAAAAATTAAGTCACCATACTTTTCTTGTTCTGTTCCTACATCTGTCCTGAGAAATAGCTGAAGATATCTAAAATGCCCACAGGACTAAGGCAGTCATTAAAATGCCATTTATTTTTATACTATGAGGATTTGTCATGTCAGAGGCCAACTGACTGCCAATTTTTGCTCACTGACTGCATCTCCTATGCTTTTTCAGAATTAACTCAACTCTTATCTATTTTGACTGACACAGTCTTCACATTCCAACAACCTACAATCAAGTCCTACAGGCCTAATAGCTAGTATGACTCAAAGGGTGACCACATTATCTGTGTTTTGACTCATTGTATCTACCCCTCAACATTAACTGTTAAAGAACAGCAGGGAACAGAAATCAAATACCTTATCATCCTGGGGGCTGCTTTCACAAAGAGCACCAAAATCTTAGAAACTTCAAGCATTCATATCTACTAATAACTTCCTCTGGACGAAGTTAAAGAACAGTCATTTCCCATAA